>NC_030433.2:11928898-12253898 GCF_001660625.3 Ictalurus punctatus | reverse complement strand
GAATTTCTTTGGGAAGATTCATATTTCTAAACCAAGGGCCTCATTTATCTTAGTAAAGTTGTGCGTAAATGTTTTTACACACAACTAAAAACGAATTCCCACCAGATTTACAGAAAGTTCAGTAATGTTTAAACTCCCATAAAGTACCAAGCACATTCACGGCACAGCTAATTTACATTTAGTGACGCTCACAAAACTTGATAAAAGGCAATGAGAGCTCGCAAAAAGTCAAATGATGACTAAACTGCAAAAGATTACCTCCTAAACATAGTGTGCACCGTGTGCTCATGCATTGCAGTGCGTCAGCTCCCATAGACACACTCGACCTCATTTTATGGGGTGCAATTACTTTTGTCCCAAATGAATGGCTGGTCTTAGTATTAGTATTTGTCTTAATTTATGGATTTGTTTTGGATTCTTTCTTTCAAGTCGTCCCTGCTGAAAAAAACAATAGGAACCCGAATAGAATTTGTAATAGTTATAATTGTATTGAATTGAATTGAATTGTATTGGTTTCTGTGGGAAGTGTAATGG
This sequence comes from Ictalurus punctatus, assembly GCF_001660625.3. NCBI lineage: Eukaryota > Metazoa > Chordata > Actinopteri > Siluriformes > Ictaluridae > Ictalurus > Ictalurus punctatus. The sequence continues at coordinate 12,253,364 of NC_030433.2, read as the reverse complement.
TTAACTGTAAAATCTCTACTGGTAATTTCTTGCTTTCTATTGGTGGCACGTTATGTCTAGTGAATACCTTTAAGGACCAATAATGGTAATGGCAATGGTTTTAATGGTTAGCTGATGGTTTGTAATGGTGTTTGTATTGGAAACCATTTGAATTTCTATGATGGTTTGTATTTTTTTTCAGCAGGGATTAATATGAAATGAACAAGTTTCACAGAACTGTTAAATGTGTGTGCGCAGTTTAAATCGCTGAAAAAAGGTTCACATTAATGAGTTCTCAATGTTTACAAATGTAAAATACCACATTGTTTTGTGGAAATTTTCCTTTGAGTGAATAAATTCTGTCGTATTTTGTTTGATAAATGAGGCCCAAAATCCTCACTTTACAATGTTTAATGCTAAACTTTTATAATTCACTCGTTAATGTACTGTGACTTTTGAGGTTCAAATATTACGTTAATGCCATACTAAATGTGTGTTTATCATAACCTTCCTGTTGTCCAGGTTTATAGTAAAAACACTATTAAATAGGCACTTGCTACAGTACAAAAGACACGTTTTATAGTCTGGAAAATGCGATACGTTTTCTCCTTTCCTCTCTGCCTGTTACTCTTTCTGCCAAAGCAGTGAATTTCAGAAACTAACGCTCATGAATGTAGTCTGGCTTTCTCTTAGTCACCCATAAGCCGACCTCTTTCTAACCCCCCTGTCACACAGAGGGAGGGCTCAGAAAGAGAGGTTTTACTGAGAAAGACACTGTTGCCTGGGAGCAGAGCAGACCCACGGTCTGTTCGCTTTCCTTCCCGGCGGCACTCTCTGCCACGCAATGGAAGGGCTTCCCTGTAACAGCGCTGGAGCAGGAGCACATGAAGACTGGGTAAGGGTGGAGCTGGCGCATTAAAAATGCTCTGGCACAATTCATGGACCGTCGAGAATGTATAAGTTCTCCTTTGAGCTGTTGTAATGGGATAGCAATCTGACAACAACAATCAAAATAACAATCTAGCCCGCTTAAATCCAGAGCATTGCTAATGCCTCCTCTTCCCTTCCTAAGAATCCATGTCTTGCTTGGTAAAATCTGGTCACACTACATTTTTTTCCCCCTGAACATCACACAGCACAAGACAACAAAAAGGTCTTGTAGAAACAGGCACACAATCAGATCAGTTTTACTTTTATTTGATTTGATTTTTTTCTTTTTCTTTTGAAAATTGACTCACGTTTCATTTCCTACAACCTCTGCCTCGCTGTCCCATTCTCACCACTGACGCTGACCCCGATTATTTTATTATCATTTCAAGAAACCGAGTAAACCTGGCAGTGTTAAAACTGAACGAGCAGGGCCTGTTGGACAAATTGAAAAACAAATGGTGGTACGACAAGGGCGAGTGCGGCAGCGGGGGAGGTGATTCCAAGGTCAGCCCCAGTATGAGCTATCCAGCGGGTAACCACCATGGTGGAGGGGTAACCGGCAACTGCACATGCCAAACACTCCGGCTACACCCGTAGACCCGTACTCATGCAGTATGGGGCTGTATGCTAGAACCAATCTGGATCTGACAATGCATTAGCTTTCAAAAAGTATATAATAAACAATGTTCTGATTGAATATTTTGATATATAGGTAAAAAACAAAAGCAAAGATGTCCCTATCCGAGTGTTTCCCCCTTTTGCCGGTTACCCAAAGTGATATAGTAATACACATCTTGCACTAGGGAGAAAGGCAGCAAAGCTAGATGGAGTATTAATGCATATCACTTTGGCACTGACACATTACTCAGACTTGTGATTAAGCTATTTTTTTCCTCTTTTTTTTCAATCTAGCTGTAGACATGTAGAACACTAGTTCATATTTTATAGGTGTGTGTTTACTTAAATGCTGAATAACATAAGATAACATGGGTAATGTTATTTATGTTATTTCCCTGGTTGAAGAATCCCTGTAAACCTAGCGGTGTTGAAGCTCAATGAGCAGGCCGTCTTAGACAAACTGAAAAACAAATGGTGGTACGATAAAGGCGAGTGTGGAAGCAAGGACTCCGGAAGAAAGGTTAGTTCCCACATTGGTGCTTTGCCTCACTTTAGTGAACAGGCCTCAGACCTTAAACAAAAAGCCCACTCATCCCCCACCCCTAGTACACAGCAACTGCCTGCACTCTGTCTCCAATCTGCCCTTTACCCAAATGCAATGAGCACGCACACACACACACACACACACACACACACACAAACACCTTTAGGCTGTCTTCACTTATGTTAATGACATTTTGAAATACAGTAGGTAGGTGTGTGGGAGATAAGCACCTCAGTAAATGTAGCTGTTTGCAGATTCACACCATGGAATGTTTAACCCTTATGTATGGTGCCTTCAACATGGCCCAGTGGCCTTCATTTGTATTCAGATACTCTGCCAGGAAGGAAGCCTAGCACGGAAAGGGGATTTCTATGTTAATATGTTGTTTATGAAAAGGTGCTAATATCTAAGCTGTAGCATTTCTGATAATACAGGATATTACTAGAAAGTACGCTTCTTTGCTTTTTCAAATCAGTGATTAGACTGTATGAATAAAACTCAACTGCCAGAAAAAACAGTTCACTAAGGGAAAATGACGCAGGATGCATAAAATAAAACCCAAAACATTAACTTGCTTCTTTTGCTTTCTGGGGACTTAACAAATTTGACCTGTGAATTCATGAGTCATCTTGTGAGCTAATAGAAACGTGTGCAAGACTGTGGTCTGTATCGTCAGTAAAAAAAATGGTGGTGCTACTCATTATTAAGTAGTGATTGCATTAGACTTAGGCTTAGCCACGCTGTTTTGTTTCTTACATCTTTTCTTGTTAGCATTGTCGTCACCTGAGATACTCATAATAACGGATGAAAAAAGAACATGGAAGTGTTTCAAATCAGTTGTATAGCTCTAGGTCCAATCTTAAGTCTCTGTACATGAGGGTTAAATAGTCTATAACCAAATTTGTCATTTAGATTATGTTATGATATGCTATGATATTCATTTTGATCAAATTTAGCTGCCAATATTAAAACCAGACCCTTTTACAAATTCAGATATTAGTAAAGTGTCACTGTATAGTTGATGCCCATTGCCTACAAGCACTATTTATTTAATCAGAGCTGCCTACGCTTATTCCTGGAGATCTATGAACCTGCAGAGTTTTGTTTATACAACTCATACAACATACAACTCTATTATTTCAATGCTTCAGAAGACCTTTATTAGATCAGGTCCTTGATCTTTGTTTGTCGCTTAATTTATCTTAATAAATTAAATCTAAGATGACATATAATAGATTTACTAATGAGGATAATTCCAACCAGGTTACTTTGACCACACCTGCAAAGTTGATTACAGTAAATGGATTGAGTCATAATTGTGCACTTCTATGCTGGTTGGATAGGTCATATACCTGTACATTCATTGAACAAATAATTAGGAAAACATTTGGACAATGGAAAATTAGAAAAATACCAGGTGATGTTCTTCCAATCTACAGTTTTGGTGAGCCTGTGCCTTCTGTAGCCTCTGATTCTTGTTCTTGGCTGATAGGAGTGCAACCTGATGTGGTCTTCTGCTGTTGTAGCAGAATCTACCTCAAGGTTCATTTACATTTACATTTATGGCATTTGGCAGATGCCTTTATCTAGAGCGACTTACATTTATCTCATTTATACACCTGAGCAATTGAATGTTAAGGGCCTTGCCCAAGGGGCCAACAGTGGTAGCTTGGGAGTGCTGGGGCTTGAACTCTGTCCCTTGAACTCCTGACCTTCTGATCAGTAACCCAGATCCTTTAAACACTGAACCACAAGGTTCAATGTATGATACGTCAGAGATGCTTTTCTGCTTGCATACCTGCTGCTCAGTGAATGTTTTTAGTTTTTCATAATTTTTTATAAACTCTAGAGACTGTTGTGTGTGGGGAAAAAATCCCAGGAGACCAGCAGACCTATATATGCATGATTAAATGCATTGTACAGCTGCCACATGGTTGGATAATTGCAGCAATGAGCAGGTGTACAGGTGTTCCTGATAAAGTGGTCGGTGAGTGTATATTGAGACTCAGAACAATGATCGGTAAATTAACGATGGCTAATTAGAATGCTACTACTCAAATTATGCAACTGCCTTGCAACAATTCAACTTTGGCTATAGTTTCAATTACAATTCATAAACAATGCTCGGGTACAGAATAAAGTGAAAATCTGAACCTAAGCAGTGTCACAAACAGTGAGATACCAAATCCAGGTCATGAAATCTTCACATGAGTGCATACCTTATGTTATTTGTGCTTTCACTTTGGTTTTTCACTTTCTCAAATTAGTATATTTGTGCCCATATTTTGGTTAACTGGTCTTTTCTGAAGAAAACGGTATGGTTTCATGGATAAACTTGGTTGAAATCGGTGTAGTGCAGTCGCAGTTAAAGACAGATCCAGAAAGAAAAACTTCTGAACTATATGTGCATATGAGTCTAATACCACTAATACCATGGGAGGTGATGGCAGTATGTCTTAATTAGGTCTTCATAACACATTCCAATGCCAAAGTACATTATAATTAAAACTCTCTATTCATAGCAGAGACTTATGGCGATGCTACCTAATTAAACTGAGCTGCAACCTGCTTATTCAGTTTTATCATTAAAATCACATGTACATTTTAAAGGGGAGCACATATTAACCAAAATATGGCCATTATTAACTAATTTGAGAATTCTAAATAGGAAATTGAGGACAAGGGAATCGTGCATATGCATTACAATTCCTCAACCTCGATCTCATAGAATCAGAATCATTATATTCGCCATATACAATACAGTGCAAAAGTATTTTCACATGCAAAGAAATGCTGTAGAGCAAAGATGCCTTCAAAAATAAAGAATGCATAAGCTTCACACTGTGGGAAGTCTGTGTAAAATCACGCCTATTTATAGGCCTGCCATGTTCAGGTGACATTTTGCATGTATATAAAATGGCACCTTTAAACCACGTCATCAGCTTCTCTTTGTCTGATGCGCAGACACAATTTACAGGCATACCCCAGGATGACAAATCTACAGGGTTCTCAGGGAATAGGGTTACATGCGCAACCCAGAGGGTACCTTTCAAAGGGAACTCAATGTTGCGTGAGCTTCACACTGTGGGAATGAGTATACCCACTCCATCATACTGAGGGTATGGCCTGTCACAGAGGCTCCACCTATAGGGGCGTGGCTTGGGTAACACGAATTGTATAAGGAGCCAACCTCCAGGACTGTAGCTATTGCATAGTTTACTGGGTCTCACTGGTGTTCCTCACACCACAATAAAAAAGTTGCCACTTGAAAGCATACAATTTTATTGTGGATGGTGCTCTAGCATTTAACATGATCTCTACAACCTCGGTTGCTCAGTGATACTAGCAGCAGATGTAGCATGATATTAGCAGCAGACGTAGCATTCTTGATGAACTCAGCAGAGCGATCAGGGAGAAGGCGTTGTCGAGGCGCTTCCTCAACTGCGGCCGGCCCAGAGTTCCAAAACCCATCTCACTTCGGCTGAGAAGTGAGAGAGCCGGGGGCGGAGCCATGCCGCAGCACACTCCACTCCCATACCCTCCATCCATCCATCTTCAACCGCTTACTCATTTTCAGGGTCACGGGAAACCTGGAGCCTATCCCAGGAAGCATCGGGCACAAGGCGGGGTACACCCTGGACAGGGTGCCAGTCCTTCGCAGGGCACAATCACATACACACTCACACACCCATTCATACACTACGGACACTTTAGACACACCTACCATGCATGTCTTTGGACTGAGGGAGGAAACCGGAGCACCCAGAGGAGAGAACATGCAAACTCCGCACACACATGGCCCCTGCGGGAATCGAACCCCGGAACCTGGAGGTGTGAGGCGAACGTGCTAACCACGAACTCTCTAAAGCTTATTCTGTTTGCACAGGATAGCGACAGAAGAGAAAAAATATATATATATTATTTTCTTTTGAAAACAGAGAGAAGTGAAGAGTTTTAGGAATGTTCACACAGAGAGCTGACATGTGGCTTGCGCTGAAGACAAAGAAAGTTGATGACGTGGTTTAAGGGTGCTGTTTTATAGAGAAATGCCACATCACCTGACCATGGTAGGCCTATAAATAGGTGTGATTTTACACAGACTTCAAATACCGGTCATGCGCTAGGGCACTTCCCACAGTGTGAAGTTCACATAACATTGAGTTCCCTTTGAACGTGAACCCAGCAGTTTTCATTATTTTGTTTTACTCTTACGTATTTTACTACTTTCTTTACAGACATACAAACATTTTTCTAAAATGTTTGGACATCTAACATGTTTTTGTATTGAGTCGATCTTTTAGAAACCTATAACAAAGTTTGTACTAAAAAAAGTAAAATATATTTTAGGGTGCATAAGACTTTTGCACAGTACTGTACATTTACATATATTAGGAATTTTTTTTGTTGTTTGGTCACAACACTGACACAACACAGTTTACAACACACAAAACGTCTGGGTTACGCATGTAACCCTGTTCCGTGAGAATGGAACGAGACGAGCACCACTCACGCGCGACCAGCATCGGGAGCCTGTGTAAAATCATGCCTATTTTTAGGCCTGCCATGATCAGGTGACGTGGCAAATAAGCGCGTCACGTGATATAAATATGGCACCTGTTAACTGCGCCATCAGCCTCAATTATCTGAAGCGAAGAGGCAATTCACAGGCCTGCCCTGGTATAACAAAGCTACGCAACGCCTCGTTCCTTTCTCAGGGAACAGGGTTACATGCGTAACCCAGACGTTCCCTTTCAAAGGGATCTTCGTCATTGCGTTTAGCATAACACTATGGGAACGAGAATATCCACTGCGTCATACTGAGGGTACGGCCTGTTCAAAAAGACCCAAGCCCGAGGGTCACTGCAAGCCACTCGAACCCGGGGTGGAATGAATATCCAGGCTGTAATAACGAATGAATGTGTGTGGCGTAGACCACCCTGCATCAGCACACACATCCTGTAAGGATACCCCTTTGGACAAAGCCTTTGCGGAGGCGACCGCCGTAGAGGAATGAGCCCTTATGCCCAGAGGCGTAGCGAGACTGCATGCCTCATATGCAATAGAGATTGCTTCCACTTTCCAATTAGAAATGTGCTGCTTTGACTCAGCATCACTACTGTCGTCACCAAAGCAGACCAGCAGCTGCTCCAACTTACGCCACTTGCCGGAGCGGTGGACGTAAGTACAGAGAGCCCTTACTGGACACAACAGGTGCATTCTCTCTTGTTCCAGTGTGGGAAATGGAAGAGAGCAGAAAGCCTGCAACACCACAGGGTGGGCAGCGGATGTATGCACCTTAGGAATATAATCTGGCATAGGATACAGGAAGGCCTTAGCTAATCCAGGGGCAAAGTCAGGGCAGGAAGGGTCAACAGAGAGAGCTTGTAGATCTCCTACTCACTTGAGAGATGTCAAGGCCAGCAGAAGAGCTACCTTTAGAGTCAGAAGTTTCTCAAAGGCTGACTCTACGGGCTCAAATGGGGCTCCTGACAGACCTTCCAGGACCACAGAAAGGTCCTAGGAAGGTATGTGCGGCCTGCAGATCAGCCTCAGCCACCTGACAACACGCATGAACCTCGAAGTTAGAAAATGTTGCTCGACAGAGGCTCCATCAACAGGGGAATGGCTGGCAGAAATGGCGGCCATGTAAACCCTGATTGTAGAAGGAGCCCACCTCGCTGAGAAACGTTTTTGTAAGAACTCTAGGACTGTAGCTATTGCGCAGTTCACTGGGTCTACCTGACCTTCCTCACACCACAAGACAAAAAGCTGCTACTTGAGTGCATACAATTTCCTTGCAGATGGTGCTCTAGCATTTAACAAGGTCTCTACAACCTCAGTTGTGAGACTAGAATCTATGAGCTGGTGCACCTCAGCGGCCAGACCCAGTTTCCATAGTTCTGGCCGAGGATGATAAATCAGCCCTCCAGCTTGATACAGTAGATCCACTCTAAGGGCTCAAATGGGGCACCTGACAGACCTTCCAGGAGCACAGAAAGGTCCCAGGAAAGTATGTGCGGCCTGCAGATGGGCCTCAGCCACCTGACATCATGCATAAATCTCGAAGTTAGAGGATGTTGCCCCACAGAGGCTCCATCAACAGGGGCGTGGCTGGCCGAAATGGTGGCCACGTAAACCTTGATTGTAGAAGGAGCCCACCCCGCTGAGAAATGTTCTTGTAAGAACTGCATGACTGTATCTATTGCGCAGTTCACTGGGCCTACAATGGATCCCTGCAGATGGGAATCTTCCAAGGGGTGCCATCTAGCAGGGATATTATCTCTGAGAACCATATTCAAGCTGGCCAATAAGGTGCTACTAGCAGCAGGCATAGACTGTCTTGGCAAACTCTCGTTAGAACTTGTGGGAGCAGAGCAATGGGAGGAAAAGCGTACAGGTGTGACCTCGGCCACATGTGCACCATGGCATCCAGCCCTAATTGTGCGGGAGGAGTGAGGGCAAACCACAGCGGGCCGTGTGTTGTCTCTTTGGAGGCGAACACATGCAGTCCCGCTTGGCCAAACCTCGCCATATGGACTCCACCACTTGTGGATGGAGCCACCAATTCCTGGGCCTCAGCCCCTGCCGCAACAGGATGTCTGCCCCCATATTCCCAGAATGTACATTGCACTCACTGACAAACTTTCCTTCTGCCCAGAGAAGAATTAGTTGCGCCCGCCTGAACAGGGAGCATGGACATAATCCATCCTGGTGGTCAATATATGAGACCACCGGTGTGTCGTGTAAACACATGGTGACCTCTCAATTGAGGAAGAAGGAATTTCAGTGCTAGAAATATGGCCCACATATCTAGGCAATTTATATGCCGCTCCAGATGAGGGCCGCACCAGAGACCATGAGCTGGACAGCTGTCTAAGACTGCGCTCCAGCCCGTGAGGGAGGTGTCTGTCATTACCGTCTTGTGCTAAGGAGACACCCCTAGAGTGTGACCCAAGGCTAGAAACTGGGGACACTCAAATTCTCAGAGCACGTAGGCATTGCCGTGTGACACTGATTATTCTCAGAGGTTTCGTCCAAGGACCGCCATCCAAGGACGAAACCCCCAACTTCTCAGCCACCACTGAACGGTCTACTGTGCAATAGGCCCATAAGCACCAATAGTCTCCCAAGATCCAGCTTTATCTTGCTCATTGTTGATAGGATTGACCCTACGCATGTTGGGGACAGAAACGCCCTCATAGTAGTAGAATCCTTATAACCCCTTGTCCACTACACTGGGGAAAGCATACTTTTCTGGGGTTCAACCTGAGCCCCAAGCTCTTCATGTGAGCGAGAACAACATCTCAATGTTGAACAGTCATCCAGTTTAATTTAATTTAGTACACGGATGCCCTGGAGTCACAATGGAGCCAGAGTGACATCCATGCACTTTGTGAAGGTGCGAGGGGATAAAGCTAGCGATATTTCTATGTGGAAATATGCACCTTTTAGATCTATTGTCACAAACCAGTCCTCAAACTGAATCTGTGGAACAATAAGTTTGGGCATCAGCACCTTGAACCAGTATGTCCAAAGAATACAGTTCAGATGACGCAGATCTAAAATTGACCGCATACTCCTATTTTTTGCGGACCAGGAAATAATGGCTGTAAAAACCTCCCTCGCTCAGGGAACGGGGTACATGTTCTATGGCCTCTTTGTCCAAGAGGGATCTTACTTCCTGCGCTCACGTCGGGCTCTGGTCTGTGCTGACTACTGTGGTGAGCACACCTCTGAACCGGGGGGGTTGAGCTATAAACTGGACCCGGTAACCCGTTTCTACATTAGACAGAACCCATGGAGACACATTTGGCAGTAGTTTCCATGCTGCCAGATGGTCTTTTAGTGATGTTAACTATTCCACATTCTATTGGAGGGAAAGCATCAGATTCTTGTTGCCCTGTGACAGCTCACTGACCAGAGAACACTGTAAACTTGGGACAGCCTTGGCTAGGGGAGGCCCTACAGTAGCACTGGGGGCTAACTGCCCTAACAACCTCATACGTCCCTCCACGGCCCCTCAAGACTGCTCTTCTTTGTCTGCTTGGCCTTTATGACCATTCTCAGATCAGGCTTAGAAGCAGGCCGTGACTGTGGCTGCTCGGTTCCACTGACCGTCTGCGGGGGTTGGCGGGCTGACGTACTTGCCTTCTGAGTCTCCCTCGCACTAGCGCTGGCCCGGGCTCCACTCATGGATGTCTGGGTGAAGTCAACACTACAGGGAAGGAACTGGCTATATGCCGCCGTATGACGAGCACACTCAGCAGGTGTGCTTGGTAGGCCTGCAGCACTGTCATTGTCTGCAGTGACCCACAAGCAAGACCCACTTCTGCACAGGCCTTGCCCACCAATGCCACAGTGGCCTTACACGGTGGCTTGGATGGCAAAGCCGGTCCCCCTAATTACCTGCCATCAATGGAAAGAGGTAGCTCGCAAGCACCTCCTCCACCTTCAGCATAGCTAAATAGCCATGCCGTTCATTCCCCACAATTGCCGAATAATCCAACATCGTGGGGTTGTAAATACAGCTTATGCATGGTTTTCCCCCAGAAGCCTGATATTTTGTCAAGCATTTCTGGAAGAAAGGGGAGTTTCTGCAGTGTGAGGCATTTACTTTCACTGGGGGGAAAAAGGCTCATCCAGCCTTAGTAATCACTTCAAGCAGCTCTTTATATGCTGCTCTCAGTTTTTAGCACATCCTTCTGGCTCCTCGGAGTCAGAGAGGAATTATTACTATTATTTTTGTGTGTGTTTTTTTTCTTCCCTTTTTGGCTTTCCATAGTGGAAGGAGGAGTCGCGACGCGAGCTCCAAAATCCAGCGGAGAGCCGAACCCAGAAGACAGAGCAAGAGAGAGAAGCGCTCGTCCCCGGCTCCTCCATAAGAGATCTCCCGAACCTGAGACGGCTAGCTGCCTCGGCAGCGGCCAGCCCAGATCCGTGAGGCTCTGAAACCCAACTCACTTCGGCTTCCGAGAAGAGCGTGAGTCGCGAGGCGAGCTGCTTATTGTAGGCATTACCATGCGCAGCCTCTCGAGGCTGCCATCGCATGCTATACCCCTAGACACTTCACCCAGAAAGTGTGCACTATTCTACGTGATGAAACAGGAGCAAGCTGTAACACATTTCCTGAATTCTTTCGCTCACTCCTTTTTTTTTCTTCTCTTTTTTTTTTAAAGGGATAGAAAAGTTCTGAGATTTTGATAAAAGATATGGAGGAAATGAAGCATCTTTTTGTTTCTTTACACAAACAACTGACATGCAATCTTTAACTGAAGATAATATAGGCTGATGGTGCGGTTCACAGGTGCCATATTTATATCACGCGACGTGCTTAATTACCACGTCACCTGATCAGGACAGGTCTATAAATAGGCATGATTTTACACAAACTTCAGATGATGATCGCACTCGAGAAGCGCTACCATAGTGTTATGTTAAACGCAACTTCGAAGTTCCCTTTGAAAGGGAACAATTACCATCTTAATATCCAAATATTGTAACGAGTTAAATTTGTGCCAAAAATGTTGAAATAACTTTGCAAGAAATGAACAAATATATAACGAGAAGGAATAAAAACACTCTGAAACTGATAACAGTGGAAAAAATGTAACATGGGTCCTGTTTACACTTGGTCACTTCATGCATTTTCTCTGATCAGATAGCTAACTGATTTGTTAAAACGGTTCCATTTACACTTGGCCACATAATGCGTTTCAGCTAAACGGATATGAATCCGATCTCCTATTCCCGCGCAAAATGCAAATTTGGGTTTACGAATGCAGTTGAAAAGAAAATGAAAATGCTTGCTACAACGCTGACGCAACAAAAGGCAGCACTATGTGCAGCATTTTTGCTGTCGGCAGTACTAAACTTTAAAACCCAGCGGGATACCTGGATGAAAGCCTGGAGCCAACATTGGTGGGAAAATATAATGCTGGCTTCTTTTACAAAACAAGACTGGCTATCCAGTTTCCGAATGGGGAGCCAGACCATCAATTATCTTTGTGCCAGCCTGCAAAGCAATTTAATGAGGAGGCACACTCATCTCCGTCAGGCTATACCGGTCCATACTTCCGTTTGGGAGGAGAAAAGCGCTGACGTATGTGGTTTCATAAACCAGATGCATTTAGACTTGTCCAGTTTTGTCTGGAATGTGTCCCAGACCACCTCCTGATGTGGTATGAGCGATCGGATTTAAATCCGTCTCGAATGCATTTCGGAAGTTGTTTAAACCTGGTCTTTTCACAATTGGATATCTAACCAATCAGAAAAAACGCATGAAGTGAACAGGTGTAAACAGGCTCATCGTCTTCAAATAAACTGCATTCTTTGTTAACAGTTTTCTAAGCTTCGTTTTCGCTAATCATGGTTTATGAATGCGCTGCCAGAGTTTTCATTTATGCTTTCAAACTTTTCGTTTACGCTCTGCAAGTTTACATTCGCCATTCTGGCACAAATCTCACGTGTAGGTGGGGCTTAACCACTCCATGACCTAGAAGTAGAGACTTCAGTGATGCTAATTTTGGAGAGCGCTCTGGATGCGGTTCTCTGTATAGTTATAGAGTTTGTACTTTTTAGTGGAAATTACTTACTTACATATTAGTTCATAATTAATATTTGAGGTTGGCGAATGGAAAAGTGAAAAGTTTGAATACATAAATGAAAACTCTGGCAGCGCATTCATAAACCATGATTAGTGAAAACTAAGCTTAGAAATCTCTTAACAAAGAATGCTATTTATTTGCATAATACTTTTAAGCAAATTAAACTATATTTTAATACTAAAGAAAATAGCACAATGCTTCTAAGGGCACATCTATTTGTCATCTATTTGTCAAGTCTATTATACATCTATATGTCAAGTCTATTATACATCTATTTGTCAAGTCAGAATCAGGAAATTTGGTACTTGTTGTTTGCTATTTGGTTTGATTTGGTTTCACACATAACTAAATGAAGCAAATAGCAAAATGTTGGCTGATGTGCCCCTATGTATAAGGCTGAAAACATTTTTTAACACTTTTTTTCATTAGTCATAGATATAATGTTGGAAATGTAAACAATAGCCTACAAAAACGAGTATTTCCACCATTTCAAGTTTAAGGGGAGTACAAAATCGAGTAATAAATAATATTGCCAGTTGTGCAGTTGAAACAGTTTGCCTGCAGCTGCAAAACTCGGCTGAATTTTGTGTCACATCCAGGGTTTATGTTCGCCTTTTTGTTTGTCGATCCAAATAGCAATAAATCACCATGAAAGCACCCTAACAGTGTGATCTGATCTTGCTTACAATGATTAAGCGTGCTCCCAAGCAGGTTTGAACTTCTGGACTTCTTGTTCTGGCAACAGCTTCAAGGAAAAGAAAAATCCAGGATCATGTCAAACCATCAACAATCCTATCGGGCTAACTCAGTAATCTGTGTACAAAGAAACATGGCCAGGGTGTGTTAGATTCCGGCTTGAACTAAACTCTGCAGGGTGCTGAAGCTCCTGGGGCAGGTTTGGGCAGCTATGCTTAAATTATTAAATGGGTTCTAATGTCAAATCCTGTGAAGCTTATCAGGTGCACTGTTATTAATCATGGTACTGTAGTCTATTCAAGTCTGATCATCATTTAGGATCAGATCCATGCACATACGAGTAAATGACAGTTTGGAGAGTAATGCGTCGCTGTGAAATCCCTGTCACTTGATTGCTTTTCCCCAGAGAGATCGGTAATGCTATCTATCCTTGTCCATGTTTTATGGTGCCTTGTGTAAGTATTCACACTCTTAAACTTTTCCACATTTTGTCCACTCGACTGGACTTAATTGGAATTATATATCATGAGTCTAGAAAAATAACCCATAATATTGAGAGAAAGTGTTTAGGCTCATTGCTGTGAAAGCCCTAAAATTTATACTGGTGCAAAAACTTGCCATTAGAATTCAAATAATTAGTTACATGTCTAGTCTGTGTGCAGTTAAAGTGTCACATGATCAAAGTATATACACTGGTTTCTGGAGGGCCACATATTATGTTGGAGAACATACCAACAAACAGCATCATGAAGACCAAGGAGCTACACTATATGGTTAAAGGTATGTGGACACACAACCATAACAATCATATGTACTTTTTTTGTCCACCCCTTTGCTACTATAACAGACATATACAGGATCTCACAAAAGTGAGTACACCCCTCACATTTTTGTGAATATTTGATTATATTTTTTCATGTGACAACACTGAAGAAATGACACTTTGCTACAATGTAAAGTAGTGAGTGTACTTCTTGTATAACAGTGTAAATTTGCTGTCCCCTCAAAATAACTCAACCCACAGCCATTAATGTCTAAACTGCTGACAACAAAAGTGAGTGCACCCCTAAGTGAAAATGTCTAAATTGGGCCCAAAGTGTCAATATTTTGTGTGGCCACCATTATTTTCCAGCACTGCCTTAACCCTCTTGGACATGGAGTTCACCAGAGCTTCACAGGTTGCCACTGGAGTCCTCTTCCACTCCTCCATGATGACATCACGGATCTGGTGGATGTTAGAGACCTTGTGCTCCATCACCTTCCATTTGAGGATGCCCCACAGATGCTCAATAGGGTTTAGTTCATCACCTTCACCCTCATCTTCTTTAGCAAGGCAGTGGTTGTCTTATACGTGTGTTTGGGGTCATTATCATGCTGGAATTCTGCCATAAGGCCCAGTCTCCAAAGGGAGGGGATCATGCTCTGCTTCAGTATGACACAGTACATGTTGGCATTCATGGTTCCCTCAATGAACTGTAGCTCCCCAGTGCCGGCAGCACTCATGCAGACCCAGACCATGACACTCCCACCACCATGCTTGACTGTAGGCAAGACACACTTGTCTTTATACTCCTCACCTGGTTGCTGCCACACACGCTTGACACCATCTGAACCAAATACGTTTATCTTGGTCTCATCAGACCACAGGACATGGTTCCAGTGATCCATGTCCTTAGTCTGCTTGTCTTCAGCAAACTGTTTGCGGGCTTTCTTGTGCATCATCTTTAGAAGAGGCTTCCTTCTGGGACGACAGCCATGCAGACCAATTTAATGCAGTGTGTGGCATATGGTCTAAGCACTGACAGGCTGACCCCCCACTACTTCAACCTCTGCAGCAATGCTAGCAGCACTCATACGTCTATTTCCCAAAGACAACCTCTGGATATGACGCTGAGCATGTGCAATCAACCTCTTTGGTCAACCATGGCGAAGCCTGTTCTGAGTGGAACTTGTCCTGTTAAACCGCTGTATGGTCTTGGCCACCGTGCTGCAGCTCAGTGTCAGGGCCTTAGCAATCTTTGTATAGCCTAGACAATCTTTATGTAGAGCAACAATTCTTTTTTTCAGATCTTCAGAGAGTTCTTTGCCATGAGGTGCCATTTTGAACTTCCAGTGACCAGTATGAGGGAGTGTGAGAGCTATGACACCAAATTTAACACACCTGCTCTCCATTCACACCTGAGACCGTGTAACACTAAAAAGTCACATGACACCAGGGAGGGAAAATGGCTAATTGGGCCCAATTTGGACATTTTCACTTAGGGTGTACTCACTTTTGTTGCCAGCAGTTTAATGGCTGTGTGTTGAGTTATTTTGAGGGGACAGCAAATTTATACTGTTACACAAGTGGTACATTCACTACTTTACATTGTAGCAAAGTGTCATTTCTTCACTGTTGTCACATTAAAAGATATAATCAAATATTTACAAAAATGTGAGGGGTGTACTCACTTTTGTGAGATACTGTATATGGGTGTGATGGTCAGGTGTCCACAAACCTTTATAAAAATAAATAAATCCTAAACTCTGAACATCCTACATATCGTGAAAAAATTTAAGAATATGGTACAGGAGGCTGTCCACCAGAAGTCAGTGGTCAGGTAAGAAGGGTATTAGACTGAGAAACAACCACTTCAGTATTATGGGCTATTTTGTGTAGATTCATGATATATAATCCCAACTGGGTCCATTTTTAGTTCCTTACAAAATGTCTGAATGTTCAAGTGTGGTGAAAACTTATGCCAGCCACTATAAAAGCAATGTGCATGCTGTTGGATGAGCCCACAGTATGGCCAGAGAAACTCATGCATGCCACTGATTTCTGCCTCCCCAGTGTAATGTCATGGCCACCATCATGGGGACAGAGAAAGTGCTTCACAGGCCATAGCTTATGTATGAGACATTATACAGTATGCTGTAACTCACAATTCCCAAGTCCTATAGAAGGATTTCTCTCACCTACTGTATGTACTTAACACGTAGAGGCTGCTTATATTGTAAAATGGAGAGATGTTTTAATTGTTTCTATGATAGACGTTTTTAATCTAAGTATGCAGAAAGAATAAATAGATCAAACTGCCATGTTCTGGAGAGTGATATGTGTTATTCCATCTTGTGACTTGTGCATGAGTCTGTCTGCATGCTTTAGAAAGTGTTTACTAGATAATTTTATTGCTGCTAGTAATTTATTACAATCTGTAAATATTAAATTGTACAGATTTAAAGACAATATGTATTATATTGTAGTATAGTACTACTGTATATACTATATTGTGTCTCAAAACAATATTTTTCCTTTTATGTGTTTATGGATTATATTTGCTAGCCTAAGTAAGAGAAATGTACTTTGGTAAATGCATGTGTGTATCTGTGTGTGTGCGTGTGTGTGTGTGTGTGTGTGTGTGTGTGTGCATGTGCGTGTCAGTGAGTGTGCTGTATATGTATTAGTTTCTGATTGTATTCTCTGTGCTGTTCAGGATAAGACCAGCGCCCTGAGCCTCAGTAATGTGGCAGGGGTTTTCTACATCCTGATTGGAGGACTGGGGCTGGCCATGCTGGTGGCCTTGGTCGAGTTTTGTTACAAATCCAGAATCCAGTCTCGGAGAATGAAGGTGTGTGAAAAATACAGTGTTACATCCATCCATCTTCCATACCGCTTATCCTACACAGGGTCATGGGGAGCCTGGAGCCTGTCCCAGAGAATTCAGGGCACAAGGCGGGGGAGACCATGGACTATCCCATGGTTATCCCTTTGCAGGGCGCACACTATGGACGATTTGGAAATGCCAATCAATGAATGTCTTTGGACTTGGGGAGGAAACCCCTGAACATGCAAGCTCTGTGCACACAGGGCAGAGGTGGGATTCGAACCTCCAATCCCAGAGGTGCGAGGCAAACATGCTAAACACTAAGCCACCATGCCCCCTATCTGCAAGATTCTGTGCATTATGCAACTGCCACATGATTGGCTGATTAAATAACTGCATCAGGGATATAGGTATTCCTAATAACGTGGCAGGTGAGTGTATATATAGTAGAAAATGTCAAAATTTCACATGAAGGTTTTTCCCAGGCCACCACTAATATTGTCTCAATTATTAGTGATACAGCTGATATTTATGGAAATGCCTTTATCAGCTTGAGGATCCTTCTAATGGCAGGTGTGTGTGCACGGCTAGATGTGTTAATATAACATTGTGGTAATGTGACAGGGACTATAATCACCTTTTTCATATTTACAAAGATAACACATTTTAATATGAATATTTACCTTGTTACTATCAGACTAAAATGATTTGTGTTTGTGATGTGTTTTTTAAGGAAGCCTGAACATAATCTCTGGAATATGAATGTAAGAGAAATTGAGAAAGTTAGATTAGACTTCGTTACACTTTAGTACCTAGCCACATAGCTTACCAAGCTAATGGCTATTGTATTGCCAAAAACAGTGGCTAGCAATGTGGCTAGTAATATGGCTAGCAAACTTGCTTACATTACATTAGCTGTTATATTTTGTAAAACAGTAGCAAATGTTGCTAGCAAACTTGCTTACATTAGGCTAACAGTTACAGTTCGTAAACCATTAGCCAAGGTTGCTAGCAAACATGCTTACTTTAAGCTAACTGTTACATTTTGAAAAAACAGTAGTTAGGGTTGCTAGAAAGTTAGCTAATATTATGTTAATTATTATTTAATCTTAATTAGAACCAGAACTGCTAGTAATATAAACCAGATTTGCTAGTAAATATAAGACTATTATGAAGTGTAAACCAGTTGCTACCATAGCAAGCATTGGCCCTTCAAAGTCCCTGATTAATGTGATAAAGAGGGATGAAGCTACCGAATAGGGATTAGCAATGACTAAAGTGAATCCAAACAGTATAAATGTCTGTTTTTACCTGAATGCACATATCTTTTGTCTTTTTATTTTTGTCTAGGTAAAATAGCCTCTTCTAATCTTGTTTATTCCAATTTATTTTCACTAGGACACAGAATATATACTATGATATTGAGCTTCAGCCAAAGTAATTCTCAATTCACAGGTAATTCCTCCCGTTTTTTCGATGCCAGATATTCTAGTGAGAACATTCAGAATAAGGATCCCCTCCAACATCCATATCTTGGATGAAGTTCATCAGTGTAAAATATGCACCGTGATTATAAGAGCGTGACCGCCCTCCTTCTCAAGACAGGGTGTTAGTAGGAAAGAGGTAACAGTAGGCGAGTGTGATATAGAAAGCCTCCTGCTGTGAGTTTTTTTTCTAATCATGCACACTTCCTTCAAATGCTTCTCAGCCATCGGCAAAAAAAAGCCACAGTTACAAATTTAGATTCAATTACCAGTGGAACCATGTGGTGAATCATAAATTTATTTTCGGCCATAAAAATGCCATTTTCTGTGTACGTAGTAGTGTCCATTTATGAAAACAGTTTCTTATTCCCCAATATTCAACATCAGCAATTAGTGGTGTGCTTAACAAATCATTGTAATAATATGTTTTAATTTGGTGAATTTAATTACACTGCTCTATCATTAACTAGAATGTTGTCAGTTACCTTTATCATACCCTGTATCCTCTCAGAATCCGTTAGAAACACTTTACTTGAACCTAACATCCACGCAACTGTCTTATAAGGAATAAAAAATGAAAGGGTATACTGTTATAGGAAAATACATTTGAAGTTGATTATTTTTTGATAAAAGCATGACTCATAGTCTTTTATTCCTCTTATACTTCAGCAATTATACTACTACATCAACACTAGCGATTTTTTTATTTATTAAAAATGCCATGACATATTTTTTATTTGTTTATAGTGACATCTACTGTTGCGGAACATCTATTAAACAAGTTCTTGTTATCACTGTACATTATAGCATTTATGAACATTTATTTTCCTCACCAGAGACTATTTTTTCTACGTTACTGAGAATCCGCAAGGCCCTCAGTCATGAAGACTTTCACATGGTGGAAAACTTAGTTACAGTACAGCTTTACCCCTGAATGTTGCACAGCACTGACAGAGAAGACTTCTTCCATAAATGCTACATATCTTATCACAGAAAACTTCACCATATCAACACATTGTTTAATCTGTTAATGTGGATTGTACACTATACAGGTCCCTGAATAAGCTGTTACCATTAGAGACAATAATGTATTAGAACAAGTGCATTAATTAATATATGCCTGTGATTTTCCTCACAGCCGGAATTATCGCAGTTAAACAACATCTTTTGATCAATGAGAATTGAGACTACAAGAGTGCTGAGGTATAAGTTTCAAATATCACTGTCAGAAATCGCTACTCCTAGAAGGCCAATTGGACTGCATCAGCTGGGGAAACATTATCCTCTCTGATGCAGTGAAGTGTGCTGGATTTGAATTTGAAGCACGACAGCCACATCATTAGCTCCTGTTCGAAGCCTTCAGGGTTTCATTATGTGAAACTAATGCCGGAGTGAGTGGCTTCCCAGCTAGGATCATTTTATTTTATTGTTCTAATTGTTTTCTATCTGCTGAATTATTGTGCAAGGCTGCCATATTGACAGACGTATAGAACTTAAGTGAGGCATACATTTCCACCATAGTGTAGCTTGTGGATATACCGCTTCGAGTTACAATTGACCCTGGTTTAGACCTTGTTTTCTCCAATAGATATGATGCATTCACTTTAATCAAAAGATAAATCTGGATTTGGTGTAAGAAACGTGCTTGTGGTCTGTCTCTTGTAGCAAATCATCGACGCAGCAATGTTGGGCTCCAGCCTGAGCCGCATGGGCAGCGGAGGGGAGAACGGCCGTGTGGTGGCTCACGATTTTCCCAAAGCAGCACAGACTCTGCCCTGCATGGGCCAAGCAGCGGGCATGGGCATGAACACCAGCGGTATGTAGATGGGCCTGCCTCACTGAGGGACAGAGCAACAAAAAATGTGGAAGACGCATAAAAATAGATGTGAACTTCAGCCAAAAGGACTTACTCATTACACACTCTGGACTCACGATGAGAGAACAGAAGGGGCAGAAATCCTTTTTCTAATAGACGTTTGATGAGTTTTTTTTGCTTATCTGGTGCAATAAGGAGCCTGAAAGGGAGTTTTTGTATGTAACATCGTTTTTCGGGACTATAAAGCGGAGGCTCGAAAAATAGTGACACTTGCACTATGACTATGACTATGTATTTTGTTTGGTCTTGTTTGCTTCGTCAGTGTCTTGATGACGACGAACCTAATGTTATTTTGTTTCTTGTTTACCTACTCATGTATATTTCCTCCCCCGAACCCAGTCCCCATGCTGTCTTTCCAGCGCTGATGA
Source organism: Ictalurus punctatus (assembly GCF_001660625.3). Classification (NCBI taxonomy): domain Eukaryota; kingdom Metazoa; phylum Chordata; class Actinopteri; order Siluriformes; family Ictaluridae; genus Ictalurus; species Ictalurus punctatus. Next base: position 12,232,678 of record NC_030433.2, on the reverse strand, counting down.
AGTATGATGCATTTGTTTGTCTCATTACACTCATTAAAGTCACCGGGCAAACCTCCTCCGAAGGCGCCCCAATAAGATACCTCCTGCAGAAAACAAGAGCTGATCGCTCGCACTTGTCATATCCTGCGCTCTGTCTCCTTCTGCCCTAGCATACATGATGAATCACCTGCTCACAATCTCTGAGCTGTGATTAGATCTCAGAGAAAGAGCAATCTAGAGAGTGTGTGAAAGCGTGGGAGAGTCAGAGCCAGAGCCCGAGTTAAGACAAAAGACAAAGCAGAAGAACAAAACACAATATATACAAACAGAGCAATTGAGTTTGAATGTTTTCATCCCGCACCGTCTTCCATGTGTTGTTTACATTTCTTCATGCGTGAGCAAAGGATTACCCGTGTGTCTGTCCTGGAGTGCGCTGTAAGCTATTGGAGCGATTGGGAAGGATGAAGGAAATGGGATAGGTTGTACACTGTTGATGCAATACATTGAAAACACATTAGGAAATACTGCCTTTAGCAACACCAGTAATCATGATTGATGTGAGGAAAGTGAGAAAGTACCTACATTACACTTCTTAAGATTTTAAGCTCAACATGAAACACAACATGGTACAAATAAAACTGGAAACAAAGGCTAATCGTAGTGTCCCAAGTCTTGTATTCTTTAAACCTCAAACCAAATGCATGCTGTCCAATTTGACTTAAGAGTACGTTTTCAGTAATCTTTCTGTTTGAACTTGGCCATGGTCCTGAGTTTAAGAATTTTGATCCTGATGAATAAAATCCTCTATTTCAATTTGTTCTAAACAGGCCAAACAACATTAGCTGATTAAGTCAGAGAACTGTCCCATAATGAACCATCTGTACTAACACAAGAAGAGCATCACGACATTGTAAAGCACAAGAGTACATTTTGCACAGCAGTAACGTCACATCACCTTTTCACCTAAGCATTTTTGTCAGGGTTTGCGCATCAGTAACCTTCTGTATGGTTCCTGAATATACTCTACGGCACACTGTAGCCACAACACAGTGGAAGCGGAGTGCCTACAATACCTGTAGAATAGATCTTTTTTTTTTTATACCGCCATTGATTTTTAAAAAATAAAGAAATACACATATAAATATACACATTTCCAGTAACAAAGAAAAAAATAATATGATGTCGTACATTTGTGGTGGTTTGATAGATTGTTTTAATTTATTTTTGCTCCTGTATTTATGGTCCCCCCCCCCCCCCCCCATATTGTTTCTTTTTTGTTTTGTTTTGTTTTGTTTTTGACGCTGTAGTTTTCTTTTAAAATCCCTTCAGGGCTGTCTTGTAACTTTTTACACACGTCAGTGTTACAGAATACCTTTCAGAAACCACGCAGGTGAGTCTGAATTCTGAAATTGTTCAAGAGAAAATATGTTGACAAGTGTTGCTCAGAAATAAACTTTTCTAAACACAATGTGCATTTGTGGAGCACAGTCTTTCTTTCTCCCCAAACAACCCCCCACCCCCCAACACACACACATACACACACACACACACACATCTCTCTCTCTCTCTCACTCACATATTTTCACAAGTGAGGTGGATCAAATTTAAAGTGGTAATTCTTCCACAATTGCTTCCTCAAATCCTCATTTCAGATTGGATTGTGCTTGGGTGCTCAGGGTTATGCGCCTCACTCAGGCTCATTTACTCCCTATTGTGGCGTTGTGTTTTACCTCCTCCTCTCCAACAGCTCAGTCGAACAGCAAAACAGATGAATTCATCCCCACCACCGAGATGCATTCATATAAAATAACTATTTACGAGACCTTTGCGCTGCTGAGTTCTTTCTGATGCCTCTCGCAATGTGCTATCGATCTCAACAAATGCCACATTTGTTCTCTCTCTTTCATTTCCCCCACAGACCTGGCCTTTCCAGACAAGCCGCTCAGCAAAAGTACCCCCCCCCCCCCCAAAGTCAATCACCAGAAAGTGCCTATGACTTTCATGTGTTTCAGTGTTCAATAACGCAGGGACTAAAGCCATGCCTATGGATGTGCATTTACCACACAGTACATAAAATATATTTATAATTGTAGCTGTGTTTTGCTACACCTACAATATTGCTCTGCCTGAATAATTTTTTGTTTTATTTATTTATTTGTTTGTTTATTTTTCTCCTGCCATTGCACTGGTGTGGGGTTCGTTAAGGTGTGGAAATTGATTGTGAAGATGATATTGCATCAGTCAAACCATACACAGACCTCACATTCCATTACGGTCAAGAGAAATGCGTCAGCCGTGAAAAAATAACAAAACATCTGCCACTCTTTTCATTGGTCGTCATGGTCTGAAAGAAATAAAACTCAACAGGACGTGCTTTTCCAGAAAACCAGTTGAGACAGTGTTGTGACGTGACACAGAGGGTCATTACCACATCGAAGTTGATTATTTTCCAATAACAATGTTTTATTTCTCTTAAACCACAGCATCCTAATGAGTCAATTAAGGCATAATGGCAGGACCTTGATTTTGTGGTCAGTAAACCATTTTTGAGTTGATTGTGGATTTTGGAAGTTTTACATCATTGTCCTGCTGAAACATCCATCCACGGCTCATTTGAAGCTTTCTGGTAGAGGCAGTCAGGTTTTCATTTAATATCTGTTGATATTTTATAGAGTCCATGATGCCATGTATCCTAACAAAATGTCCAGGTCCTCTGGGAGAAAAACAGCCCAAAAACATTAAAGAGCCACCACCATATGTGTGCCAAAACCACCTCTGGTGTTTATTGCCAAAAAGCTCTATTTTGGTTTCATCTGACCATATAACTCAATCCCATTTGAAGTTAAAGTAGTGTCTGGCAAACTGAAGACGCTTGAGTTTGTTTTTGGATGAGAGTAGAGGCTTTTTTCTGAAACCCTTCTAAACAACTTGTGGTGATGTAGGTGACTTGATTGTAGTTTTGGAGACTTTCTGACTACTAGACGCAGCGAACTTCTGCAATTCTCCAGCTGTGATCCTTAAGAGATTTTTTGGCCACTTGAACCATCCTCTTCACAGTGTTTTGAGACAATATAGACACACGTCCAATTCCAGGTTCATATCATTTCCAGTTGACTGGAACTCCTTAATTATTGCCCTGATGGTGGAAATGGGCATTTTCTTTGCTTGTGCTATTATAGCCACTTCCCATTTTGTGAAGCTCAACAACCTCTTGCTGCACATCACAGCTATATTCCTTGGTCTAACCCATTGTTATGAATAACTAAGGGAATTTGGCCTATATGATACCCCTGTGAAACAGGAAGTCATAGTTGAAGTCATGGTTGATTTCCTGTTCCTAGTCACCCAGGTGTACTTCAAAAAAGTAAAATATCAATTGGAATATACTTCAAATATATTTTTCTCATATGAATTCATGGGGTGCACACCTATATTTAACAAAGATTTATATATATATATATATATATATATATATATATATATATATATATATATATATATATATATATATATAAACCTGTGTTTGTTTGCAATTGTTTGATATCCATGTGAGCACAATATATTTGTGACTTTTTTTAAACAAAAGATCAAATGGTTAAACAATAAAGACAATTTTCAGAGCCTTCTTTGCTCATATTTACCAAGGGTGCCAATATTAGTGGAGGACACTGTAGATCCACCCCCATACTTAACATGTTGCTGCTCCGTTTTTCTCTAAACATACCTTTGGTAATTGTAGCCAAAGAATTCCATTTTTACTTCATTATTGCACAGTACTTGTTTCCAAAATGCCACTCACTTATCTAAATATTGTTTTGCATACATCAGACCTTCACTTTTTACTTCCAGGTAAGGTTCCCTTCTGATGACTCTTCCATGCAGATCATGTTTGTGTAAACAATGCTGCAGAGTACAATGGTGCACTACCACTCCTATGACAGCTAAACCTTCCTACAGGTCCTTAGTGTCATTTGCCTTTCAGCCAGCTTATGGACAGTTCTATCCACAAGGTTCCTTGGTCTTCCAGGTGGAAATAGTTATCTGGAAATGCTTTGATATACTTTTATAGCCTGTTCAAATCCTTGGTCAGCTGCTTAGATGCTGGTGAGTGTTAGCACAAGGTATGAAGAGTGAGAGAATTTATTACACTCTGTATTCCTAATGACAATTCTTGCCCAGCCTAATCCATGAGAGCAGAGTATTTTTGTGAATTTTGTGAACAAACTATCAAAAGCTTAAACAATAAAGACAATTTTTCACAGCCTTCTTTGCTCATATTTACAAAGGGTGCCAATATTAGTGGAGGGCACTGTATATATAAAAAATCTACAAATTACAGAAGATTTTATTTGGCCAGGGATGCTCAAACTTTTTATTATGTATTAAACAATAAAAAGGAGGAAACCAGAGAAAAATCTTGGGGAAAACTAATTAAATGATACACTTTAGACATGTGAGCACTTCACGACAAATACCTCACCTGGATTCAGTTTAGGAACTTCCTACTAAAGTCTACATGTCCTTTTACCTCAGTGTCAGACTCACAATCTGGCAGCAGCATGTACTCTCAGTTTTGACAGCCACAGAACCACAAGCCTTCCTTCATATCATCCAGGGTCAAGTTGAAACAGTCATAATGTGTGGTGTAATTGGGAGCTGTAATCCACAGAGACATGCTGTGCAGGAGTTATAGCGATAAATTAATTAAGCTCCATCCTTTCATTACACACCCAGTTCTTTCATTAAAATTTTTGCAAACTGATTGTGTTGTGCCACAAAGAGCAGGAGTGAGGACAATGAATTACATAGTGTACATCTCTTTACTGGATCCAGGGGGACAAAAGCACTGCTGAGAGAAATATTCAGCATGTTATTGGGTTATAAATAATATTTTTTTTAGAGTGGCCAAGATAGAATGTAGGATCACACATAAATTACAAAACCTTTAGAAGAGCTGATCAAAAACAAAAACAAGCAAAAAGAAAAAAACATGAGAGGCTGTAACTACCATGGTCCATTGCTGCATTTCTCTGACCCACGGTCTCCATAGTTACTGTAAAAGGAGCTCTGGAAATAAAACCGCTCGACCATTGTGAAGTGCTTTGTGAGCCCAGTTTGACTGTTTTCTCGCCCTGTTGCCTACACAATGGGCCGTGTTTCACAACATCCAGCCTTTATGAATCATTTACAAAGCGAACAAAACTTAATACGTTTCACATGTACCACCAATATCTGAATCTATAAATGTTGCTAGGCGAGTCCGTCTTTCCAACTGGATAAATGGTGCAGCAGGGTGTTGGATTAAGTTTATCAGCAAGCAAGAGGAAACGCTTCATGTGAAGCCTGAGGAGATATTGAACCCAGCAAATGGCTGCCCCCCTCATGCTGGGGCTGATGAAAACACTTACAGAGCAGCATGTTCCTCCATATGCCCGTCATCTCATCTTCACTGAGCGTTCAGCGTCACAGAACAGCACTCTGTGATTTATATTCACTGTGGGTCCCGAAACGGTGTGAGATATGCTTGATGTTTTGTTCGAAGTAATCTCTGCTGCCATTTTAACACTTTATTGCAGCGCAGTGAGTGAAGAGTGGAGCAATTACAACAGTGCTGTGAAAGTTTCTCCAGTGTTTGATAGTTCTGCTGTGGCTTTTGTGAGCCAAATAAAATACAACATTTTGCTTCAAACTGACAAAAATGGGGAAATTGTTAAAATGCTAAAAAAGAATTTTTAAAAAACCCAAAAACTAATAGTATACTAGAGATGCATCAATCCCCTCTTTTTTAATTAAATATAATACTGATATGAGAGCTATGAGTATCAACCAATTCCAGCATTGCTTACTGAAACCAAGTCTTTATAACTGGAGTGTTGTGCATTCTGATATGCTTTTCTGCTCACCACAGTTGCAAAAAGTGCTTATTTGAGTTACTGTAGTCTTCCTGTCATTTCGAACCAGTCTGGCCATTCTCCTCTGAACTCTGATTATATATATATATATATATATATATATATATATATATATATATATATATATATATATATATATATATATATATATTTATTTATTTAGAAAGTCCAAATGCAAACACAGACCTGATCACTGAAATCCATATAATATTCTCTCTGGAGGCATTTTTTTTCCAGTCCAACATACGGGGGATTATTAATAAACAAACAAACAAAAAGATTCAGAGTAAAGTCAAATCTCCTGTTCCCTTCCGTGGGCAGATCGTTGGACGGCTGTGTGCGCAAAGCTTATTTCTTTTCTACCCTTACAGAGATATGAGCCAATTGCAACATCATCTTCTTTCTGCTCCTCTCCTTCTGTCACCATTGAGTCACAGCACAATACTGTGAAAGCTTCTCCTAACATATTTTAGTCGTACTGTGTGCCGCAGAATGCCGTGCTTCCAGCAGCTTGGATGCTCGATGTGAAGCTCTCTTTGCAACTGCTGAGCTCAAAAGAGATACTGCTCTTTAGATGCACTCCCAATTTACCAGCAACTTCGCTGTTCTGAAAGCAGAACGCCCATCCTCCTATTTGTGATTTTTTTTTCCCTTTTCAGTTCTACCAAAATGGTTACCATGCCAACCCCAGCCATTACTCTGCTTTGCCTTCAACTTTGGAGTGCTGCAGTGGCGCATCTCGAGCTTCCTGTTAGGAAGCTTCCTGTTAGGGCAGCTGTACTGCAGTCCATTCATGCTGGTAGGGAAACAGCTGCGCTTTTAAGGCATCTGCTTACCCATGATCACTCAATATATCCACAGTCACACTGTTGGATTTTAATTCCCATGTTAGTGCTTTCACCACAGACAGTTGATGAAGCACTTGATAATAACCTAATGAGCTTATTCACAGGTGCTAATGATCATGATACATGTGCAGTTCACTGGTTTTGAATTCTATTTTTAATCTGTTTATAGTTAATGCATGAGACATGCATGAGACTGAGGTCTTGTTCGCTTACCAGCCTCTCTTTTTCTCTTTCTTAAAGTTAAATAAGACAAAACAAATTCAGATAATAATGTTGAGGAACATCTAGCTGACAAGTTAGTTCCTGGTATCATGTACAGTCCTTCAATCACCAGCCTCTTTTTTCCTCTCTCTTGAAGCTAATTAAATCTAAAAATGCAGCGAGAATCAAGAAAAAGAAAACTTCCTGATTGGTACAAAACCCTGATACTGGAGACTCCTTCCATATTAATTGTGAAATCTTACAGTAAGCTTGACCATTTCAATGATGATACATTTATCTTTGTTAAAGGACAACACATTTTTAATCCATTTATTATTTGTCTTATATTATGTATAGCACCACCATGTGAACGAGCTGTTACTATAGAAACAATAATTAATAGAGGTGCTAACCCTAACCCTAGAAAATTAAACACCTTCTCACCAATGAGATTTGAGAATTCAGTAGCTCTGAGGTCTAAGCATATTTAATCCATAATGAACACTATCCAGGCATACCCAAATTCCAGGAATTGAGACTACAGAATTCAAGCCTAATAGTGGGGTAATTAAACCAGTTCTCATCTGCGTGTCATCCAAGTCACTGAAGACAATCATGAAGATTGATTAGCATAGCCATTTAGGCTGACTTTGAAAACTTGGGCCAATTATGACAGTGTTTGGATGCTTACCGCTTCTCGATCATTAGATCAAGTGAAAAAAGCAACTGAGGAATAATGCCACCACACAGGCTGCCCTTGCGGCTGTGTGTGGATTGTTTTTTAGTGTGTGTGTGTGTGTGTGTGTGTGTGTGTGTGTGTGGGAGGTGATGAGCATGAGCGCGACTTGGCTATGAATGATCACTGTAATTAGTGCAGCACACACTCCGAACAAAAGGCATCTCTGAAATAGTGCATGAGCAGACATGAGCGCAAAACATTCCTAACTCTATGCTTGAATGCAACACTTTTCTCTTTCTAGTGAACAGAAATTGGAGGAGGCAGCCTGAGATTGAGGCCTTCACATTGTTATCGAGGACATATTTGACAGAGAACTGGCAGCACAACAAACTGAAGAGCCAAGATATCAACAAACTGGCAGCGAGAAAATCAATTTTACAGACCTGCCATAAACTTTAAACCATGTCAGGCATTAATAATGTTAAATAATTTAATCAAAAGCAAATCTTCAGGTCGTCTTGACGTGGTATTTCCAAATAATTTATGTAAGCTGTAATTATTTAACTGGTGTCAAGTGAGGTTTAGAGGGAATAAATAGCTACCGCTGTGGTTTAAACTGGAGAGACAGCTCTTATTATTTTCTACTAAGTAGTGTATGATCAGAGAAAACAAAAGTTTGTCTTGATATGTTTTTTTGGAGCATAGAACTACCAGTTGGCAAGTGTTTTTTATATAGCGGTATGTGCTGCCATCTTTAGGATATTCATGGAAATGCATTTACTACTGTATATACTGACTTATTGCATTTGCACATTTTTACAGATATAGATCAGACCTCTGAAGGTGTGCTGTGGTATCTGGCACCAATATGTTAGCCACAGGTCCTTAAGTCCTGTAAGTTGTGTGATGGGGCCTCCATGGCTTGTTTGTACAGCATATTCCACAGATGCTCAATCGGATTGAGATCTGGGGAATTTGGAGGCCAAGTTAACACCTTGAACTCTTTGTCATGTTCCTCAACACATTCCTGACAATTTTTGCAGTGTTGCAGGGAGCAACAATGTGTCAGTAGGAGGTAGCCTATGTGTGAAAGTAACATCCACATGAATACCAGGACTCAAGGTTTCCCTGCAGAACATTGCTTAGAGCATCATGCTATCTCCAAGGACGAAACCTCTGAGAGTAAACAGTGTCACACAGCAATGCCTAGGTGCTCTGAGAAATTGAAGTGTCCCTTGTTCCTAGCCTTGGGTCACACTCTAGGGGTGTCTACTTAGCGCAAGACGGTAATGACAGACACCTCCCTCATGTGCTGGAGTGCGGTCTTAGACAGCTGTCCAGCTCACAGTCTCTGGAGTGGTCCTTATCTGGAATGGCATATAAATTGCCTAGAAATGTGGGCCATATTTCTAGCACTGAAATTCCTTCTTCCTCAATTGAGAGGTCACCATGTGTTAACAGATAACACAGCTGTGGTCTCATATATTGACCACCAGGGAGGATTATGTCCGCACCCCTGTTCAGGCAGGCGCAACTAATTCTTCTCTGAGCAGAGGGAAAGTTTTGTCAGTGAGTGCAATGTACATTCTGGGTAACTGGAATGTGGGGGCAGACATCCTGTTGAGGCAGGGGCTGAGGCCCAGGGATCGATGGCTCCATCCACAAGTGGTGGAATCCATATGGCGGAGGTTTGGCCAAGCGGGAGTTGATGTGTTCGCCTCCGTGGACACAGCAAACTGCCCGCTGTGGTTCGCCCTCACTCCTCCCACACGATTAGGGCTGGACGCCATGATGCACGTGTCCAAGGTCACATCTGTACACTTTTCCCCGATCGCTCTGCTACCACAAGTTCTAGCGAGAGTTCACCAAGACAGTCTACATCTGCTGCTAGTAGCACCTTATTGGCCAGCTCGAATATGGTTCTCAGAGATAATATCCCTGCTAGATGGCACTCCTTGGAAGATTCCCAACCGCAGGGATCTACTGTCTCAAGCCGGCTGATTTATCACCCTCAGCCGGAGCTATGGACACTGTGGGTCTGGCCCCTGAGGGGCACCAGCTCATAGATTCTGTTCTCACAACTGAGGTTGTAGAGACCATGTTGAACGCTAGAGCATCATCCACGAGGAAATTGTATGCACTCAAGTGGCGGCTTTTTATCTTGTGGTGTGAGGAACGTCAGCTAGACCCAATGAACTGCGCAATAGCTACAGTTCTGGAGTTCTTACAAGGATGTTTCTCAGCGGGGTGGGCTCCTTCTACAATCAGGGTTTACATGGCCGCCATTTCAGCCAGCCACACCCCTGTTGATGGAGCCTCTGTCGGGCAACATCCTCTAACTTCGTGGTTTATGCATGGTGTCAGGCAGCTGAGGCCCATCTGCAGGCCACGCGTACCTTCCTGGGACCTTTCTGTGGTCCTGGAAGGTCTGTCAGGGGGCCCATTTGAGCCCTTAGAGTCAGTCTCTGACTCTAAAGGTAGCTCTTCTGCTGGCCCTGACATCTCTCAAGTGAGTAGGAGATCTACAAGCTCTCTCTGTTTCTCCTTCCTGCCTTGACTTTACCCCTGGATTAGCCAAGGCCTTCCTGCATCCTAGGCCGGATTATATTCCTAAAGTGCCTAAATCTGCTGCCCAGCCTGTGGTGTTGCAGGCTTTCTGCCCTCCTCCGTTCCTCACACCAGAACAAGAGAGAATGCACTTGCTGTGTCCAGTAAGGGCTCTTTGTACTTATGTTCACCTCTCCGGCCAGTGGCATAAGTCGGAGCAGCTGCTGGTCTGCTTTGGCAGCAACAGTAGAGGTGATGTTGTGTCAAAGCAGTGCATCTCTGATTGGATAGTGGAAGCAATCTTTATCGCTTATGAGGCGCGCAGTCTCACTACGCCTCTGGGCATAAGGGTTCATTCCACTAGGGGGGTCGCCTACTCGAAGGATTTATCCAACAGGGTATCGTCACAAGATGTGTGTGCTGCTGCAGGGTGGTCTACGCCACACATATTCATTCGATATTACCGCCTGGATATTCATTCTGCCCCGGGCTCAAGTGTCTTGCGGTGACCCATGGGCTTGGGCCTTTTTGAACAGGTTGTATCCTCGGTATGATGGAGTGGGTATTCTTGCTCCGATAGTGTTATGCTAAATACAACATGGAGTTCCCTTTGAAAGGGAACGTCTGGGTTATGCATGTAACCCTGTTCCCTGAGAAGGGAACGAGATGTTGCGTCATACCAGGGCAGGCCTGTGAACTGCGTCTTCACTTCAGATAATAGAGGCTGATGGCGCGGTCCACAGGTGCCATATATATATCACACGATGCGCTTAATTGCCACGTCACCTGATCATGGCAGGCCTATAAATAGAGTCTCGTTCCCTTGTCAGGAAACAGGGTTACATGCATAACCAAGATGTTTTTCCTGTAATAAAAGCAGTAAGTGGCTACAGCTCAGAAGATGCTTACAACACAATAGCAGGCTTTAGCTCCCACCCTAATCAAACATACCTGAACAACCTAACCAAGGTCTTCAGGATGACTAGAAAATTACAGGCAGGTGAGTTTTGAGGTTGTAAACTCTGCAGATTTGAATAACCCTATGATTGATCATGCTTTACTGTTGCCAATATAGACCTGACTGACAACCATAAGCTATTGTATGTCAATCATAAACATAATTATCATATCATAAAATACTGCTCATTTTTATTATTTGGTATGCTTATATTACATTTGTTCATTTTTCAAAATACATGAATAAAGTAGGCTTTTCCCCACAAATCTCTTAGCCCTACCTCTGTAACCAGTGGGATCTCAAACTCAACAATTTTTACAACAGAATGCTACTATAGAGGACTTATTTCTGTCAAAATTTCATGTTCGTAACTGGTCCTCCATCAGAAATATTCAACCCAAAATAAGTGGAATTTAAAAAAAAATTCACTTTCTTGCCCACATAAAAAAAACAATAAGAGAAGTTTAAAATCTGAAATGTACGTCATGCACGCTATACTTACTCAGTAGAGACTCAACCCCTTCCCATTATAAATTGACCCGAAATGTGGATATGTGGATCTGCACAAGAATGTGCAAAATATTTATATGTCCACGTACCTTGTAATGTGCTCTAGAGATCAGTTTTTGTTCCAAGGAGCTAGGCCCATTCTGAGCCAAGATATTGAGGTTTCTGTAAACAGCTGTATAACCAAAATCGGTTGTGTGTCATGATTCAAAGATGGCCATCGTAGATAAACCAAGTAAGTAAATAAATAAATAAAGTACTGGTGGTTTTGCAATGCCAATACATAGACGTAATCAATCAAAAACAATTAGGAAAATTGTACCTGTACTGAAACACTTGAAATGGAATGACCCTTCCTTGGGGTGCCTTATTTTTGGAGTGCCCTTGTTCACGATGGCCTTCGTGGTGTTCCATGATACATCTAATGTTTTGGAAATTATTTAATAAAATTCTTTGTCAATACCTTTCAGCTATGAGATCCTGTACATGCTTTGTAAACTCTTTGAGGACCATAGGTGCGTCCTAAATCGCACACTTATGCACTATTCTCTGCCGTTTTGTAGTATAAATAGTGTGATTAGTGTGTTCACACTGAAAAATCCCCCAAAACAAAGTGCACTTTAAGGTCCCAGATGATACACTCATTCAACCGAAAAAACGAAGTGTGTAATGATGGACACTTCATGCACTCAACAGTCGCAGCTTCCTTACGCAGCGGAATGGGAGGGGCTATATCAGACTCAGATGCTGAGATGCTGAAAGAAAAAAATTACGTTTACATTGCCAGCAGCCATAGTCACAACCACAACTGATTACTGTATGTTGATTTTAAATTGTGTAAGCAAAATTCGCCTGGGGTCTTGTTGGACATAAAAGGAAACATTAACATAAACAGTAAAATGTACCAATTCATTTTTGTTATTTGTTTGGCTATTTCACTAATGCTTGCGCCATCGCATTACGTGTGTTTGACGTAATTTGCCCTCGACCAGGAAACAGCATATACTTCCGGTTGTATATTGTACCTTCTAAAGCAAGCACTCCTTCAGCACATCTCAGAGGAATCTGTGGTCAGGAGGGCAACACCACGGTACAGTGGATCTTTGGGATACATGATACTCTGTCTCCAGGTTAGTGTGTGCTTGTATACTAGGTTACTGGTCTCCAGGCTCGGCTTGTGCTGCCTCCATCTCTGCACACAGATCTGCAACGATAAGCCTGTGTAATTAGTCTGCACCACCTCTGTGAAAGACCGGAACACAGACACATGACACCTGTTTTTGTTGACATTGCCAAAGCGTACAGTAGGTTTCTTCCTAGAAAGCTGAAAAACCTGTTTGTCTAATAACAGGCCTGAATGTAGGTTAATCTGTTTATATGCCGAAGTACACTTTATGTACAACCACACATGTGGGCCACAGCATCTAATACTATGTACTCATATGAATTTCGATTGAATGATATTGAAATGAAAAATAGTGGTGTATGGAACCACAGAGAAAGTGGATGGAAGTGAAGCATGACATGTTGAGAGTCAGTCTGTCTATAGCTATTACAACTTTTAGTTAATGTGCAAACTAAAAGGATGTGTCTTCTGGGGCTTTTTAAATTCTCTGTTAGAGATGACTAACTATTACCTTTAAAGAAATACTCCAGCATTTTTCAACTGAATATCTATAGACTCAATTACAATGGAGGTCTATTGGCATTCAGTAAGAAACCCTTATTTTTGGATAGAACTCTAATGAATTTGTCAGTCAAAGGTATTTGTTAATTAAGATCAAAATCTATTGCCTTTTCAGAGACAGACATGTTTTTACATTTAGTAAACATGAGTAAATGTGGTCCGTGGTAATATTGAACAGATGCAAAGGATTAAGTTTGGGTTAAAAAAAATGTTGGACTATTCCTTTAGCTATACTGACTTTTCAAATACACATACTGTATAAAGTAATATGAGCTGACATTCTCCTCTTTTGATCTGATAAACAGGGAGAAAGTTTGTTTTTATCTGTTCAAAAACGTTGGGGGTTCTGCTCCTTCAGGCAGGTTTTTGTTCTCTCTCATGTTATGAACCATGGCTTAAAAACATGTCAGACTTTGATTTGAAAGATTGACTAATCTTGATTGAGTAGGCACTTATACTCTTTCAACATGTGCATTTTTTCTGTACTTTTATAGTTTTAGCTGATGGTTCTCATACCAAAGTCTTAAACATCTTTAGAATCAGGCACAAGATGTTCCGCAAATGCTATTTCTAATTAATTTCTGATCAGGATTTCATAATTTAAGCATAAAAGGGTTAAAAGCTTTGCTCAGAGGCCCAGCAGAGGTAGCTTGGTAGTGCTGGGATTTGGACATTCTCATCAACAGCCAACATCAACAGTCTTAACCACTGAGCTCCAACCCATCCTTAACCAACATGTAGCTGATATATGTGTCACATCCAGAGCTTCACTAATACAATTCTGTTTCCGATATGGATCCGTTTAATAGACTGCTTTATGATTGTATCCTATTGTTTTTGTCTCAGAAGATGTCACTGCTTGTACTGATACAGAAATCTGTTGCAACACAGAGAGGACAAATTTCTCAGAACACTGTAAAGTAGTCACAGAGGAAGGTAAACTGCTGAGAGATCATCAGCAAGAATTGCTTTACCTCTGATCAACTACAGGCTTCTCCAGCAGTACGCTGTAGCTACTCCACCTGCTCTGATGGCTCAACAACACCTTCCCCCTCTCTACTCCTGCCAACAGCCCTCATATTGAGATGACAATTCAATTCCATGATCACTCTTTTTCCCAGTTCACCTAGACTCTGGTGCAATGAGTAATTTCATATTAATAGAAATGGTAAATCAACTCATTACAGCACATATCCTTTTCATCACCAACCCCCTACATATAAAATAGTCCTTGAGAATCCCTGGCTGTAGGCCACTATCAACTGGGAACACAAGATATAATTTCTTGGCCCAAAAAGAACTGCCTGCACCGCCAACAAATTGTCCCAGTTCAGTAGAAAGCACCAACTCACATCTGTAGATTGACTATAACATTCTTAAGTTAGACCTGAGAAATACCTATAATCAGGGAAACAAGGGCAATATATAAAAAACTGTCTCCACCACTAGGGGTTACTATGAATACCTGGTAATGCAACTTGGCTTAGCCAACATTCCAGTAGTGAAGCATTCCAATCTTTCATCAGTGATGTTTTCTGTGACATACTAGACAAACAGGTAATCATATACAGTATATAGACGACAATCAGACTTAGTCATTTGCAACCCCACAGGCATTTGCCAAACTAAAAGACAGATTTACCTCACTCCTCTGCTAAAAGACCCAGACCTTTCCATTCCATTATGGAATCGAAGGAATGGGATGTAATGGGAATAGGTGCTATCCTATCACAATGCTAACGTAATCCACCAAAATCTTTCCCTTGTTTTTTTTTTTTTTTTTTTTTTTTTTTTTTTTTTACACAAAATGTCTGCTACAGAGAGAAATTATGATGTGGGAATCACAAGCTCCTGGCAATCATACTGGTACTGGCAGAATGGAAACATTGGCTGGATGGTGCACCACATCTACTTGTTACGTCTGCCAAGAAACTTAATCCATGAAAGCTCACATGGGCCTTCTTTTGTTGATTAACTGATTAATTTTACCATTTACTATTGTCCAGGTTCTAAGAATAGGAACGATCATGCTTTGTCTCAGATCAATAAAAGACAGACTGTTATATAGACAATATATAGGCCTACCATTGTGGTGGCTTCAGGACATCTAACATGCACTTCACAAATCGTAGAACAGTGGTGGCCTAGTTCAAGATATTACGCAGTATATACACTATATAAACAAAAGTATATGGACACCTGACCACAACACCCATGTGTGGGCCTTCCCCAAACTATTTGCACAAAGTTGACTAGAAAGTATTTGTATGCTATAAAATTAATATTTCCATTCACTGGAATTAAGGTGCCCAAATCTGTTCTTGCACGACAATGCTGCTGTGCACAACGCGAGGTCCATTAAGACATAGTTCGCCAAGATTGGAGTGGAAGAGTTCGAGTAGCCTGCACAGAGCCTTGACCTCAACCCCATTGAACACATTTGGGATGAACTGGAATGCTGACTGTGCACCAGTTCTCCTCACCTGACATGAGAGCCCAACCTCAATAATGTTCTTATAGTTGAATAGGCAGAAATTCCCACAGACACATTCCAAAATCTAGTGGAAAGCCTTCCCAGAAGAGTGCAGGATGTTATAGCAGCAAATTGGTGACCAAGTTTGGAATGGGATGTTTAACAACCACATATGAGTGTGATAGTGAGGTGTCCACATACGTTCATGCAGCAAATGGGCCAACACGAAATGTACCTTCTGGCAAGGAACACCTGTGATCCCCTCTATACACAGACTGCCTCCTCCCAAAGATTTTATCACTGTTATGGCTTGTTGATAGCCACCCTCTGCCTTTCACGTTGCTGAGATCCTGTTTGAGCTGGTATGTAGTCACTACAGTATCCTGGAGGACATAGTCACAAACTGCAAGCACCAGTTTATCTCCTGAGTATGGCATGTCTTCATGGAGAAGCTGGAGGTAAGAGTAAACCTGAATTCAAGTTATCACCCACAAGCTGTGACAAACTGGCAGTTCACTGACATGGTCAACTTGACAAAATTCACATAGCTTAGGTAAACCACTATAACACCATGCAGCTGAATTTAGATTTACATTTAACTCAGCTCTATATCGGTTGGTAGAGGTGTCGGTGTGCTGGGAATAGAGAAAATTTGACAAATCATTATTATGTTTGGTACACAGGTTTGGTGCAGTGGAACAGTCCTCCTAAAGCTGGCAAATGGAAATAAGGGAAAAAATAGCAAACATAGAAAACATTCTTTTTTATTGAATGTTTGCTATGTAAAGATGTTAAAGTATTTATAATGCCTTCTGAAAGTAATAAATTGTTCCCAATATTTTTCTTCATATTTTCATATTTTGTTTCATGGTAAAATGTGGCTGATCTGAGAATAAAAATAGTTTATTTGGATGCTCCTGGGCAGCACAGTGAGTAGTATTGCCGCCCACTCAGTTTTCTCTGGGCTCTCCGTTTTCCTCCCACTGTCCAAAAAACCAAAAAACAAAACAATGCCAATGGGCAAATTGGCTATGTTAGATTGCTCCAAGGTGTGAATGAGTGTATAAATATGTGTGGTGATTGTATGAATGGATTGTTGTCCCATCCGGAATTAAGTCTATTGACTTGTTCCAGTATTCCTGGGGTAGATTCTGGATCCACCACAACCCTGCTCAATATAAAGCATTAAATACAAAGCATATACATTTTTTGCTAAAGATTCATCCATCCAGTTTCTATTATCCTACAGTAGTGAGGAAGCCTGGAGCCTATCCCACAAACTCGGGGCACAAGGCAGGGGACACC
Organism: Ictalurus punctatus; assembly: GCF_001660625.3. NCBI lineage: Eukaryota > Metazoa > Chordata > Actinopteri > Siluriformes > Ictaluridae > Ictalurus > Ictalurus punctatus. Next base: position 12,215,582 of record NC_030433.2, on the reverse strand, counting down.
CTGGACGGGGTGCCAACCCATCGCAGGGCACAATCACACACACATTCACACAGTATGGACAAGTTGGAAATGCCAATGTCATATGTCTTTGGACTTGGGGAGAAAACCAGAGTATCTGAAGGGAAGTAATTCAGGGGAAAGTGTGTGATTTTTCCTCTTAAATGACTGAAAATGCAGGCAAACAATTTTCAGTGACTAATTAGACTAATCAGTTTTCACATTTTAGGGGAAAATGTTTGTGGTTTCACACCTTAAAATCCTTAGTCTACGCACAAATCCTAACTTTCCCTTAAATTAGAAATGTTTTAAGGATTTTTGAACATGTCAAACTGAGGTGCTGTGTCATAGTGCAATCACAACATCACATCACGCTGAATTTCCGTTGCGTCAGGTTTGGGTTAACGGAGCATGACGCCATGATTTATGCATAGTTTCGGCACCGCACCCAGGCGTTTTACCTTCCTCTTCTCTTCAGTCTAAATAGTTAAAAGCTTCAAGAAAGCCGAGAAAAGTCATAGTTTCATCTATTCATTACCTCAAAGCAAGAAATGTCACTTCACAGCTGGGTACCTTGACGGGTCTATGATGTCCAAGCATCATAACATACTGTAGACTACTTGTTTCCTGTAGCATAATGCTAATATACTGTATAGCTAAACAGGTGCTAGTTAGGACTGGACGGGGGATGTTCAAAATGTGTTTACAACTAATTTTAAACATTAAAAATATAAAGGGGTTCCGCAGATATACAGTCAAACACACTGTATTTTAGTTTGAAGTGAGTTGTACAATTCGAGGGACTTAGCTGCGTTGTTTGGTTTCTGCTTCAGGAAGGAAATTTCATATTGTACTGTATGTAGGTAGGTGTGCTCGGGCGGTGCCGGTAGCCTCACTAGACACACACACACATACACACTTGTTGCGCCCGACACTGAGTCATCCGAAGCTCTGCGGATATGATGTCGCCCTGCGGACCTTAAACAGGATAAAACACAACTCACACTGAAGCGAACATTAATTAGGCCCACGCTCATGGGTGATGAATGGAAATCTCGTCGAACAGTTTAAGTCATTTAGCTGTGTGCTGATTAAGTGTTGATTACTTTATAGCGCCGGGGAAACAGACAGCATGCTGGTGATTCGCCTCACTTCGGATTCAGATGGGAATGGTAAGCGAATTGAATATTATGTATCATTTTCATAGCATTTTATTATATTATAGCCTTATAAGGGTGGTCAGTGAATTTGTTTGTGTTGATGTTTGTTTACATGCGCGTGCGTGCACTCACGCATCAGGGCTGGGTGCACTCTAAAGGGAAATATTAGTTTTGGAGCTTTTGTTTTATTTATTTATTTATTTATTTATTTATTTATTTATTATTTTGCGTGTGAAATATTTAAATGTGTCCCCACGAGGAAAATTACTTTTTAAAAACATTTTTTAAAAACAAAATTATAGGTCAAATGTTTTAATTGGGTTACTGAGGTTAATGTTATGATCAGATTCAGGTGTAGACTTAGCATTAATTAGCAAAAGTAATAATTGTGTCAGTGGTCCTCACAGTGATACTAAAGTGGAAAAAGTGTGTGTGTGTGTGTGTGTGTGTGCGTGCGAGAGAGAGAGAGAGAGAGAGAGAGAGAGAGAGAGAGAGAGAGAGAGAGAGATGACCATATTGACAGAATAAATATCCACTCAGCATGACCAGTGGGTCAGAAACCGTACACTTGTAACACACTGGCCATTCCATAACAAGCAGTAAATAGTATATTGAACATACCCATGTTCTTTCCTTTATATATAGCCACAGCTTTTTTTATTAGTCTAGAAAAACATTATTCACACAATTACATTTTCATCCTGTTATTCTTTTTTATGTCAGTTAAAGCTCAAATTGTATTTTTTTTTGTATATTTGAACTTATGAATAAAATGTTCTGGACTGTAACAGGTGTTCTTATAATCAAACCAATTGTGTTTGACATTCGTAGCCGTAATATACATAATGCATTGAATCAATATTGTCTTTAAACATAAGCACAATTTTGGAGAGTTTTTTTTTTTTAGTACGTCTGCTCCAACCCCTGAAACCAAATTTGTTCACTGTATACTCAGACCCCCAAAACCTGTTATACAAGTTTTAAAATAAAGAAGCCACATGATTACTGGGGAAGTGCAAAGTTTGGCATTGTTGACAGAGTATATTAACACTGTTTCCATTTTCGCATGTTACAGTCAATTCCACAACTAATGGCAAAAGAGTATACAGAGAATATATGTGTGTGTGTGTGTGTGTGTGTGTGTGTGTGTGTATATATATATATATATATATATATATATATATATATATATATATATATATATATATGTATATATATATATATTTCTGTATACTCTTTTGCCATTAGTTGCAATCAAAATTATTCAACCCCCATTACAAATCAGGTTTATTGTCAACATTTACAGACTGTCAGCTGTTTGCAATGAACAAATCAAACAGAGGCAATTAAAACAGTTCAACACAATGATTCCTTCAAGTGGTTTCCCTAAATTCAACTGAAAAATGCAACTTATAATGATTTCTCCAGTTTCAAAATTGTTCAACCCCCTGAATAGAATCCCTCACAACAGTAAAATGTGCAAAATAGGTGTTGTCTTAAGCACACCTGATGTAACTAATCAAGAGCTTCATTAGTTGTGTCAGGTGTGCTTGAGCTGGAACACATGAAATACCTGAACTGGCTGGGGTAGAAAATGTATGAAATACCTGGACAGGGCAGAAAAAGGAAGCTATCAACAGTTGCAACCAGATTTTTGAGATCTGATAATTCAGGGGTCCTGTACAGCATCTCCATATGGTTGAGCTCAAAAATATTACTGTTGCATGTTGTATTAATTTGTTATTTTCATTCTTCATGAAGAGTGCCAATAGTGTTAGAGTTCAGAAGAAAGCAGTAATAAAACATGTCTTATGTAAAACATGTATATATTTTTTTAATGTCACAGGGACAGTAATAAGACTGCTTTGTCCATTGTCCACCTCTGGCTGTGTGATTGACTCAGAGAAAGCCAGCAACTGGACTTTGAGCAGCGAATACAACTCCACTGCTGCTGTGCCAGCTCTTTCTTCAGACAAATGGAGCAAATGTGAATTTTGGATCGGCCTGACTTTAGCCGTGCTCTCAGCTTTTCTCATAGGCGGAAGTGTGATCCTGAAAAAGAAGGCACTGCTGCGTTTGGCTGCAAATGGGGAAACCAGGGCAGGTCTGTTATGACTGCAAAATACCAATAATACTTCTCGTCACCTTGTGAATTTCGGATCAGTACTTTCCAAACAAAACAATTTTCCTGTTGAACATACAACTGATGCACAGTATACTGATGTATAAACATCTAAACATCACCTTACTGAAAGTTTCACCAGATCAACAATTATATATCTTTGTTCAATTGTGATTTTTTTTTTAATAGAAATCCTTTAGTAGTAGGCTTAAATTATGTTGGTATTTGTTGCAAACACTGGCTAAATTTGAATAAATAGTACAACAGAGATGTTCAATTCTCCAAAAAAAAATTTCACTTCATCTAATTATAAGCAGATTTTTTTAATGCATATTTGTTAGTATGGTGAAGCTTTCTATAAGGAGATTTCTATTGAACATTTATGGAAGGAGTGTCCAGTGTTAGAACTTGGTAAGAGTCAGCGGTAAAGCTGTAAACTTTAGGTATTCCACCATGGGAAAGTTTTCAGGATGGAGCATGTTGCACTTTTTTTTTTCTTTTTTTTTTCATTAAATTTAAAAAATGTAGTGAGAAAAAGTATGATGTGTCATTCCTTTGAAAATGAAAAGGCTTATTCACTGGCAAGTTGTTGTGGTGTATGAGGAATGAAACACTCAAACTTGAAGCTATAGGAAAATAATCAACTTTAGAGTGGTAACTGTAACTCTGCTTTGCCTTGGGCTGCAAGACAGCACCTCCCCATTGATTATTTTCCTATAACATTATCTTTATAATTATAATATTTTTCCTTGCTTAACATTTAATTTGACTATCATGTGTATTGTCAAAATGAATGGTGATGTACAGTAGCTTAGTTTAAACATAATTACATATTCAGCAGTCAATGTTAATACTCATTAACATTTGTGCTAAAATAATGTGGTATAAGCAGGATAATCCACGGCTAGGTGTGCATTACACGATTTTAATGCACTTTGCTTCACATCGGGTGGTTCTTTGCCTGCACGTCGTGCATTAAAATTGTGTAACGCACACCTAGTTGTGCATTATGCCTTACATATATCTGTATCTTCTCTAGGTGAAGGAGGACATGGCTACCTGAAGGACTGGCTGTGGTGGGGTGGACTTTTGACTAGTAAGCTTACTGTATGATGAATCTATACTTAACCATTGTAACCATAAATTATATAATAAATAATAATTGTTTTGGTGTGTTTGTGTGCGCATTTACAGTGGGAGGAGGTGAAGCAGCAAACTTTGCAGCCTACATGTTTGCTCCAGCAACTGTGGTCACTCCTCTTGGAGCACTGAGTGTTCTTTTCAGGTAATATGCTGTACAGTCAAACTTAATATTTACTCTATTATGAAGAGATTATCTACATATCGTGTTTTATGTGCCCCAAATAGTCTTCAGAGCTTAATATCAATAACAACAACGATGATGTGGCTGTGTAACATATGCAAAGTTGTACCTTGGACACACAATACAAGAATGAACTTCCTCTTATCATATTGTAATAGGGGTCATATATTTACATTTACATTTATTCATTTAGCAGATGCTTTTATCCAAAGGGACTTAAAAATGAGGAATGAAATGATATAAAAAATATAAATGATCAGTATATAGGATAGCCAGGATTTTCAGTAACAACGAGATCCTCATTACATAATGTTTATGTTTCGGTATCTTTAATTCTCTCTCTCCAGCGCCGTATTGTCCTCTCACCTGTTTGGGGAAACAATGAACCTGCTTGGGAAGCTCGGCTGTATGCTAAGCCTTTTGGGAAGCACTATAATGGTCATCCACGCACCAGAAGAGGAAGCTGTGACGACTCTGAGTGAGATGACCGATAAGCTGTTGGACCCAGGTGAGTGTATAAAATTCACTTCCATACAGACACTTCCTTTTCTGTGCACAAAAGATTCATTACACTTTGCTACTGTTCCTCTTCGTGGCATAATAGTGTGTGTTATTATCTTGCTTTCTGTTATTTTTTAATTTCTTTGAAATAGGGAATGTATCTTCAGCTTTATAAGCAATCATCAGCAATGTAACTCAAGCCTAGACATGTATCAGGGCTTGTGAGGATTTATTTATAGTGAGGATTACACAGATAATACTATATATAGAAGAAACAAGCAGACAAACAAAGCACAATGAAGCTAACGACTAACGTGGAAGTGGAACAAAATGGTACGTTAAACAAGAAAAACTAATAAATTAAGTTAGGAATAAGGAAACAATCAACAGCTCAGTGATGTGATGAGGTCTGATATGAAACGCAGCCATTATCACCATGAAGTTTATTATTTTTCTATAACAGCTTTATAGGAGAAAAGGTATTTTATTATGCTTATACCCTTTATAGCTATTTTTTTTTTTATCCTTTTACAGCTACATTTAATGTTGTTTAATATTCGCAAAACAAGTTCGCTTCTGTTATCATTATAAACAGGCAGTAGGTCACTTTCTCTTAAAGTTAATAAGACCAAAATATATAACAGGTTACCAATACCAGAAATCAAAGAAACAGCGTTTACCTCTGACTGTTACAAATCACTGACACTGGACATTCCTTTCACAAATAAACATCTCATAGCAGAAAATATCACTATATTAAAAGTTATTTGTCTTAAATAGCGACACTTTCATTTATTCAATATTCATTTATTAGATGTTTATTAGCTGTTACTATCAAAATGAAAATCAGTCTGTACAGGATTTCGGGGAGGGGTTTTTTGTGATTGTTGCGGTCAAAAATGTTTGATTTTGCTGCATATTTTTTCAAAATTTGTGATGCAACTTGCAGAGTTTTTTTGTGCTTTTTTTCCAGAAAACTACAAAATTGCAACTGCACAAAATTGTTTTGCACAGTCTTTTGCAGTGATGTTTGTTGGAAAATGAGAACTTTTAGCTGTACTCACATTTGACGCACGTGAATCGAAGAGGCCTTTGGATGAATGCGTGTTGTGATGACGTCACATGACGCATCTTGGCCCAAATCTGTGGAAAAAAACTGCAACAATTTAGAAAAATTGCAAGCTCCTCTAAATACAGAGTTTGCTTGATTTTCCGTTCATTTCTGGGATCAAAAAATCGTGAAATCCTGGAGGGATTGGAAAACCTATTAGCAGCCAACACTACTGTAAGCTACTGTTTCCTAAAATTAATCAACACCTTCTGACCAATCAGAATCAGGAATTGAACATTGGTGCAGTATAACTGAATTACAACACGAGAAAATAAAGGGACTAAGCAAAAAAGAAATAAATCTAAGGATATAAAAAAAGCATCACATACAGTATGGTAAGGATAGCTCTTAAAATCTAACCACAAAACCCAGAAATAACTAGGCCTCATAAACAAACTAACAAAGACTAGATACAATAGCTTATACACTGACTCCTAGAGATGAGCTTAGACTAGGAAAGATCTAGACAAGGATTGATTATTGAAGAAACAATACTAACTAGGCTTAAAGTAGTAATGCTAGACTGTTAAAAGTAGTACAAGCACGTGGGCAAGTGCAGAGCTTCCTGATATGAGTGTGTGAGAGTGCCTTACACAGTCCTTGTAAGTTAGTGATAGGCTGAAGGTGTTGGTAATCAAGGAAGGAATAGTGTTAGTGTGTACTACTGGAGATGGAGGTCATTTACAGGGCATCAATTTTAATGCAATATTAGAAACAATAACGAAATCGGATAGGCCTCTGATTCTCTGAAATCGAAATCTATGTCTATATCTGGATATCTGTAAAGCTGCTTTGTGACAATGTGCATTGTTAAAAGTGAATAAATAATAAATAGGATTGAATTGAATCCAAAAGACATCACCTCCTCTGTTGAAACTATAAACTCTTGTGCTTCCTGTAACAGAAAATGAGCAGTGCTGAGCAGCTGTGTCCAGGCTCGGGGTGGGGCTAATTACTGGGCTGGAAAACATGTAAACAGAAGCCTGCAATGAAATGGAATGAACCCAGTCTGTGTTTCCTAAGGGTGTAAAAAGTACTGAGAAATTATACTTAAGCCAAAGTCTAGATCTAGTCAACATCTTATTCAGTTAAACATGGAAATATCCAGCCAAAAATGTTCAAGTGAAAATATGTAATAAATGTTCTCAAATATTAAAAAGTAAAATGCAAATGTTTTTATAAAAGTGGAATTAAGTTAATGTCATGTTTTCATTTGAAAACAAACTTTTATTACTTATCTAAAATGGTTATAAACCATAACTAAGCCCTTTTGCCTGAAAACATCATTCCAGCTCTGTATGTTTGCTGCTCATATGTATGATACACGATATGTAGTTTGCTAATAAATTAATCAGTTGAAAAATATTCTGTAAATAAACAATATTTACCATTAGCTACCATTTGACTTGCTACTGGAATTGATGCTAGTTTAATCTTGCTTAGAATTAGCAAAGAAAACAAATTTTAACTTAGTTAAATATAGCCAGTCAATGTTAGCAAAACTTACCTTAACATGCTTCTTCAAATTAGATGGAGTTCATGTCTCAAACAAGATGCCTCATTTTACACGAGTCTTTACTTAGTCCAGGATATGGAAACATTTTCCTGAGGTAGGGCCAGAGGCACTCATCCTCAAGATCAACACTACAGACACAGTCAGACACACGCTATAGCTATAGATAGCTATAGCGCTAACTATATTGTGTAGCATAAGACGGTCACAGCAGATGATGAATTGGCATGATTCTTGATACTAATAAACTTAAACCAATGGATGTTTTAAACTGAAATGTAAGTAAAATTCATTGACTCCCATTCAGTTGACGTATATCATACAGTTATTAGCTAGATAATAGAAGAAAAGAACTTTGAGATTTGTAACAATAAAAAAACCCAGGATGTAAAAAGGGTATTTTTTGTCTTTGAAATGTAATTAAACAAGAGTACAAGAATTCAGTTTCAAAACACTCAGTATAAATACATCAAAATAATACATAAGTATAGTAATGAAGTATAATTTCTCATGTATTTTCTAGCCCTAAAGCATTGCAGTGCAATTGTTATAGTTTTTGTTAAATGGTGGAGTAAGAATCACATTGAATACTATCTCTATCAAAAAAACATGTTCTTAATGATGTTATTGTAGAGCCATTGCTTGACTTTATTCATCTCTATTGAAAATTATAGTATGTGATGGTCATAGGTTAAGAAAAAACATAAAACCTTTGAAAAAGAAAAGAAAACAAACTTAATTACCTAATTATCTTCTGTCTCCTAAAGGTTTCCTTGTGTTTGCCAGCATCCTTCTCATAGCCTGTTTGGTTATGATCTTCTACTTTTCTCCTCGCATTGGTCAGACCAATATATTAATCTACATAAGCATTTGCTCGCTGCTTGGAGCCTTCACCGTGTCTTCAGTGAAGGGCCTGGGCATCTTCCTCCGTACAGTCTTCGTTGAGCCCACTGTCTTCCGGCATCCTCTTACCTGGATACTCCTGCTGACTTTGGTGGCTTCCATCATCATCCAGATCAACTACCTGAACAAGTCTCTGGACACCTTTAACACGCTGCTTGTGTACCCTATCTACTACGTGTTCTTCACCACCGTGGTGCTCACCACCTCCATCATCCTGTTCAAAGAGTGGGGCTCCATGTCAGCTGTGGATGTCGTGGGCACCATCGGCGGCTTCCTGGTCATTGTGCTTGGTGTGAGCATGCTTCATCTCTTTAAGGATCTGCGTGTGACTTTGGATGAGCTGAGGAGTAATCTGTGCCAGCCTCAGGCCCTGGACAGCCCAGGAAAGAGGGAGGACAAGCACATCCTCATTGAGAATGTGGACAGCCTGCCACCAATGAGAGAGGAAGGCCCCAGAGTCTTCATCATCAGCTGAGCAGAGCATCATATAAAATTTACTTTTATTAAAGCATAAAGGATTAGTTAGGCGAGAAAAAACAATCAAGGTTCCATCATCAGCCAAGGCATGTTTGGTGTCTGCTAAGTAGTTTTGTGCTAGAGTTAGGAGGCTAATGTAGCTAACAGGTAGTGGAAGTCATCATCAACTGTCATTGATTTTCAGTAACTGCTTTATCCTGGTCAGAGTCATGGTGGATCCAGAACCTAGGAATACTGGGCCTAAAACAGAAATACACTCTAGGTAGTACTCCAGTCCATTTCAGGGCACCATAGGCACACACATATGCACAGACTCCTTCACACCTACGGGCAATTTAGAGTAGCCAATCCACTTACCAGCATGTTTTTTTGGAGGTGGGAGGAAACCAGAGAACCTGGACGCAAAGACAACATGCTTCCAGATTTAAACAATTCCCCTTTCAACTTTTGGGAACAAACTGCTAACAAATAGCAACCCATGCAAACAAGCTAATCTGGTTCTCCAATATGGCCTCCCCTATAATGTAGTCAGGTTTTGGTCATGTTTATAGATTACATGAGGTCACACTGTGTCCTAAATCACATCATCTTGTCTTGGCATTATTTAATAAGGGCATGCGGTTTAAGGACAGTATCTACTGAATTAGTTTTTTTTTATCGCCATTACTTGTGAAGACCTTTAGTCACTTGGCTCCAGTACAAAACTACAGAAGCAAATGTCTGACACTTAACATATTTTGGCTGATCATGGCTACATTTTATTTATATATATGTGTGTGTGTGTGTGTGTGTGTGTGTGTGTGTGTGTGTGTGTGTGTGTTTACTAAACCCTTCTTATACTTTCATAACATTGCAGTAATATCAGAGGTGTGTTCTCCGATAGAGATGATTTGTGATGCAGCTCCTGCTGAGGATCAGCCTTGATGAGGCAGAACACATGGATTCCTAGTATAGATTATACTGTACTTAATTTTGGATGCAATATTTTTTCAGGAAATTTAAGACGTCTTTAAACATCTTTAATGGTGTCACATTTACAGTAATGTTGCAGTTATGGAAGTCTTTTAATGCTGGTGTTTATACAACTTTTTCTATTTATAGATTAGATGGTTTAGATAGACCTTTACAAAACTTTGTGCAAGGCATTGGCAACAGCGTGCACTTCTGGCGCCGTGTCCACAAAGCACATTTGTCAAAGCAATTTGATGCAAATCTCTCCATTTAGTTGCTGCTGCACTTCACTTGCATGTAAGGAAATCTTCCAGCAAGCAAAGTATGTTCAGGTCAAAACCATTTCAGAGGCTTTTTTGAAACTTAAGGTATCAAGGTAGTATATTATGAAGTAGTATTTGGGTTTCTTTTCTTAAAAATGCTAAATGTCTTATGGCAATGCTGTATTGATGGGGTTTGCCTTTGAAACTTTTTTGTGTAAAAGAGGCTCAGTGCAATGCATTTTAAAATGTGAAGTCTATTTCAGAAACTGTGAAAACTATAAAGTAGCTGAAGACACGATGCATCAGCTGTTGAATGAGGCTGAGGCTGATGACTGTCAGTGATCCATGCAAATATTAAACAATATGCAAACAATGACCAATAGTGTTCTATGAACAATATTTCATTAACAGTCATGTTTTCTCCAACGAATATACAGTGCAAGGCAGGCTGTCTCCATAATATCCATACCTGATGTAGGGTCTACACAAAAAGATACAGACAAAGAATAAAGGTAACACCCTGAACAAATATGTATTATAACCTAATCTCTAACCAAACATGGCTACTGCCATGAAAATGGCCTACTGCTACACTCACTGCACTACAAGATGTGTTTTTCCCCTCAAGTAAGTCATGTGACTTTAACAAAGAGGCAATACATCAATCTAATGTTGTCTATGTTCATAATAGACAAATACAACCATTAAAATAAATTCGAACATGAAGTCAAATAAGTTGTTTCAATAATTATGATGTCTAAACAAAAGCACTTCTCAGTAGCTTGCAGTTTTGGAGATGAAATGTCATACACACTACATGCCACTAGTCTGCACTATATCCTATCAGTGAACAAACATAAACAAGTTAAAACAGAAATTATATTAATTAATACCTAAATAAATAGACTTGAGAACCCTACTTCATAGTTTACTACAGTAGTAGGACTTATTGGTGCTGTATCAAACATAAATGAATTAAACATAAATAATAAAGTTAAGGTTTCACTGTTAGCTCCTAAACAAAACAGTGAGAGCTTCATTTCTCCCTCACCAATTTCCACCAGTGTTCAATGTCAAAATAATGAGACTTCAAACATAGTAATAGTGGAGAGCCTGGTGCAAATGTTTGGCTCAAAGGTCCAGAATGCAATACAGCTAAACAATACAGTTGTGCAGAGTTATAGCCAAGAATCGTTTTGGCTAGTTAGTGATATATGAGATGACGATGGTGGTATTAGCATGAAACTTTGGATGCTGATGTCTTGGAGCTACAGATGAGGGACTGAGAGAGCTGGACAGACAAAGCACTCAAGTGCTGCTGCATCATGTGATTCAGGTAGTGGTGAATGTACCTGCACAAATACTTCCGCATTATAACCACTTACTTCTGCTTCCGGTTTGTCCACTATAATGGCAATGTTGCTGTTTTACACCCAGGTGTTCCCGAAAATTAACGTCACCAACGCTCATCGTATATGTAAGAACACTTGTAAAACTCCTTCTAGTAAGCTGGAGAAAGGCTGTCCCAAGGAACTCGGGGTACAAGACGGGACACCCTGGACTCCAATCACACACACAAGTAGGAGGTGAAATTCAAACCCCCATCCCCAGAAGTGCGAAGCACTAAACCAACTATTTAAAAACAAAATATGGCATAGCCCTGAGTGCAAGTAGTCCTTTACCCCTGCAGCCACCATCAGTAAGTAGTCGAACGGCATTGTGGGTAATGTAGGAAACTGTTGACCAAAGTGATAATAGACCAGCATTTCGATGAAAGAAGTTTAAGCTTAAAAAGTCAACTTACAAGTTCATTACAAAATAAATATTTGACACCATTTAAGAGCATATGTTAATTATAAAGATTATTATGCAAGTGGTTCAGGGGTGGATTTTTCCTTTAATGGTTCTTCAGCTTGTCTTTCTCAGGGCACTCTTAAAGGATTCTCAGGAAAAAAAGGATATTAAACTGACTTTTTTAATCGTCAAAAATCTTGCCCAGATGTGGAGTGTATCTATGTTCCCAGAGTCCTATGTTCCCCAGATTTATATGGCACATAATGAATACACAGTGATTTAAAGCTGCAGTTAAGCTTCAGCATAAGTGAGAGCTGGTACATATTCATACTTAACATTTTGTTCCTTTTATGACCGTTTATATGTGTTTTATAGAGAAAGTGAATCCTGACTGCATAAAACCTTTGGAAAAGTTTACTTAATGTGTGTTAACAGCATGTTAACTGTGGAGCATAGGACCCTGGGAATATAGAACATTGGTTAACTTGCAAACCCAATACTAGATTTGCAAGTTAGTGACGTACTTAATGAAGCCATTTTTAAAATTGCATAGCATGTATTAGACTTGAATACTTGAGTATGTATAAATATGTATACTTTTTGATTTTTATTTTGCTACATTCTTCATACCTTTAAGATTCTGATACCCCTGATTACCCTCAATTGCCTAAAAACTAATTAAAACTACAACAGGGGTGTTTATAATCCAAGTATGGACTGCAAATTATTTTCGAAGCTACACAATATTCACGTTTTCAGGTGAAATTATTCATAGTAATGGTAACCCTAGAGTGTGAAACTGCAATTCTCACTGCCACCAATAGGTGTCAGCCTCTTCATGCAAATTCTGCGGTTCCATGTCTACAGTATTTCTAATAAAACGCCACAAAAGCTAAAAGCCATATGCGAATTGTCCTTTTGTAGCTGAACAGCAGTAATAGAAAACAGCAAGACGTTTGTGGATTTTAGAGAGTTGATGAAGTAGAAAGTGAATGGATAGGCTTTGCAGCCTTCGAACCTTTTCCATTTTGCAGCACTATATGCAATCAATTCGAAATCAATTCACTGTTAAGGTAATTTCTTTCATCCCTTACAAGTGATGCTTTTTTGCTTTAGAGGAACACATTGTCCTTTAATTGCTTTTTTTGTTGTTCAAGTCCTGCCAGGAGTGCTTTGAATCGCAAAGGTTAAGGCATGAAATATTCATTGCTGAACTTCAGTACAGAATGATGCATTTGTTTAAAATATATATATATATTTCTCAAATACGAAGCAAGAACATTTGCGAATACTATGCATCTTTTTGAATACTATTACTATACTCTCTTCAGGCTAATATTTGCATATACATAGTGATTAATCTTTTCACATCTTTAACATATCAAAAATCATAACTGTTTTTTCCAGTCTTAACATGTTGGTTAAAGATAGGTGTGTGCTGCTCGTGTTTTCTCCTTGATCGTAGTATACTAGTCAGCTCAGTGGTCTGCTCATGTAATGATTAGATTTCTAAAGAGCTCTCCGGCTCCTAATTAACAGCCATGGCATTTGTGATAAATGTCAAGTGTTTGTTTCAATCAGACGCCTCATTGTCCAGTCACTAAAACCCAACATGAGAGCGAAAAGAAGAAGAAGAAGAGGAAAAAGAAGAAGTGGAAGAATAGACTAGAGGAAAGCATGAACAACCAAAAAAAAAGTGAAGGGTGGTGGAGTCAAGAGCTTAAATTAGAGGGATGAGAAAGTGAAGGAGCTATCCTGCTGTTATTGAAGAGGAAGACGGTGCAGGTGGTTACTATGAAGCTAATGTAGTCATGTTGTAGAATAATGAAATTCTGTCCTACCCAGCATGCAATATCCTGGTAGGAGGAACGTAATGGACTTCCCGCCAAGGTCTGAAGTGCAAAATGCATTAGATGTGACATCGGTCTTTAATGAATAGGCCTCTCACTTTTCTTTCTTTCCCCTCTTGAATTATTACTTACCACTCAGGAGCGGGGGGGGGGGGGGCTGGGGGGGGGGGGGGGGGATGGTGGGAGGGTGACCTGCAGACAGGTGCATACTGCCTTGTCAATCCTCCAAACTTTAAAATAAAGAGTATTGTACCTTAATTTTCCTGAAAATGTGTCAGCATTAAAATCTATCACTGATCACGTTAAATAGTATGTACAGTCTAGGTACAAATTATGTAATTTTCCAGGTGAGTCCATGTTTGGGCTGTCATTGAGTCATTAACCATTTTAGCCAAATTTACATAGAAATTCACTAGAATGGCTTTGGTGTCCTCATGCCAGTAGCATAGATGCTATTTGAGCACATTTTTGTGGATTTACTAATTCTATGCTGAAAATTTCAACTCTGTTACTTGTTTAAGAGCAGCTATAAAAAAAATAATAATAAAAAATAAAAAAAGAAAAAGATATTTACTGGTTTTCACATGTTTACATGTTGCTGTATATTGAAAGTTGAAAATACTCTTCATTTTAAAAAGTGATTTAGTAAGTCAATATCACAATAATAATAATAAAAATACATGGGGGGGGGGGGCTTTTCTTCTTCCTGTGATCTTCAGGAATTTGACGCTTTCATAAAGGGGAATATGTTCAGGATAACAGGGTTGAGTGAATGTTGTTCAACTGAAATGTACAGTTTACATAACCTGTAATGGATGAATCATGGAAAAATATGTTTCAAACACAACTGATTCACATTGATTTACACATTACTGAGTGTATATTGTAATGATTGTATTTAAAGGTAAAGTGTGGTTAAAATGGGCTAGGACATACCAGAACTTTATCTGAAACATGCACATAGGTTGTTGTGAAGGACACTTTACCTGTATTTAAAATGTCTTTCACCTTCATGTACATTTGTTACTGTAATATCAGTGGGACACAAATGGCACCCCAGTTGTAGAATGACCCTCCTACACATTATAGTCCAAGTCTACATAACTTAATCTCAGTGATCTAAAAAATGGTGGGGTAAGTCACATGTTGTCCACCGTGCTGGAGGTTGGAGACCCACCACAACACCTCACCTCCCTACAGGGTCTTTCCCCAATGCTCTGCCATTGGCTACAGTTGGGTTTTGGCCAACGTTCTTTTGGCAGTTGTTGAACCAGTTTTTGGCACAATGCTGGCTTACTGCTGAGTGTTTGGCCATGCCTCCTGTGGTGGTGAATCTGCTGATCGCAGGGCTTTTGCTGGGTATATGATTTCCACAAAGCTTACATGCTGGTTATATCCCTGTAGAGCTGCATGATGCCTCTGATGCATTTATAGATCCCATGGAGGTTTCTTAACTTTCTACTCTATTATTTTGGCCTTGTAGTTAAATAATAGTTAAATGTGAATTTTCTTGTGTCTTGTGTCCCTATGCCATATGATGTGTAGTGATGCTTTGACCACTGTAAAGTCCCATATACTATACTATACTATAATATAATATAATATAATATAATATAATATAATATAATATAATATAATATAATATCTATTGGAACTTTACCTTAACCAGTTTTGGTGAGTCCCATGTGCCCATTGTAGTAGCTTCAGATTCCTGTTCTTGGATGACAGGAGTGGAACCTGATGTGGTCTTCTCCTGTTGTAAGCCCATCCGTCTTAAAGCTCGAAGTGCTGTGCATTCTGAGCTTCTTATCTGCTCACCACTGTTGTAAAGAGTGGTTATTTAAGTTACCATAGCCTTCCTGTCAGCTTGAACCAGTCTGGCCATTCTTCTCTGACGTCTCTCAACAAAGTGTTTCTGTCTGTAGACGTTTTTTGTTTTTGCCACCATATGGAGAATGGTGTGTGAAAATCTGAAATATTTTGAAATATTCAAACCAGCCCACCAATGCACCAACAATCATGCCATGGTGAAAGCCAGTGAGATCACATTTTGTTTTCCATTCTGATGTTTGATGTAAACATTACCTGAAGCTGTACTGACCTGTATCCGTAAGATTTTATGCATTGCAATTCTGCAATATGATTGGCTAATTGGACAATTGCATTTATGCACAGGTGTCTGTAATAAAGTGGTCAGGAGTGTAATTTTTGCTATGAAATGGACATAGAGTGTCGTTAATTCATTTTTCTTTATGAATTCCATGGTTTCCGTCCATCTATGCACAAAAGAGGACAGTTTTTGAGAAGATTTTTCTGTAGCGTCACCTAATCCTCGATTTAATATTACTTAATCTGTGTTGTCACTCAGGCTTTTGCTGGTAGCTGCATGTTTGCATGTTCATTGAGGAAATCACTTCTCTCTCATAAATCATCAGTCTATAATTAAGCATCTCGGCTGGAAAGTATTTGGACATTCAGAAACTGTTAGAACTCAGCCATGTGCTGGTCCCCAAAGATTTTTTTTTTCCCTTTGAATGATGAATGATGTGAAAGCCTGGAAGGCTGTGTGTTTCCACTGCCTGCTTGTCTTGTTAACCAGGCCTTGTTGCTTCAAAGCTGAAATCAGTAATCTCAACAAAAAGGGTCTAATTAGAGATAAGGGAAAACAACACTGCTGCTATCATAAATTACCCTGATTCTCTCTAGCGTAGTATGCTTACCGTCTTTCTGCACCTTCTTTCTCCATTCTCTATCCGCAATGCTTTCTTAAGCTCTTAACACAGGAAGACTGAGCGGTAAATTAAATTAATGTTAGCCTTTTTCTCATTCATTCATCATTTCCAATAAAATGATTAGAGCTGTTGTAAGTACATCGTTAAAACCGAAAGCATAAAAGGCCCATTAAAAAGTCATTAAGGGCAGCTTAGCATGAAGGTCTACCCTGTTGGGCTTTTAGCCAGCCAAGATGTAGGGGTTCTATTTTATGGACATCATTTGAAATGTGGACCTGTAATTACAAGCAGAATAAATAGGATGGCAAAACAGACTGAACACAAAAGGACGGTAGTGAATTGGCAGGAAATGGCTTAAAGAGTTGGACGTGATGGGTTCAGTGGAGCAGAATTCTGTTTGAACAGGGCAGAAATAGTAATAGAAAGAAACCCTTGTATGTATAGATATTTGGGTTAAAAACAGATTATCCATATGCTCACATTCAAACTGTTTCATCAGAATTGTTCTGAGAAAGCTCTACCTTGGAGGTAGGCGGTAAATCATCAGTTCAAACTGCCAAAAGGTTGAAGTTAAATATTTAAATATGGCACTCTTTAAATATGGCATTCATCTCCTAGCTACTGACAATCGTTCAGGTGTTCTTTTCTAGTTGGTGTTAGCTTGAATCTTTCGTTATAACTAGCATGTTTGTTTGCTTTATAGTAGTTATTTTAAACCAGAAAACTACCCAAAATCCTAGCTAGCTCTATAATGTATAAACCATAAAACTTTTTAAAATCTGTTTGGTTGTTAGCTAGCCGTGCATATTGTTACATTATGTGCCATATAAAACTTGGGAACATAGGACCGTGGGAACATACTGTAGATATGCTCCCCTAGCTTGGTATCTAGCATGCTATTTGTCTTGTTAAACAAGACAATGGCTCAAAAATCTAAATCTCTCTATAATATATATAAATCATAAATTCTATTAATGACTAATATTTTTAGCTCGCTTGGTAGTTAGCAACCTAGTTGGCGTTATCATGAAACTTTCTTTATAACTAGCATTTTTCTTTGCTTTATAGTAGTTATTTTAAAACAGAACACTGCCTAGAAGCCCACATAGCTCTATAATGTATATAAACAATAAACCATCCATCCATCTTCTTCTACCGCTTAATCCTTTTCAGGGTCACGGGGAACCTGGAGCCTATCCCAGGAGCATCGGGCACAAGGCGGGGTGCCAATCCATCTCAGGGCACAATCACATACACACTCACACACCCATTCATACACTACGGACAATTTAGACACGCCAATCAGCCTACCATGCATGTCTTTGGACTGGGGGAGGAAACCGGAGCACCTGGAGGAAACCCCCGCAGCACAGGGACATGCAAACTCCGCACACAATCGAACCCCGGACCCTGGAGGTGTGAGGCGAACGTACTAACCACTAAGCCACCGTGCGCCCTTATAGTAGTTGTGTTATACAATAAAACTGCCCAGAAAGCTAGCTAGCCCTTTAATGGATATAAACTTAAAAAAAAGTAGCTTTAAAAAAAAAAACTAATGGTAGTTTGTTAGCTGGAAACATTCTTGATAACTAGCATGTTTGTTTGCTTTCAATGACTTATTATAAATGAGAAAACTATCCAGAAATCTACAGCTTATATTAACAGTACATGGAGACTCCTTGTAAAGTTGTGCCACATAAACAGAAAAAAAGATGTAAAAACAAACAAACATGTAATTGTTTATATTGTGATGTTTAATTTGCATTATTGTAAGAAGTTTTCAGTGTGAGAGCTTTGTAACAATCATAGATAAAGCTTTTACAGACACTCCAAAACATTAAGTGTAAATATAACCTGCTGCTATTGGAAAATAATCAACTTTGTGTCATATCACACCATCCCAACATTGATGATTTTCCTATAACAGCATTCCCTGTCATGGTTTAATCCTTACTTACTACTACACTCCTAAATATTCTATGTAGCACTCTCTTCTACTGGAAAGTACTCTGTTGTGAGATACTACATAGAAATGTCGTCCCCTGCTGAAAAAACAAACTAACAAACAATAGAAACCCTCATAAAAAAAATAAATAATTTTAATGGTTATAATAGAATTGTATTGGTTTTAATTGGGTGTCTACTGGTAATGTGTTGCCTTCTATTGGTGGCATGTTATGTCTAGTGGATACAATTAAGGACCAATAATGGTAATGGTTTTAATGGTTAGCTGATAGTTTGTAATGTTATTTGTAGTGGAAACCATTCGAATTTCTATGATGGTCTCTATTTACTTTTCAGCACAGTCCAGCGGGAAAAATTCTTGTTGTAACCATTATTTTTCTTCTAGTGTACTTGTTTTGTCAGTATTTTTCTTTTCTTATTTTGGGCTAGCATTACATGGCAGGAGAAGAGTAGTGAAGTGTTTTTGTTTTGGCTCCTGTTTCCAAAAAGAGCCTGCTGTACAACAGTGCACTGTAGCAGTAATTCTGTGAGGAGGCAAGGTCTTAATGAGCAGCAGGGTTGTTAAAGACATAAGCACCTTGATGAGTTATTTCATCTCTTATTTAGCATGAACCCAGCTCTGTGATTGCCTTTTTAATTAGACTGCAGATGGTGGAGTTGTTATATTATCTAGGGCCTCATGGAAAGCTTACTTAATGCAAGCTTGTGTAGCTTTCCTTTCAAAATGCTTGACTCTGCTAGCTTTTCTGCTGTATTAGATCCGTATGTCTATCTGAGCATATTTTGTTTTTTCCTCAGCAAACAGCATTTTAAGTTTTGAGGGTGATAACACGACAATGTCTAAATTTCACAGAGATACATGAGAACTTGGATATTATCAATACAGACTGTAAAATTCAGCGCTGTGATAAGTCTGTGTCCATTTTCCATTTAATTTAAATCCAGTTTCATAGTATCTTTATTCTGGATTACTGTTTGAGCCTTTAGCAAACAATAGGGGGTGCTGTGGTCATCTTATTACAAAAGGAGGGAAGCCCAGAAGCAGTTCTTGTGCTCCTTTACAAAATTTTTAAAATAAATAAAACTTTCTGAAATCTCCACTTTCATAGGAATGACATCGTGCCGACGACATGAGTCAGTGCCCTTCCTAATTGGAAAAAAGGCTTAAAACGGGTAACAGGTTCATTATGTGATTCCATCTTAAGACCTTTAATAAACAATTAAGGGTGCAATAGAGTGTTTAATTTGATAAGGTGAGGATAAACAATTTAATTTCTTCGGCTCGCCATTCATCAGGATCTCATGGGAGGCTGATATAAAGCAAAGCAAGCCGCTAGTTTTCCACTGATTCCCAAGAGGTCAGACATCAATCAAAGTCCCAGCTACTCAGAGCCAGTGTTTAATTACTATACAGTAAGATTACCTGCAAGCCCCGCTGGAAGTTCAGTGTGCCTGTGGTTTAAAATAAAAAGGGATTTGTATTAATTTCAGGCTCAGTTGCACACCACAAATGGAACAGTTATTGGTTACACTCCATTGGCAATAGTCAGGCATACCTGTTCTGTTGTTGTGTCGGAGGCCTTCATTACCTCGTTTTGATGTTTCAATCTGTTTTGAGTGAATTCGGGAATTGGAAAAGTAGCTTCTTCCAAATTAGAGCCGCCACAATGCCTTCACACTTACAACAATTCCCTGTTAAGTGCTATTCCCGAACAGCTTTCTAATTACTGAATAAATTGTCTGAATAACAGAAAGACATATGCACGTGGTAAATAAGAGCTTTCAAGCTCATTTAGATATCTTTGTACATCTTTGTTGATGTGTGCTACAGAAATTAGAGCCTGTCTCATCAGATAGCTAGGTAAGAAAAGGTGAAAAAAAGATTCTTAGATGCACATCAATTCACTTTTTGAATAGTTCAGCATTGATGCACAGATCCCAATAATCAGATTTTAAAAATCAGTTCAAATACAGGGTTTCCCAAACGTCTCTGTACATTGGGGAAATTTACACTTTTTTTTTTTAGCAAAATGTCTTCCAAAATTTTTTTATACTTAGTTTAAATCACACACACACACACACACACACACACACACACACACACACACACACACACACACACACACACACACACACATACTCTCTCTCTATTAAACTACAAGGCCAAAATGAAAGAGTAAAAATTTACAGACTTTCAGCTGTTTGCAATGAACAAATCAAACAAAAGCAATTGAAATAGTTTAACACAATGAATGCTTCAAGTCGTTCCCCCAAATTCAACTGAAAATTCGATTTATAATGATTTCTCCAGTTTCAAAATTATTCAACCCCTTCATAGCATGCATCTTTAGTATTTAGTAGAGCACCCTTTTGCTGTTATGACCTGCTGGAAACGAGATGATTAGCTTCTGGCAGCATTCCTGAGGAATCTTCCTCATGAGCAATGGCCTCCAGTTCAGTAATATTCTTGGGTTTATGTGCTGCAATCACCTTCTTCAAATCCCACCAGAGATTTTCGATGGGGTTCAAGTTAGGTGACAGTGATGGCCCTGTAGAATCTTCCAGGACTTCTTCTGCAACCAAGCCTTGGTGTAATTTGAGGTATGCTTGGGATCATTGTCCTGTTGGAAGGTCCAATGACACCCAAGCTTCAGCTTCCTCACAGCCGGCATGATGTTAGCCTTCCACATGCTGCAGGTTTCCAGCGCCAGAGGATGCTAAACAGCCCCAGAACATCACTTCTTTCTTCATTCTTCTTCCTCCAGACATACCGCTGATCCATCATGCCGAAAAGTTTCATTGCTCCACAGAACAGAATCCCAAAACGTCTGTGGCTTATTTATATGATTTTGTGCCGATATTTCTTGTGCTTTTGGGTGAGTGTACGGTGTATGTCTTGGAGTTCTGATATGGAAACCTTCTGCGTTTAGTATGCGCCCTACTGTGCTCACTGAAACCTCCGTGCCTGTTGCCACCAAGTCCTGCTGCTGGTTTTTTTGCAGTCACTCGAAGGTTTTTCACAACCTGCCTTCTCATAAATGTGGTTGCAGCCATTTATTAGCTTCCTTTTTCTGCCACGTCCAGGTATTTAATGAATTTTCTGCCCCTAGCCAGTTCAGGTATTTCATGTGCTCCAGCTCAAGCACACCTGGTGCAGCTACTGAAGCCCTTGATTAGTTACATCGGGTCTGCTTGAGACAACACCTCTTTTGCATATTTTTGCTGTTGTGAGGGATTCTATTGAGGGGGTTGAATAATAGTCATTATAAGTTTTCATTTTCAACGTTTTCAATTTCAATTTGAATTCAATTGAATTTGGGGAAACCACTTGAAGCATTTGTTGTGTTGAACTATTTCAATTGCTATTGTTTGATTTGTTCATTGCAAACAGCTGAAAGTCTGTAAATGTTGACAATAAACTTGATTTGCAATAAGGGTTGAATAATTTTGATTCCAACAGCCTTTAAGAATGCCTTTGACAAAAGAAGAACATATTGAAATCATTCTCATGGCTGGAGTGGGAATGTTGTGAAGGACTTTAACAGGAAAAATGGCAAGCACCTCACACACTAAGCACTGTTGCAAAACAAATTAAAAAATACTGGAAGTGTAGCAGACCGACTGAGAAGTGGACGTCCATGAACATCCACTGACGAAGGCACAACCGATGTGGTGCTGGAACACGTAGTCCCCTAGTTAGGCGTAGACTAGCAAGTAGAGGTGTAAAGATCACACAATTTGTATTGGCGCATCGATTTACAAGGCAATGATTGAAATGAATTGAGGCAACAATCATAAATCAATTATTATTGAAAAAGGACAGACAACTGGTAGACTGTAATATGTAATTAATATTTTTAAATTAATGTATAAATAGGCTAGCAAGATGATTTGCTTGTAACTCTGATACATGCTGTAAAATAGCCATTTTTCCATCCATCCATCTTCTACCACTTACTCCATTTTCAGGGTCACAGGTCAGGGTGAACCTGGAGCCTATCCCAGGGAGCATCGGGCTCAAAGAAGGGTACACCCTGGACAGGGTGCCTGTCCATCGCAGGATCACATACACTCTCACATACCCATCAGACACTTTAGACACACCAATCAGCCTACCATGCATGTCTTTGGACTGGAGGAGGAAATCAGAGTACCCAGAGGAAACCCCCGCAGCACGGGGACAACATGCAAACTCCACACACACGGCCCCAGCAGGACTCGAACCCGGGAACCTGGAGGTGTGAGGCAAACATGGTAACCACTAAGCCACCGTGCCCCCATAGTCCTTTTTTTCAAAATCTTTTGCTAATTTACAATAAGTTTAAAGCAAATTCTGAGCAAACTTGTTCACAGCGATGATATATCAATATAATATATTGAATCATTCCCTTACAAATTGGAATCGTATCTTATTTTAAAAAAGCCTGAGGTTTACACCTTTACTAGCAATTATGAAATTGTGTACACTAAAAATGTGTACATTAGAAATGAGTTAAACTATAGTTCTTTGAAAAAGTATGTGTGATTTCTTTTGTTTTTGTGTATATCTTATACTAAATACTTTTAGATCTTCAAACTAAATACAAAATAAAACAAAGGCAACCTGCATAAACATATAATACAGTTTTTATTTTTTAATTTTTTAAATTGAAGCAAAAAGTTATCCAACACCTATCACCAATGTGAAAAACTAATTGTCCCCTTAAACTTAAAATCTGGTTGTGCCACCTTTAGCAGCAATAACTGCAACCAAAAGCTTCAGATAACTGGAGATCAGTCTTTCACTTACTTCTAGGACTAGGGTTTAGTCTTATGCTTTGGATCATTGTCTTTAGATTATCTTCAACAAATAATCTAACATGTTTCTGTACTTTCCGTTATAGAATCCATCCAAGATTTTATTAGGATCATCTAGTACAGTGTGACAAGTAATAATCTTGAAAGACAGCTGAAGTTTCAGTTTCAGCTTACATTCTTGTTGCTCTGTATTGCATGTGCTTTAAAAGTAAAAAGTAGTCACATAAAAAAACAACAAAAAAAAAAAAACAGCTATCATGTATAGAATCGAGATGCAGCAAGAATCATTTCATAATCAGGTCAAGTCGTAGGGATGGCCTCAAGACTCCCTAATGCAGCATCAAGTGTTCTCACAACCACAGTGGTGCATGTAGGTTTGCTGTTAATATAAGAGATTAAAGAAGATGTAGTAGGAATTTCGTGACGTGTAGTCATTTCCTTCAGCACTCTAGGCACAGCAGAGAGTCCACATGTGGCTTACTATAATGGCTCCATAGAACTACTCTCCACAAAACAAACAAAATGCCTCGTGACCCATGCCACAGCCATAATATCATTTCCAGTGGGTACATGTTTTCCACCCCCAAGTGCCGCTGTAAGGGGGTTAAATAAAAGATTGTTGAAAATATTAATGTTTCATCGCAGTGCCATCCCTGCGAGCATCGCCTTGGCTCTGTCTGGCTTTGCGGAGCTTTCAAATTTATGGAGGGCCAAGATAGCCCGGGATGCAGCATAATGGAGGGAGCCTGGATTTAACATGTCGAGATTTATTAATGATTGCTGTCTTCAGGACCAAGCTGAGGTCACCATAAAGAGGGAACACATTGCTACCAGAGTGTTGTGCGCTCAAATATTAAGGTTGCTTGGAGTATTGTGTCATGAGCTGAATTAGTAATTGATTTAACCTTTTGGAATGTTTGAGTTTTATAATTTAATTTTTCATTCACTGTCTGTCAGATTCCCTTATCCAGAGTGACTTATGAAAAGTTGGAAAACCAGAATAGAATGCCAAGGCACCATGAAGACATATTCTCACACCAAGAGGCAATACCACATAGTCCAACTACTGACAAGTTTTTCTGAGGCAGGTAGAAACCAGAGAACCCACAAGGACACACACAAGGTTTTTTTTTCAGTCCTGTTCACCCCTGCAGAATTGAACTTTAAACATAGACACACATTTTGTTATCTATTTATGATGGGTCCAAGACAAAAGATCATTTTTTTGCCCCAAATATTTTTTTTGTCTGTGCAGCCTTTGCCAGGCTCAAGGCATGAGGACTACTACCATAATCCATCATTTGCCTCAAGAACATCTTCCCCATCATGCATCTCACCAACACACTGGAACAGACCTATATGCCCACATATCACTCTAGCTTCATGTTCAACATTATTAATAGCGCCCCATACACAACAATCAATAATCTTAATATCACTTTTATTGCCTAGCAGTGTGTGACAAAACATGTGCTGGGGGTCTGAAGCAATAATTTTCGAAGCGGTTGCGGATTGATTTTGCGATCACGTATGGTTATTCAGTGGTTGCGGGGGCGGCAGCGGAGACGCATGACACCGAGCTCCGTCCCCTGTGATCCTCCATTTCAGTGTGTTGATTAAGTGTACTGTCACTGAGTGGTAGATCTCAGCTCGATCACCCCACGGGGGAGGCGCCGAGCGCAGCAACGCGATGCAACACGTTGCGCTCTAGATGCTCTGAGGTGGCGTAAGAAGGAAGAAGTAAGAAGTAAGAAGGAAATGGTCATATGAGTCATATGGTCATATAGGGTAGGGCACGTTCAGGTCTCAAGATTATAAACAGCAAAATAAATAAATCTTGAAAAGAAATGTGTACATCTTCAGTAAACTCATCAGGGTGGATCTGGAGCCAATACTAGCGCAAGGTGGGAGAATTCTTCTCAGATGGGATTCCAATCAATTATATTCACACCTCTGCGAAAATTTAGCCAATTCTTTATGAAACCTGACATAAATCATATATTGAATATATTGAATATTTACGAATGCTTATTCCAGTAAGTGTCACCCGAGATAAAGGCTTTAATTTTGATGTAATGTTGACATTACCTCACCGGAGTCAGGTGACAATAATTTGTGTGACATAAGGTTGACACAGCTCCAGGGTCTCCGGTTCAAACCTAAGCTTGGGTTATACGACGGTAAGTCAAATGAAAAGCTTAAAACTTTATTAATTTTATTTATTTATTTATTTATTTTTGCATTAATTATTGTGTCACAAAGTGTATAATTTTTCTACATAATCTCTATTTCATGCAATGCACGTTTTTTTTTTTAAATTGTGTGTTTGGTGCCCTGCGATGGACTTGCATCCCCTCCAGGGTGTATTCTCATTCCCAGTGTTTCCAGAATGGGTTCTGGATCCACCACAATTCTGACCAGGATAAAGCACTTACTGAAGTGGCAGAGGCACAAAAATGGAACAACATTCCCCAAATAATATTCTGATTGTTATTGTGTCAAATTAATATTACACCAGAGGTACACTGAATTACAAAGTCAGATGTTATCTAATGTCATAACACAACCTTATGTCAAGCAATAATCTGAGTCACTTATGTCTACCTGATATCAAAAGTGGCAAAAGCAGGCATTATGGGAGCTGACACCTATTGGATTAAGACTTTATAAATGTTTATGTATGTTTTGGAGATGCCATTATTTGTATCTCTATAGTGCTACAATTAAATATTTGTATCTTTATTCGGATTTAAACTTAAAGTGGGCATTGCCTAACCTGGAAGGGTATTTATTTTGTATTTTTTAAATAGAGATGTGCATACACAGGATTATGGATTGGCACCCTGTCCAGGGTGTACCCCGCCTTGTGCCCGATGCTCCCTGGGATAGGCTCCATGTTCCCCCGTGACCCTGAAGAAGGATAAGCAGTATAGAAGATGGATGGATGGATACACAGGATTGTTGATGTTTTCTTTTATCATACTTGCACAGTTATGTTTGTTTATACTTGCCTGTGACATTTTCAAACAAACTGTTTTGGTTCCAGAAAATCTTCATACATAGGGGAAATTAACACTTTTTTGCAAAATGTCTTCCAAAATTTTTCATACTTGGTTTACATTATATATATTTTTTCAGATAGCCTTTAAGAAGAACAAAAGAAGAAAATACTGAAATTATTCTCATGCCTGGATCAGGAAGCTGTCGCAAGGTTGTGATGGACTTTAAGAGGAGACGTGGTAAGCACAGCACACACGACACTGTCGCCAAATTTATTAACAAATTCAGAAAAGACTGGAAGTTTTGCGGACCAACCGAGAAATGGATGTCCACAAACACCCACTGAAGAAGGCACAACTGACACGCTGTTGGCAAACATAGGCCCCCCATGCATGGAGACTTTTGAGAGACCCTGTATTTCCCAAAATATAAACAAACTAGTAGACTAAGTTAAAGCAATGCAACCCTGACCAGGCAGATACTAAGGATGAATGAATGAACATCCTAAATGTATTACAGTAAACACACCATTTACATTCATGTTAATGAATGTGGTCATTCTTTGTCCCACAAGTCTCATATCTTGTGATATCTTGCTTTGAGACAATGTCCATTGTAAAAAGCGCTATACAAATAAATAAATTGAATATCTGACAGCTTGCCTGCATGAAAGGAAAAATCTCCAGCTTGAATTTTTATGCAACCAATTGGATCCCAATCTTAGTCTCAACCAGATGCTGTGTGAGCTTTTCTGGCAAGCTTTCCTATTTTTTTACATTGCTAATGTTTATAGCCATTGTTACAAAGGGTGTATGGAGAGATCATGTAGACCTATGAACACTAAGATTTTGTAAAATGCTACCTAATCTTTGTATTATACCATAAGCTTTAGGGCCACTAAACAGATTTGGATAAGGTCCAAATATTATTTATTAAATGCAATGTGTATGGATTGGTGAGATTCTGAATATTTGTTGCTTTTTCAGGATTATTGTAGCATGCATAGCCTTTCCCTTCTAGGACCAGCACTGCAATAAAAGCACTGTGGAATGATTATTTATCCCTCTGACACCTAGACCAGCCCAAACATGTGTCTTAAATCTTAACAATATCCTGCCTGGAAAATGTTTGATGACTCACAGTTCTCTGGTCTGATTTTATATCCGGCAGGGCAGAGATTTTGCAGCAAGTAGATGGCAAGAAGGTCCTTTTTACCAAAATTGAATTCTGTCCTGGATCAAAGGTCAGCTTTTCCTCTTCTCACCCTTGTCTGGGTGAGATTGCTCTGCGAGTTGGCATATACAGTTCACGGCTGTGTACTGGGGCTGATGCAAGCGGCAGTGAGATTGAAGGTCATAGACACAAACACGGACAACAGAACTGTTTCCCCAACTTGAAGTCTTGCTCAATTTATCAGTTATCATAAGACTTGTATCCCCATCCACATGTCTGTGTGTATGTGTGTTCCATCAAAGCACAATTTTCTGTACCAGATTAAGGTCCATGGAGTGATTCTACATTCAGACCCAGGTGACAGACAGCTTAGAGATGGCAACAGGAAAGACTGGAATGCTAAAAAAAAAAAAAAGATGACCCCATCTCATAAATCTGCAGATGTTTACCATCTAGGCTTCACTGAGTAATCGATACAGTTGTATAAAGGACAGCCGACTTGTCTGTGGATGCAATTAATGACCCCAGAGAGGTTAGCCTGCAATAGAAGCGTGGCTGTGCTGGAGATTTAAATAAATGCCAGACAGGTCTGAGATCAGGGGCTGATTGGAAATAAATGAAAGAGTTGCATTAAGAAATGTCAGAGGCTGAATTGGTCTATGCCTTTTAATGAAGGCTTTGATAAAATGGAGAGGCGGTGGTTGTAGTGGGACCGGGCCTTGGCAACCATTGAGCCGGTAATTGGTGGTGTAAGGCTAACAAAAATGCGATAAGGGAAGGTAGTGAACACAGGTGTTTGACCATGGGCGATTCATCAGATGGATTTAGTTACCTAAAAGTAAATTGGCCTAATAGAGGAGTAAAATAAGTAAGGTGTGCTATAATTAAACAGCATTGACTTGCAGTTCAATATACTGTATCCACTAAAGAAATGCAACTTAGTAGCAAACTTTTAGCCCAGGGCTCAAAGAGCATTTTAGTTTGCAGAGCCAAATTAAAAATTGTAGGTTTTTGTTGTTTTGGAGGGGTGGGGGGCGGGGGGGTGTTAAAAAATTGATTTGCCAGAATATGGATGGGGGAAAAACATCTGTGTTTGTTCGCAAATAGTCTATCTCTGGATTGCAAAAACAAGTGGTAAGTTACCCAAAGTTATGAGTCCTTGCTTGATTATAGTGTATAATATCATTGTATACTGTAGCACTGCTGAATTCTCAATTCTTACTGGTCAGAAGTTGATAAATGTTCTCTAACTGCAGCTCAGACAATAGTTTGGCTGCAGTTCAAATCACAGGTTTATATTATCGTTAATTCTAAAACAATGTCATTATTAGAGTAGCAAACTTTCAAAAGACTTGTATGGTGTGCGCTCCACATAAACTGTATTATTGTAATTGTCAATATAGGGAAGTTTTCTAAATAAGATGTTTATTTAGCATTTATGGAAGGAGTCTCCAGTGTTAGCACTTTTTAACAGCAGAGTTTTCCAACACGGATGACAAAGGGCATTGTGGTTTCGCTCTTATTTCACATATTTCCCCTTGGGGATCAATAAAGTTCATCTATCTATCCAGCTCTCTAACTCAACAAGCTGTTTGGTTTTGCCTTGTTAACTTGTTAAGAGAGAGAAAAATAGAGGCTGTTGAGGGAACAACTGTCTATAGTGGCTATAATGTAACAGAAAACAGGAACAGGAAGTTATTTCGTGGATTTTCACCAACATTAAACCTAACATTCCACAACTTTAAATGTAACGTTACACAATATTAAAGAACTTTCCACACCATTAAAAATAACTAATTTGTTTCATGGATGTTCCACAACATTAAACATAAAAATCATCATTATGTCAGTAATTATTTTCCAATACCAGCAAGGCCCGATATGTTTCATTCCTTTAATAATAAATGTATGAGTTTACTTATGACACTATAATAATATAATACAAGTAAAATAATACCAGACATGGGTAAAGAGCTATGTCTGTTTTAATACTTTTGTTTAAGCAGTGAGTCTGTGGGGAACATATTTGAGGTTTTGGTATTGACATTGGTTTGTGCTTGTTTTATTGGCCAGTAGGATATCCTTACTATTTTTTTCAACAACAGTGCATAAAAAAAGCTAAAGTGGAGATGGCAGTCTGGTTTACTTAGTTTCCTCTTAGTTATAATATAATATTTACTTATTTTCAGACCATATTCCTTGGGCTACAATATGTGGAAGTTGAAGTCTTTACGTGAGTTAATGAGAATCCCTTCCAAATTTTTACAAACATATATTCCAGTATTTTAGAAAAACAACAACAAAAACATCTACAGTGCTTCCAGAAAGTATTCTCCCCACAATGATTAATTTCTTTTTGCTCTATTGCAACATCAAATTTAAATTTATCAAAACTATATTTTTGTTTCTGCTGATTTTGTAGTGACTCCCTATGGAAAAATTAAATAAAGTATTTAGATGTCCTCAGAATTGTTTGAAATTTCAAAACAAATCTAAAAACTGCTTAACTGATAAGCATTCACCATCAGTTGAATGAGTCTCAGAGTGAATTGTTCTTTTGGATCAATTACAGATTTGACTTGACGAGGACGTGTCTACAGTATGTGAGCTTTGCGCATTTTGATTTTGGAATTTTCTTCTATCCGTCAATGCAAATTTTCTCCAAATTTGCATTAGATGGAGAACATAAATAGCAATTTTCAGATCAAGTTGTATTTAAGTCTCAGGTTTGACTTCAAACCACAAATCTTCCTTTTTCAAGCTATTCCTTCGTAGTTTTTGCTTTGTTCTTTGGCTCAGTGTCCTGTTGGAACATATATGAATACTTTCTGGAGGCACTGTATATAAATTCTCAAAAAGCTTAACTCCCTTTGATTTTCCTCCAAAAGGCTGAATAAAGAAGAAACATAAAGTCACCCACTAGTGAGAGACTATTCGTTTAGAAAGAAACGAGGACATTATTAATTCAGTAATGAACACTATAGTGTTTAGACCTCTAGGCGGCTCTTATTGCTGACCTGACTTTTAATCAAATTTAGAAAGTCTCTTGTATTGACACTGAGGCACATGGAGTCAGTATAAAATTAACTTCTCTCTCAGTTCTGTTGCTGCCACTAAAGAATTTGCTAAAGGCATTAACCTTACAAAATGTTTTTAATATGGTACGTAAAACTGTCCAGTGATATTGATTTTGATATAGATAGGGATTGCTTTATTGATAGTGTATATGAAATGCTCCAGTGTTGAAATCATGCAGATGAGATCATTTGCTTTATTTGCAAAGTATGATTACGGCCTTGAATAACCAGGCAGTGTGCCACTCGATTTGGGAAACGTGTTCTAAAGCATGTGTAATTAATTAACAGGTATGAAGACATTTGCCTTTAAGTATAGCAGCCTTTTAAAAATTAGATAGAAAACTAAGCGGTGCAAAAGTAGACAGCCTCATTAAAAGTGATCCATGCGAGCACCTTCACTTCTTTGTGGGCAGCAGACGCCGACATGTGCATCACGTCTTGCTTTTTCAGACACGACTCCCGCCTTAGATTGCTGTCCAGGAAGAATTTTAATTTGTCCACATTTGCCATGCGGTGCAACGTGTGAGATGATATTTATACCTAAGGCCATGTGTGCCATGTGTGCGTGTGTGTAGTTATCCTTCATCTTTAAAAAGACTTTTTCTTCACTGCATCCTATACCTTCGGGACTGTCAGGCTTGCGTGATTACAGCGCTTTTGAACTAAGCTGAAAGATGATGAAGGCCAGTTCTCTAACAGAGGGAGCTGTGGAAGAGAGCATAGCCTCACAGACATCCAACAACTCACATGTCCTTGTATAGTTACTCTGCAGAAAATGAGGTAAACGAGGAAAGAGATTAGAAGAGAACGACACGCAAGTGAGTCTTTTCCCAGGTCTCTGGAACTAAGAAGAGGCCAGGCTCCCTAATGGATCCCTGTCAGTCTCTGTCTTTTCAGTATCTCCAGCCATGCACACTGAGAGGCAGTTCCTGTGGCTAAATAAAGAGCTTTTCCGTTTGTCATGTCCTGAGCCTGGCTGGTCTCGTTCTAAATCCTGTTTCACAAAGTACTAAACTGTCCCAAAACAGGCAGCATGCCATATAGCAGACATTAAGTATTTTTCCCCCATGAGGCCCATTTCTCAGTATTTTGCGAACTTGCACCCAACAAAAACAAACTTGTCAGCAGGCGACTTAAACTACTGCAGCGTACACATATAAAACCAGGCTTATTCATCCAATTAGCCCACGGCTTTTATTGGCTGTTATTAACTGGCTAATAAAAAACACAGGAAAAAAAGATCTTGTAATACAGCAGAACTGACAACCAAGAATCATACCTAGTCCTGCATTATTGATCTGCTCCTCAAACTGTTTGAATGCATCTGAGCGCTGACTGGCGCAAGAGAACAAAACAAATGAACAGATTTTTGGTCAACATTTTCAGCCTTGGTCAAAAAGTGCTATTTTTCAACATTTTCAGTGAAACATTCTCAACATTAACCCCGAAAAAAAATCGAGGCCACGGCATCAATGCATTTTTGAAGCACAGCAAGCACAGGCCTAAACATGACTAGTTTCAAATGGTGAGAGGGGGCGGGGCTTCCAAAGAGCATTAGTTAATATTATAGTGTGAAGATGTTGATCATGAAAAAAGAGAGATCTGTTTTGTGTATTTTGAAAATATGTTCCAGCCATTTTAATTGTTCTTACGCAAAATGACAGCCCCCCAGCAATCCCTTCCCCAATGTTTGAATACCTCTTTCTTATAGTGTTAAATTTATTAGGACATGGGGCTGCTGGCTTATTCATATACTTCTAAATATGCAGGCTTGTGTAATGACTTGTACACTGACTTTGCTTATTAATCTTTTGTCATTGAATAAAAATGCAGAGACTGTGTTTAAAGTTCCCTTGAAGTGCCTTGAAATGCGCATCAGCATTCAGTATGTTGATGTAATTTCCACTGAAACAGGAAGTCTTTTCCTTTTTAAATAGCGTTTAGCTTACCTCACAACCTGTACTTGATGGTTAGTATCATGGATTTTTATAATGTTGGGTGTGGGACATTACAGATTCTAAAGATTGGATAGAAAATCTAATGAAAATTTGAAGTACAGAATGATGTCATCAAAATTGTTAATCCGTATTGGTGGTAGAGAATATAGAGACTGTAAATTTTGAGTGCAAATTTTAAGCCTGAAAGAAAATCTGAGTATAGAAAATGCAGACTAAAGATTCAGAACACAATTTTTTCATGGTGTTATTAACACTAAGTACTTGTATTTGCTCCCTATGTCATGCTTAATTTATGAAGCATCCTTAGTACAGTCATAAGAAACACATAGTGCTTCTCATTTTGCATGAGAAGAGTCAACTTCCACACTCCTTTTTAAAAGTAAGTGAAAACGCTAAATATATATATTGCGGTAAAGCAGGTTCAGTACGGATAAAGTGAATTAAAGTGAGTGTTTAATCACTGCTAGAAGAAATCCTGGCCTGTCAGAAAGCAGGCAAGCAGGCACTAAGAAGGGGCCAGAAAAGCCTTTTGAAGAGTTGATCAAAGCGGAGCGGCTTTGATGGTGCCGTGTGACTGCACTGACGAGGCTGTAGAGGACCGCGCTGAAGGACTTTGGTTCCACCCATAATGAAAATCAAGGGCTCTTGCATTGCTTGGACACTCAGCCATGTCCACAAGTGCTTTAGAACTATGTCCACTCGAGTCATTGTCCTCAACTAGATAACCAGTATTGTGTATTTTAAACATCTTGTTATGAAACCATTTCAAATCAATAGCATTATTGTCGGTAATAAAGTACTATAGAGCCAGCATTGAATTAAAGTACCATTTATCTACCAAGTGTCTAAATAATACAACAACATCAACCTATTGTTTCATGTTACAGCACACATTTTTTCTATTTATTGATGAGAATACTAATATGAAGTTTTATAAGTATATTGTCATAGCTGGTTACTGTGAGTACTTTGGGCTGTACTGTGAAAAGAACTGTTTGAATTGTTGAGAAGAAGGGTGAGCGCTTTACAGTATTCCCAGTGGTCCAAAGTCTGACTGAATCAGAATGAATGCTCTTGATTGTCAAACATAATGCAGAGTGGTCTTATCATGGAAAGAAAAAGTAAAGAAAATTCTGTCAGGTCTTTCATGTATGGTGAGAATGGTAGTACCCAGGAATTTCAGGCACAAAAAAGAGGGTTCATATTACCCCAGTTTTAGCTTCCCCTTTATAGCTTCCAGTTCATTTTAGAATTTGGTATTTTAAGCCCTAAATAGACTAACCCCACAAGCCCCACAATGAACATCTACCACAACAGCTACTGCTGACTTTCCTCAATCTCGGCTAAAATGTATTGTACTTTTTGCAGTTATTTTGCCAATGCTCTGGAACGGTCTACCAGTAGACCTTAGACCTGGTTCTTCTGTGTCCCTTTTTAATCAAAGCTCAAAATATACTTTTAATCGATAGACTTTGGGAATGATTGACTGCATACTCTGTGTGTACAATTGAAGATTGTAAAAGCATCACTTGGTCTTTTTTCAGCCTTCAGCTATGCAGTTTGGCTGAGCATGTTCCCAATGTATCTTCAGATTCCTGTTACTGGCTGACAGGAGTGGAAGTTGGTGTGGTCTCCTTCTATTGTTAACCATCCACCTCAACATGTTGTGGAGTGTGAGATGCTTTTTTGCTCACCACGATTGAAAAGAGTTGCTATTTGAGTTACTGTAGCCTTCTTGTCAGCTGGTACCAGTCTACCCATTCTTCTCTGACCTCACTCATGAACAAGGCGTCTCTGTCCTTAAGAACTGCGGCTCGCTGGATGTTTTTTGTTTTTCCATACCATTCTGTCTAAAGAGATTGTTGTGTGTGAAAATCCCAGGAGATCACCACCCATCTGGTACAAACAACCATGCCATGGTTAAAGATCACACTTTCCCCCCCATTCTGATGTTTGATGTGAACATTAACTGAAGCTCTTGATCTGTATCTGCATGATTTTATGCACTGTGCTACTGCCACATGATTGGCTGATTAGATAACTGCAGAAATGTGCAGGTGTACAGGTGGACACTAAATGTATTTGTGTGTATGTGTACCCCTGTATATGAGATTTTTTTCTGTTTGAATATAACAATCCATTCAACAGACATTGTTTTCAATGTGTTTTATATTTACAGTATATAGTACACTTTGATGAAATACCACTCTTACTGGTGAGTAGTAAATGCAGCACCTCCATGTCATCTCATTGGGGCAAGGTTGGACACGGTGCATCAAGCAGAGTGCACAGGGCCATGAGGTGGGCTGATGCTGTCTGCTCTCTGACTTTTTTAGTGTTTAACATTCCCCCCCACGCTTTGTCCACATCCTGAGCGAGGACACTCATTCCCGCCCCTGCCGAGATGAAGGTGAATGCTCACCTGCCCCCACGCCACCCCGCAGCCTGCTTCCCTCTTTCACGGTTTGTCCTTCCTCGTCTCTCGGCTCATCCAAGCGTTGACCTTCCCAGTGGCTCGTCATTACTCCTTCACTCCGGCTTTGTGTTTCATTTTCTATGGAGTCCATGATGAGATGTCAGAGCACACCGAGAAGCAATCTTGAGGTGTACTCAGACATGGTTTTGGCCAGATATGGAAGCTCAAACCCCCTAGGTGGGCTTCATCGGTTTAAATATTCAATGCGAGCATGTGGCTCGGTGGCCAACCAGCAGGCACTAACGTGACATGAACATGCCTGGAAATGCACCCTAGTGATGAGTGCAGAGATGCACCAGAGATTCCCAGAGCAATTTTCAAGGTCACAGAGGAGCACTATCTGTCTTTTCTCACTTAATTTTAAAATTTGGTACTCTTAATTACTTGTTTTCACTTAGCAGTTGGCATCAGTTCTTTAATTATCTTCAATATTACTTGTATTCAACCACAGAGGTTATTTCTAAGTAGGAATGCTGAATGGTGTTTGTGGTAATCCAACATGTCACTATGCTTTGTTCTGCTTCAAGGACAACAAGAAAATTGTTAGCTCTGTATGCAGGAGAAGAATTTGACAAACATGAGCTAAGAGCAGTGTGTGCATGTTCTCTTCAGCTAATTATATGGCCTTGTACAGATGAAGTAATATCTTTTTATACACAATTTTTTTTCTCTGTTGTAACTGAGTGTTAATTTGGGCTTTTTTTTTGTTCTCTAAAAATGATAAATCCTTCCATTCACTATAGAGAGCCACTATAACTCTACATCTGACTCTCCAAAAAAAAAATCCAACAGTGTGTTTCAGAATAAACAATTTTCTGGGCTTTTTAGGGAGTGCAAAATATCCATGACTGTCTAGACAGTGTTGGTGAAATCCATGGGTCATTCTCCAATCAGGAAATGAGGCACCTTCTAATTGAAAGGACTTTTTATTTTATTTTTACACTGGCATATGACTTGCTGTCAGAGACTGACAGTGACCTCGGCTATTTTTTTTTTTTTAAATTCATTATACTAAGAAATTCCATGACCAAAGGCACAGCATCCCATCCCACACTGTAGAGGAGTTTTCACAGGACACATTTTGAGACAGCAGTGCATTTGATATGATGACGCTTGTTCTGCAGAACTTCAGGTCCTGCACGTCCACTCGTCACGTGCAGGTTGAGACACGAGCCCTGAGGCAAGAGACACTTCCAGAAATGATGTGGCCTCTTTGTGTCCTCAGGGGGTTTAGTGATGACTGCCTTGTGGACCTACATGACTGCAAAAAGAAATAAAATCCATGTCTTTTTATACAGTCAGGCAATCGGGCCATGAACAGGTTGTCATTTAGGCGGCAATCAGACGTGGTATTAACATTTGTTTCAGGTTATCCAATGAGAAGAGGACAAACGAGATAGATAGCCGTTACCACCTGGTGTCTTGAAATCGTCTCCACTCACCACTTGTGATTGTGTTTCTTGTCAGTGTACATGTAAGCATTTCAGTGTCTACATCTTAGCTAAAACAGACAAGTGGCAGCTTTTTTCCCCAAGTGCCTGGTGGTTATTGCAAAACCCCGCATATACAGTATATGTACTCTCCAGTGTCAAATTAGCATTTAGATTCGACACTTCGTTGTAGGCCTATTTAATCTTCTTTTTTTTCAGTCAAAAGTTTCAGCTAAGTCAAAAATACATTGATATATTTTTCACTTTAATGAACTCAAAACATTCTTCATAGACCGAAAGCAAGGCTTACAAGCAGAAAACAAATGAGTTGAGACATGTGCTGCATCCCAATGTGCCTACATATACTATGCACTAAAAGTATGTACTTTTGTGAACTTTGTGAACTACTGGGACATACTTATATGTCATGTAACGGAAGAGAAGTTGTTGAGAACAAACTCCTTGTTTCATTTAAGCTTTTCTTCATTCATCATTTCTTATATAATATAAACATACTATATAATATAATTTACCATTCCCTTGATTTAATTTGATTTATTTTTAGATTTAGTGCTTAACTGTTAAGCTCTTACAATTAAATACTGAAGACACATCACTGACATTACACACATCTGCCATGTTTGCAGGTTGAATTCAGCGAAGCAAACCATCACAAGATTCTTCCCTTGCTCAAGGAATTGTGGGCAATATTAGCTGTAAAAGTGTCCACAGAGCCACACATCGAAAATATACCAGAAATATTAGACAATGTAATCATATTAGAATACCTTTGGGACACTCATTTCTACATACAACCATTCTAATCTCTATACTGTTATACTACTACTATACTATTTAGGACAGATAGTAGGCACATTGGGATGCAGCAATGATTACTAATGTCAGATAGGAGGGAGGGGATGGGGCTTCCAGGGAATCAGTTTATATCAGATAGTTCAAAATCACCTACACAACTGTCAGTCGTTTCAGAATCATATGTTGATTTCCTCATATGCAAAGACACTTTTGACGTATTTTTGAGTGGTACCTTGTAACACTGTACTCCTGTAATCTACTGTGTGATGTTTGGCAGGTCTGCAAAGGTTATGTGGCCACCTGCATCACAGATCACCTCCCTGAGTGGTCTGACTGATCAAATGACAAGATACATTTCACCTCTGGGCCTTAATAGTTGCATATGGCCTATCTGTAGTTTCTAATACCTATTGTAAGGCTTTATTTAGCAATTTATTGGCTTTCATTTGTTTGTTTAACTTTTTCCTTCAGTACTGCCCAATTCATTATCTTATTTCCTGGTCTCATATTAACACCCAAGTTTCATCCATTGACTTTCATGCATGCCACCCATTTGTCTCTGCAGGATGTGAGCACCTCTTTGCAATTATCCAGAGATAAATAGCCCAGTGTTGACTTGATAGGGCAGGCTGATGTTTCCATTAATATTTCAAACATTAATGGAGATAGACACTACAGTCCATTTGCTTGGACATTTAGTTTTCATTGGCTTCAGGTTTGTTAACGGGTCAGGCCTCAACCTAATTAGTTGTGGTTTCTCAAGGAAGAAAAAAAATAACCTTTGAGTGGAATTGTTCTTTTTTTTTTTTTTTTTTTAAACTTCCTGTCAGATATAGAACACTGGCAGGTGGTTGGGAAGAAGGTTATGCTTGCATTTAGCAGCAATTTATACCACAGCTTGTTAAAAGCTCTGCTTGTTACCAGTCCCAGAATAGTTTAATACATTTTTTTTTACTTATTTAAATGACATCTTGTCCTCCTACAAAAACCGATGTGTATAGTGAGACAAGAAAATATAGCAATCCCTCAAATTTATGTTAAGCTCAATAAAGTTTCTCTTGACGCCAGAGCTCAATGAGAAGCAATTTCAGTATTCTATTTCTGCAATGTGTTTAATACTGATTTAGGCAATTATTCACTCCATAGACCCGGTCTGTCATTTGCAATCAGTCAGGAGTGCAAACCATTGCATTCTTTGTCATTTGTTTGACTCTCAGGCCAGTCCACTGTCAGGTTAAGCTCTATTTAGACTTGGAGTCCTGCACCTATCCAGGCTTTACTTATTATTACTTATAATGACCCTATAAATTTAAGCCATAATGGTAAGTCTGCATTCATAGCATGCTGAAATGTCCATTTGATGCCTTATTTATTTATTTATTTATTTATTTATTTATTTATTTATACAAACAGTTTAATCACTTGCTAAGAATAGTACACATGTAGCTAGAATTGAGCAATTTATTACATATCTGAATTCAACTGTATTTAATGGGATTATGGAGGGTCTGGGGTTCTGGAACAATAGCTTTCCTAAGATGTCGAGGCTCATGCTCCAACAGTCCTTAAGCAACAAAAGATTTACGTAATGTATTTTACATTTCTAGTCTTGGTACTTACCAAAAATTGAAATTCACAAAGCCTCTTCAGATGGTTTGGTTGATCCATGCAGAATTCTGAATGGCTTTTCCCTTAAACAAACCTCCTAATCCAAAGGCATTAACCGGGATGAACTAATGGAGCAGACTGAGCAGCTTGAATGAATCCAGCAGAGTTCTCTATGCTTCTGTGATCACAGACACTCATGAGAAACTTCACATTTACATCTCCGTATCGCTCCCATAGAAATCGACCACAGACGGCAAGACCAAAAGCTGAGCAAACATGCTCAGTTGCTTTTAAATTCATGGGACTGTTTCAGCGGAAAACAAGGAATTAATAAAAATATATTGCAACACGAGAGATTTATATATAGCATTACAGGACAGAAAGGAATAAACAAGCTGCACTTTGCATAAGTTATGGAATTTTTAATGGGTTGGAGGGGAAATGCTTTTTCTCTAGAACCTGATTCCATGAGAGGGCCATCATTTGAGTGCGTTGACAAATGTGCAAGTCGGTAAATTTTTTATAGAGCATCGTTTGGTAATTTACCCCCACGACAATCAGGCAAATGGTGTTATTTCATATTTCTTCTTGGCCTCCGAGTTCCTCTGGCAATTTAATTATCTTTGTTGAATTTGCACTGATGGTTCATTTATTTCAGAAAAAATGAGAGGGCTGAGTGATTAATGTAAATACCAAATGTACATGCATGCACAACTCTGTTTTTTTTTGTTGTTGTTGTTGTTTTTGCAATGATTTATCTTTAAGTAGAATTCAATTATGCTATATTGACTGTGGTTGAGGTTATACAATGAGGGGAAATAAATATTCAGAAACGTTGGTTCCAATTCAAATTTACACATGTAATGTCTTTGTACTTCTAAATATGAACAAAGAAAGTGTATGTATATGTTACAGGTACTGCAGCACCCATAAACAGTTATGTTTATAGTGAAATGCAGGGAAACATAATGAGACAGGGAGACGTGGTTTGTCGTTGGTGAAATCTCCGCAGTTATATTTATTTTCACATTCACTGTATACTATCTGCAGTCTTTGTTACATTTTATTAGGATTTTTTCTTACTGCCCATGTCTTGCCTTTTTAGTCACATTTTCCATGCTAATAACACATGTACACAATATAACCCCAAACCCAACATAAACACATTTTGCTTCTGTCATTTCCATACGTACATTTATCCTTACAAATATGTTTTGGTTATTATTGCACTGTAACGTACACTGATACATGGATACCATTAAGCATTACCCAGGCTTGCTGACAGTATAACAGTGTTTCAGAGAAATAGACTGCACTGTCTGTAATGTAAGACATCTAAGACAGGGAGACAAGAAGAACAGCTGATCATCCTTGCAGTGGAAAATTACATGTAACCATGTCCGTTGAGGGGAAATCAATGACAAAAAGTCTTAGGCACCCTATTTTTTTAGTACAACCTTTGGTGTAGATTTTTATTTGATGACTTCTACATTATCAAATCAGTACAAAAAAAAAAAAAACATTTTAGATTTCCAAACATTTTTCAGCACAAAATTAAATGTTACAGAAAACTGTTTGTATGTCAGTAAAGAAAGCAGTATATTATGTAAGAGACCATTTTTCAGACAAAAAATATAATGAAGGTTGCTGGGATTTTCCTACAAAAACAAGAAGCAAGTGTGAAAGTCAAAGTCTCCAGAAGAACTGTGTCTGGTTCAAGGTGCTCAATAAAACTTACAGCTCATTTCCTCATAAAACTGCACTAATTGTACCTGAGACTACTAATAATTTTTTTAAACAAATTGTTCTCACACCAAATATCACCATTGTTTCATCTATTACTGTTTATATATGTATGGCATTTGACAGACACTTTTGTCCAGAGTGATATGTTTTTAATGTAGAAACATTTCATTTTGAGGACATCTTTGCTCTCCAGCATTTCTTTGCATGTGCCTTCAAATTGAATTGGGTTCTATGGTCATATCAAACCAAAATGGAGCTTTTTTGGCAATAAACACTGATGTGGTTTTGGCGCACACAGAGAGGTAGCCACACGGAAAAGTACCTCATGCTCACGGTTAAATGTGTTGGTGGCTCTTTAATGTTTTGGGGCTGTTTTTCTGCCAGAGGACCAGGACATTTTGTTAATATACATGGCATCATGGACTCTATCAAATATCAACAGATATTAAATGAAAACCTGACTGCCTCTGCCAGAAAGCTTAAAATGGGCCATGGTTGGATCTTCCAGCAGGACAACAATCCAAAACTTACATCAAAATCAACACAAAAATGGTTTACTGACCACAAAATCAAGGTCCTGCCATGGCCATCCCAGTCTCCTGACTTAAAACCCATAGAAATCCTGTGGGATGAACTGAAGAAGAGAGTCCACCAGCATGGACCTCGAAATTTGGAGAGATTCTGTATGGAGGAACAGTCTCACATTCCTTGCCATGTATTCTCCAACCTCATCAGGCATTATAGAAGACTCAGAGAAGACTCAGAGCTGTAATCTTGGCAAAGGGATGTAGCACAAAGTATTAACTAAAAGGGTAGCAATAATTGTTGCACACCTATATTAAACAAAGATTTATTTTTTTTTTGATAAACCTGTGTTCCCTTTGAAAGGGAACAGGGTTACCCCAGACGTTTTGTTTGCAATTGGGTGATATCCATGAGAGCAGAGTATTTTTTGTGAATTTCTTTAACAAAAGATCAAAAGGTTCAACAATAAGGTTAAGGCAATTTTTCACAGCCTTCTTTGCTCATATTTTCTAAGGGTGCCAATATCAGTGGAGGGCACTGTATATGCATGGGACATATGTTAAGTAAATAAAACAAAATTGTCCAAATATTATTATTTCCCCTCACTGTATATATGATGTCCTGGATATCAGTGACTTATCTGACTTACACGACCATACATTCTCCACATTCTCTTTCATATCCAGATTTTTATTTTTATTTACATTTACATTTATTCACTTAGCAGACGCTTTTATCCAAAGCGACTTACAAATGAGAAAGATACAAGCAAAGCGATATCAAGCAGAGAACAATACAAGAAGTGCTACCATACGAGATCTATTAATTTTTATGTATGATATGTATGTGTGCGCATGATATGTGTGTGTTCACAGAGGAATTAATGAAGCTCTGGAAGGTGTGTGTAGGGAGGCTGACTGTGGGAGACGGAGCCCTGCGGCTCTGTCTGGGTCACTGATGACCAGGCTGATGCAGTGAGGACAGGAACACTTCTGCATGACCTGCGCTAATGACTCCAGCCAGCACTGTCACTCAGCCTAGTATAAGGTGGTGACTAAATCTGGAAGCCCAGATTTATGTAGACAGTGTACACCTCTCGATGGGACTTAATTATAAATACTGTCTGAAAGCGGCTATTACTGCGAAGTCTCAAGGCGCTACTGGTAACAGTGTAGTAGGTGTAGAAAAAGAGGAAGTTTACTGGATGCTCGGAGAGTCACGTACTGGTTAGTGGAAAACACTGGAAACTTATAAATAGCTTTGTTTTGCTCTACACATTTTTTAGGAACCCAGTATTTTCAGAAGCTTCTTTGGTAAAACATCCTACGGATCCAATGCATAATGCAATATAGAATAAACTTATATTATGTGTTACATA
The DNA here is from genome assembly GCF_001660625.3 of Ictalurus punctatus. Classification (NCBI taxonomy): domain Eukaryota; kingdom Metazoa; phylum Chordata; class Actinopteri; order Siluriformes; family Ictaluridae; genus Ictalurus; species Ictalurus punctatus. The sequence goes on along the minus strand of NC_030433.2, from coordinate 12,172,935 downwards.
ATACCTTATAGTGTTTGACGTAAACTTCTTAAACTGCTCATAAGTAGTGTCATACAGATAACATTTTAAAAAGCAATAGCTTATAACTTTATAATGTCAGAATGCATAACACATTATAATGTGTCTGTTCATAAGAAAGTTCTAGACACTAATATTATATGTAAGGATTAAAACATGTCAAGGTGTGCTGTTAGAGAAAATTAATAAACAGTGGGGTGATGTGATGCGGCCCTACGTGAAGTGAAGGTTGACCATTTTTGTAATAACAGCACATGCCTATGTGTGTTTTATTCCTCTTTATCCACTGCGATTTGCAATTAATTAATTAAGTTTTTTTATTTGTTTTATTCACATCAAACTTCAGAATGAGGGAAAATGTGATCTCAGTGGCCCAGATTGGCTGCTTTGATTATTTCAGAAACTACTGATGCCCTGGGATTTTCATGCACAACAGTCTCTAGAGTTTACACAGGGTGGTGCGGAAAAACAAAAAACATCCAGTGAGTGACAGTACTGTGGCTGGAAACACCTTGTTCTTGTCAGAAATTCAGAGGAGAATGTCCAGGCTTTTTTGAGCAGACAGGAAGGCTACAGTTGCTCAAACAACCACTCTGTAGAACCGTGGTGAGCAACATCTCAGAACACAACACATGTCAAACCTTGACATGGATGAGCTACAACAGCAGAAGACCACATCATGTTCTAAGTCCTATCAGCCAAGAACAGGAATCAGAGGCTACAGTGGACACAGGTTCATTGAAAGTGTGAATTTGAAGATTGGAAAAACATCACTTGCTTTTGTTAATGATTATAATAATAATCAATAATTATACACCGATCAGCTATAACATTAAAACCACTGAGAGGCGACATGAATAATATTGATTATCTCGTTACAATGGCACCTGTCAAGGTATGGGATATAATAGGCAGCAAGTGAACAGTCAGTTGTCAAAGTATTGGAAGCAGGAAAAGCAGGAATGTATATGAAGATTTGAGAATTGCCAAATTGTGATTGCTAGATGACTGGTCCAATCCCACAGAAGAGCTACTATAGCACAAATTGCTGAAAAAGTTCATGCTAGCTATGATAGAAAGGTGTCAGAACACAGTGCATCGGAGCTTGCTGCATATGGGGCTGTGTAGCTGCAGACCGGTCAGAGAGCCCATGCTGACCCTTGTACACTGCTGAAAGTGCATATTATGGGCATGTGAGCATTAGAACGGGACCACTGAGCAATGGAAGAAAGTGGCCTGGTCTGAGGAATCATGTTATCTTTTACATCATGTGGACGGACAAGCATGTGTGTGCATCATTTAGCTGGGGAAGAAGGCAAGCTGGCGGAGTGTGATGCTCTGGGCAATGTTCTGCTGGGAAACCTTGGGTCCTGGCATTCATGTGGATGTTACTTTGACCCGTACCACCTAACTAAACATTGTTGCAGACTAAGTAAACTCCTTCATGGCAACAGTATTCCCTAATGGCAGTGGCTTCTTTCAGCAGAATAATGCTCCCTGCCACACCGCAAAAATTGTTCAGGAATTGTTTGAGAAATATGACAAAGCTTTCAAGGTGTTGACATGGCCTCCAAATTCCCCAGATCTCAATCCAATCGAACATCTGTGGGATGTGCTGGACAAACAAGTCTGATCCATGGAGGCCCCGCTCACAACTTAAAGGATCTGCTGCTAACGTCTTGGTGCCAGATACCACAACACACCTTCAGAGGTTTTGTGGAGTCCATGCCTCAACGGCTTTTAATGTTATGGCTTATCAGTGTATGTTCTTGTTTATTAAATGGCAGCATTTTTTAATCCAGTTATTATTAGGTGTAGATTATGTGACTCATCAGTCATACAAGTCAAGTGTGAATGAACTGTTACTATAGAAACTACTGAGTTTTCTTTTATGAGAGATCTTTTATGGAACATTTATCAACACCTTTAGATTGGTGAAATCAGCAGCGCTGTGGTGTAATGCACATTAACACATTATATTATTCATTATCATGATATCATTATATTATACATTATAATTCATGCTTCAGATATCATACTTATGTAGAGCCTGTTTTATAATACATTACAACATTCATTCTACATCTACCATTTGTAGGACGTTTTAGAGTCATTTTAACCTATTTAAAAGGTTGTCTATTTTTCTCTCACTGAGTCACTACAAGGGCAGACCTCACATAAAAGCCAGGGGATCACATGGACACTGGATACTGTCCTAGAAATCCTAGACTGTATCAAGTGCAGAGCAAAAGTGCTGATACAATATAGGAGCTGCACGAGCATGGCAAGATTATATTCAGCACTGCAAAACAGACAAGTTCAATCTAAAATACCTTCTCTATTCTGAACCTGGGAATTAAAACTTGAAAACTCACATTATAATCAATAACACAGTAATTATGGAAAATGTCGAATTTGGCTACATTAGGAGCACACTAACAGCAAGTGCTGGCACACTAAACACTAAGGTTTGTTGAGGAGCACTTTATTTAAAATGTACCATCATAACACATTCATAAGCATTGCATTAATCTTTTAGAATGCAATACTGGAGGATTTCTGTCAGGCATACTGTATGTCAAAATCTGTGAGATGATACTCTATATATTATGAAGTGTTTGTTAGAGTCTTAACATTGAAGAAGAACTTTTAGTTCACATTATGGATCGACTGTTTGAGAGGACTGTCTGTAATTTTATATATTCTCAGAAAGGATGTGTTAATATCTTACACACTTTTTGTGTTATTACTATTTCAACACATGTTAAATTATCCCATGCATGTGTTAAAAAAAAGAAAAAGATTTCACACTAGTGACCAACACAACGTGTTAAAATATTGCCCAATCTCATTGTGGACGTCATCATCCAACTCTGAACACGCCTCAAAGTGAATGTTCTTTGCTTTGACCTGTGGATGTGACAGTGGTGTCAGAGTCCTGAGGTGAGGAAAATAAATGACCAGTTAGCAATCATCACTATTTAGCGTTAATGCTGCTAAAAATGCCTGCCCAAGTTTGTGATATTTAAGCAGAGAGCGCCCGAAACTGTATTCGTTGGAAAACAGTAACTCAGCAAGTGATAATTAACTTTACCTATCGCGATGACTTCAAAAGTGAATATCATGTACTGCTTCCTCAGTGTTGGCGTTACACTACTAGTGTCATGTGTTTACGTTGGCTGTGAATTATGGACTGAGGTTATTCTATAATTCTCTGCCTCTGCATCTTATCTGAGACTCAGAGTTAGGGTTAGCTAGGTGGATTCTGTCACCAGTAGGGATGAGTGATGCTAACCTAGATGCTCACTTGAGTTGATAACATTACTTTAGCATACAGCTTGCTGTAATGTTCGATATTCATTACCTTTTTGTTAATGGGAGTTAACAATAATGTAGCATTACAACTATGCACCGTGATGTAATACAGAGAGTGCGTTGACGTTAACTACAAGTGTTTTAGACAAGGCAAGCTGTAGTAATTATTATTAGGAGGACGGGTTAGGGTCGTCTTTCTTCATGTATTCAGCGAATGTTAATGCTGGTTAACAGGTGCAGACAGTCAGTGGCTAACGGAACTTTGCTAGCTCATTAATGTTGAGGCCAAAAGTTCTTCACAAGGTTAATGTGACAAAAAGAGAGGATGGGGTTTAGGTTGTAATGCTTTCCACTATCTCTGCAATGTTGGTTGAGTTAATAAGGTTTTGCAAAAAAAAAAAATTGGCGGTGAGGTTCTAAAGGATGGAAAACAAATGTGTGCAAGTTAGCTAGATTCTTGGTGAGTCTACAGTGCCATTTTGTTCATTAGCAGAGTGGAGGTCACATTTCCAAAATCACACAAGTTGGGATTCTGTAACACAATTTCTCAGTTGAAGCCCAAAGGCATTTGTCCATATTTTGTAGCCAACAACTAACCAGCACTCTTTTTGCTCTTTTACAGCTTTTCATATGGAAGGGAGTAGGACTCTTGTCTTCCTAGATGGCAGGGAGATTTGTAAGAAGATGAATCAACTCCAATTCTTACATCTGCCAAAATGTTTAAATTATTTTAATAAATGTCACCTGAATTTCATGCAATCATTTGTTTATTTTGTAAGCATTTTAGAATTTTAGCACACAAACAAATTGCATTTTAGGATAATTGTAGGGAAAAAGTATAAACAATACATCTCCGTGTTATTTGTGTTATTTTTTTAACACATCTTTCTGTGGAAATGTACTAACACACAGCATGAGTTAAATGTACTAACACACTGATTGTGTGGAAAGCAAAACAAAATTTGTTGTCCTTAATTAGACATGCAGGTCTGTTAAAAATTAACACATGATGGGATTCTTTTGTTTTGACTAACAGCACATTTCAAACTATTGAGACATCATCTGACCTTGTGGGAGGTGTATTTATTGTCTCTGGTCCCAGCTTCCTGGCATGCTGGGGTATGTGAAGAAAAGAATTTCATTGTACATATGTATATGTGATCAGTAAAGATTCATTATTGTATCTACTTTGTATAGGAGTTTTAAATATTCAAATATGAAGCACTATTTCAATATGGCTTTACTGATTTATTATTAAAACCATTTATTTGCCTATATATCAGAAAAAAAATTGTCAAGGCTTGAAGTGGTAATCAACCACTGAAACACTATTTATACGTTTTACAGCTTTCACAAACTATCATGAACATGCTGTTACTGTAGTAAAAAGAAAACATCAACTGACTAACCTGCAAGATAATGATATATGGGTTGAATTTGAATTTCAAAGGTTTCAAACTTTATATTCAGATTCAAATTTCTACACCTGATTATTTTACAATTGTATTTTTATAACCTTGCATACAAAATTCAAGCCTTGGAATACAATTTCAATTTGATGTAATTTAACTGCAAAAATGTCAGCTACAAATTCAGCTAAAGGTTTAACATTTCAGAGTAGTATTTTTTCAATTCAAATAGTAGTGGCACATTCCATGGCTTCATCTGTCCCAAAAATCCTCTAATGTCATCTCATGAATTTATGACGTCTTTTAGAAGGTGCTAGAAATGCTTCATATACAATGCCATCCACTAATATTGGCACCCTTGGTAAATATGAGCAAAGGCTATGAAAAATTGTCTTTACTGTTTAACCATTGATCTCCTGTTTAAAAAAAAAAAACAACAACAACACAAAAATACTCTGTTCTCATGGATATCAAATAATTGTTAACAAAACACAGGTTTATCAAAAAATAACAAAATCTTATATTTAATATATTTAACAAAATCTTTGTTAAATATATGAGTGCAACAATTATTCGCACCCTTTAGTCAATACTTTGTGGTACCTCCCCTTGCCAAGATAACAGCTCTGAGTCTTCTCCTATAGTGTCTGATGAGTTTGGAGAATACATGGCAAGGGATCTGAGACCATTCCTCCATGCAGAATCTCTCCAGATCCTTCAAATTTCGAGGTCCATACTGGTGGACTCTCCTCTTCAGTTCACCCCACAGGTTTTCCATGGATTTCAAGTCAAGGGACTGGGATGGCCATGGCAGGACCTTGATTTTGTGATCAGTAAACCATTTTTGTGTTGATTTTGATGTAAGTTTTGGATCATTGTCCTGCTGGAAAGCTTAAAATGTCCTGTCCATTTTAAGTTTTCTGGCAGCGGCAGTCAGGTTTTCATTTAATATCTGTTGATATTTGATAGAGTCCATAATGCCATGTATCCTAACAAAATGTTCACGTCCTCTGGCAGAGAAAGAGCCCCAAAACATTAAAGAGTTACCACCATATTTAACCGTGGGCATGAGGTACTTTTCCATATGGCTACCTCTCTGTGTGCGCCAAAACCACATGTGGCGTTTATTGCCAAAAAGCTCTATTTTGGTTTCATCTGACCATAGAACCCGATCCCATTGGAAGTACCAGTAGTGTCTGGCAAACTGAAGACACATGAGTTTGTTTTTGAGAGTAGAGGCTTTTTTCTTGAAACCATTCCAAACAACTTGTGGTGATGTAGGGGACTTCAGATTGTAGTTTTGGAGACTTTCTGACCCCAAGACGCAAATAACTTCTGCAATTCTCCAGCTGTGATCCTTGGAGATTTTTTGGCCACTCGAACCATCCTCTTCACAGTGTGTTGAGACAATATAGACACACGTCCAATTCCATGTTGATTCACAACATTTCCCGTTGACTGGAACTTCTTAATTATTGTCCTGATGGTGGAAATGGGCATTTTCAATGCTTGTGCTACTTTCTTATAGCCGCTTCCCATTTTCCCATTCCCATCACAGGCCACCTGCAGTCAAGAAGACCTTGCTCTCAGTGGTGCCCTGGGCTCTTGAGGTAAATGAAAGAAAATAACAAATGTGTGCCACCAACATCAAGGAGGAGTCACTCTGTGTATTACAGCCAATGCTATTATAAAGGATTGCTTAGTTACAAAACCCATGCCAGTACCTTTATCTGTACTTCTGAACATTCTGTTCTGATAATAATACCCTTTTTTAGAATTCGGGTGTAGAAATATGATTAGGATATCCTAGTTCAGCAGCACAATGCATAAAATCCTACAGATACAGGTCAAAAGTTTCAGTTAACGTTCACATCAAACATTAGAACAAGGAAAATACAAAGTGATCATGGTGACTTTGACCCTACCATGTTCTTGGTGGTACCAGATGGGTGTTACTTTGAGTATTTCAGAAACAGCTAATCCCCTGGGATTTTCATGTGCTACACAGTCTACACAGAACGGTATGAAAAAACATTGTGAGCAGCAGGTGTGCAAGCAGAAATGCTTTGTTGATAAGAAAAAACAAGAATATTTCTACACTCAAATATGTACTCTTTACAACCGTGGTGAGCAGTAATGCACCTTGGAGTGAACAACGTGTCAGTCCTTGAGGCAGATGGGCTACAATAGCAGAAGACCACATTGGGTTAGAGTCCTGTCAGCCAAGAACAAACCAGCCTTCTGGTGCCAAGACCCATGCCACGGTCAAGGTCACTGAGATCCCCTTTTCCCCACCTCTCATTCTGGTGTTTGATGTGAACTCTAAGTGAAACACTTGCCATGATTTTATCCATTGTTCTGCTTCTACCTGATTGTCTAACTGGATAATCGCCTGAATATCCAGGTGTACTGGTGTTCCTAATAAAGTGGACAGTGGGTCTGCAGTACAGTAAATAATTGCTTTAATGTCTAAACATGCGTCCAAGTAGAAAATGGGCTTCTTTTTTTTGCACAAAGGGAGACCCTGGACTCGTTTCTTACTTACATGGTGTACTTAACCTGAAATGCGACGCTTTCATAACTGTCAAACAATTTGCTTATGAATGGATAACGTACTGAGACGCTAACACTGTGTTTTCCCACAATCACTGTTATAGACTGTAGCGAATTCAAAATGCGAGTTGAGTGTATGGCATAACATCAATTTACCACCATTGAATTGGAGTGCAAACCCGATAATTGCGCCGGTGTTCCAGGCCTCAGCTTTTAGTGGAATATTTTAATAAGCACAGTTTTGCATCACACTGTTTCGCATTTAATTAGCAGCCCCGGTCTCCCATCTGTCACTCCCCGCAACTCAATTTAACTCTGTGTTCTAGCGAGCATGCCAGCATTAGCATAATGGTTGAACTGTTGCACTTTAATTAGACCACAAATGCCAAATATATACAATTTATATGTACAAAAAATGGCAATGATTGATATGTAAGTGTTTGATGACCAAAATAGTGGTATTGTCCCTAAACATTAAATGTAACATTGTGTGTGTGTGTGTGTGTGTGTGTGTGTGTGTGTGTGTGTGTGTGTGTGTGTGTGTGTGTTTAACTGAACTGTTATATGAAAATAGGATTTGGAACGGTGTACAGTTTATGAGAAAGCGAGGAAGACTAGAGTGTAACACTATCCAGGAGGATAAGTGCTCTGCAATACCTGACACTTAAAAACACGCAATACTCAATACATGCATGCACACTGGCGTGACTAATACTCACAGGAAGCCCTGAAGTACATGCAGGTGGATCTAAGCCTTTCTACCTTATTAAAAGTCTCTTTCCTTCTTCATATTTGGTCATATCCTTCAGTGAATTTGAACAAAAAACAGAGTTTCTGATGAATAAACTGTGCATGATGGATTATGCTCTTTTTTTCCCTTTCTGGAATCTTCTGGAATGATGAATCTCGCTGTGTGATTTCTCCTGTTCTTACCCAGGAGTCCAAATTGTTTTGCAGATTACAGGAGCGTAGCCTTAGGAGCCCTTTTATTAATATTTATGTGCACATTAATCTGTGGTAGCAGCTGTTTGACCTCCTCTCAATGAATCATACATAATAGATGCTGGATTGGAAGATGCCACCAAATGGAGGGAGACGTCCATGCCGTTTCTGCCGGGATCAGAGCAGTGATGCTGTGTGATTTATTTATTTATTTTTCTGCTTATTTATTTATTTCAAATAATAATAAGGTGTTTATCAAAACCACAAGATTAGACATCACAGACCAATGTGACTGATTTATTCATGTCTGCTCTACTTGTCTTAAGCCGAATAAATGAGAGCAAGCCGAGAAGATTAAAGCGATTGTGGCTTAAATCTACAGATGCCTCTCCTTGTTCACAGCTGCAGACAGAAAATCATCTTAAAAGCCAGAAGGGAGCGCATTGGGGGCGCATCTGTTAGTGCGCTAAATTGATTTGGTACTTGTTCAGTCAAGACCCTTTTTCACCCTCCCTCTCTCGAATGCACACCCGTTTGGACTCACTGTTTCATCTCATCCCGTTCAGCAAGAGCTAGTCGACCACTGTCGTGTAAATAGGAATTAACAGATCAGCCAGATTGTTTTAGTGAGCCTTGGAGGCACTCCGTGCAGTTTTGCAGTCTCATAATTATTATTTGTTCTCAGGGGAGGAAGTGTTTAAAAAGCCTTCACATAGTGTGGCACAATCAGTTAATTGTTCTGTGCTTGGGGTTTTTTCCCCTCTCTCTCTCTCTCTCTCTCTCTCTCTCTCTCTCTCTCTCTCTCTCTCTCTCTCTTTCTTTCTTTCTTTCTTTCTCTCTCTCTCTCTCTGTCTCTCTCTCTCTCTCTCTCTCTCTCTCTCTCTCTCTCTCTCTCTCTCTCTCTGACTGCAGATGAGACATAGAGGTTGGGAAAGGTGTCAGTAATGAATTTCATGGGGATGGGTTTAGGAATTCTGAAAAGTTATATTTTTCACTTATTTTGGCTGAGTGCCAGAGAGCAATAGGAATGGTGCCAAAACAAAATTGTGATTTAACCAATTACAGGACAATATACCATCAACCAATTATGCCATCTTATTGATGTTGCTGTAAAATATCTGTATAACATTATTTTCTACTGAAAATAAGATGCCTGTTATGGAAGGAAGTGATATTTTATCATATGAAACCAGATGTACACATCTGTTTCTCTTCCTGCAACAGATCTCCAGTCCTTTACATGCAGTCACCTTGAAATCACTGAGATCAAAGTGGAGGGAGCTGTTTTTTTCAAAAAAGCAGGATTGGGAAAAATGCACAATTCTGATCCATCGGAGTGTCGCTTGAACAGGTGCTTCAGTAGAAGAGATTGGACATGAGGAAAATCTGACCTTTTGTACAAAACATGGTGAGTATGACAAATTTGCTTCCAGTTAAATAGTGGCCTAGAAATTGTGCAGAGTCTTGAAAATGAAATATTTAAGACAGTAAATGTTTCATTGTTTTCAATATGTCAGAATTCTAAAAGTTTCTGTTTATTTCAAATTTTAAATAAAATTTTTTAAAAAGTTATAGATTTTCAGTGTTGTCTTTTTTTTTTACCCCACTGTATAAACATAAACATATACTATATATAAATTATCAAATGTAAAATGTATATAAAATGTTCTTGTATACATAAACGTCCAAAAAAAAAATTGGTAAAGTATATTCAGGGCAGAATTAAGGTGTATACAGGCCCCTAGGCTCAGGAATTTTTGTCAAATATTAAACTTTAGCTACTTAGCTTACATCTTACCTCACACTGTTTCACTATTAACACCGAAATGTCAGTAACAGTAAAGTTAAAACAGTAATGCTCGCCTTCTTTGATTTGACTGGCCATCTCAAACATTTTGACAGACCACCCTAAAAATGTAACATACATAGCGGTGCATAATGGAGGGCAGGGCAGCATCAAAAATATCAAATATTGGGGGGGACACAACAATTTGGCCATATCTGATTATTGGGGTGGACATGTCCTCCTTAATGTCAATGGTGGTTATGGCTCTGTATCTGTTGTTTGCAGTTTAATGAGGTTGCAATTACAATTGATGTAGGGAAGGACAATGTTAACCCATCATGTGTGCATCGCACTCATCATTTGGCTATTATTTTGAAACCTCTGTCCAGTAACACTATTAATATAATATAAGTAAAAACTGTTGAACAGAAGCCCCTTGATCACTGTGGCTGTAAAGCTAAATGCTGTTTTCTTGTGCAAAGTAATAGTTTGCCCTAATGCTCGCTTTCTTTCTTTGTACATTATACATTGTTAATAATGTCCATAATTATCCTCTCTATATTACATTCAGTAGAGGATTTCTCAGAGTTGTTTTTTGCAGACAAAAATGCTTGCTTTTGCTTTTTGCACTTTCTTTTGCGGAAAACTACTTGAATTGGCGAATTCGCAATTGCACCAATTTGTCTTTTGCAGTGTTTGTTGGTAAATGAGACCTTTTAGCTGTTCTCATGTTCGACACATGTGAATCGAAGAGGGCTTTGGCTGAATGTGCATCATGATGACGTCATGACACATCTTGGCTAAATTTTCTGCAAAAAAATATTGCAAGCTCCTCCGAATAACTTCAGAGTTTGCTTGACTTTGCGTTCTGCGATTGGAAAATTGCAAAATCCTGGAGGGACTGATATTATATATAGTGCATTACATACACATATATACAGAGAGCTCTCAAAAGAGCTGAAACACTGTAGGGCATGCCTGGGTACAGTACATCACACTCTTAAAAAGGGGTTATGAATCGTTTTCTTAGTAAAGACAATGGTTTTATACAATTGCAATCAAAATTATTCAACCCCCATTGCAAATCAGATTTATTGTCAAAATTTACAGACTTTCAGCTGTTTGCAATGAACAAATCAAACAAAAGCAATTGAAATAGTTCAACACAACGAATGCTTCAAGTGGTTTCCCCAAATTCAACTGAATATAAACTTATAATGATTTCTCCAGTTTCAAAATTATTCAACCCCTTCATGGCAAGCATCTTTACTTAGTAGCGAACCCTTTTGCTGTTATGGCCTCCAGTTCAGTAATATTCTTGGGTTTGCATGCTGCAACCGCCTTCTTCAAATCCCACCAGAGATTTTCTATGGGGTTCAAGTCAGGTGACTGTGATGGCCCTGTTGAATCTTCCAGCACTTCTTCTGCAATCAAGCCTTGGTGGAATTTGAGGAATGCTTGGAATCATTGTCCTCTTGGAAGGCCCAATGATGCCCAAGTTTCAGATTCCTCACAGACGGCATGACGTTTTCTCCTAAGATTTCCTGGAATGAATCCATCTTGCCTTCCACACACAGCAGGTTTCCAGTGTCAGAGGATGCAAAGCAGCCCCAGAGCGTCATCGAGCAGCCACCACCATGCCTGACTGCTTGACTGTGGATAGAGTGTTCTTTCTTCATTCTTCTTCCTCCAGACATACCACTTCCTCCAGACATACCACTGATCCATCGTGCTGAAAAGTTCCAGTTTTGTTTCATCGTGTCACAGAACAGAATCCCAAAATGTCTGTGGCTTATTTATATGATTTTGAGCCAACTTTTCTTTTGCTTTTGGGTCAGTAGTGGTGTATGTCTTGGAGTTGTGGCATGGAAACCTTCTGCATTTAGTACGTGCCTTACTGTGCTCACTGAAACCTCAGTGCCTGTTGCCACCAAGTCTCGCTGCAGGTCTTCTGCAGTCACTCAAGGGTTTTTCACAACCTGCCTTCTAGGAAACTGGTTGCAGCCATTGATAGCTTCCTTTTTCTGCCCCGTCCAGGTATTTAATGTATTTTTTGCTCCTATCCAGTTCATGTGTTCCAGCTCAAGCACACCTGGTGCAGCTAATGAAGCCCTTGATTAGTTACATCAGGTGTGCTTGAGACAACACATGTTTTGCATATTTGTGCTATTGTGAGGGATTCTATTTAGGGGGTTGAATAATTTTGAGACTGGAGAAATCATTATATGTTGCATTTTCAGTTGAATTTGGGGAAACCACGTGAAGCATTCATTGTGTTGAACTATTTCAATTGCTTCTGTTTGATTTGTTCATTGCAAACAGCTGAAAGTCTGTAAATTTTGACCATAAACCTGATTTGCAATGGGGGTTGAATAATTTTGACTGCAATTGTATATAGGGCAAATCAGCATTCCATTACAACAACAAGAACAAGGAATACCAGATAACACCACCAGAGTTATTTAATCAAGGCATTGGCCATTGTTGACATAAGGAAACCTTTATGCTCCTAAGCTGCTATCTAAATGAGCCAAGCTGGTGTTTAAATACTTTTTTTGTTTTTCCTATGACAGTAACTTCACAGTTAGGCAATATTAAATCTTGTGCATTGTTATATATTACCATAGCAGATTTAAAAGTTGTCAAACTTGTCAGAATGATGTGTGTGTAAGCAAGAGTGAGCTGGCAGCAGGAAAAGTTACATTTTGAATGAAGCAAATCACTGACATGTCTTATTAGTTTAATATGAATGGATGATTTAAAAATGTCCTCGCCTGGTCCATAAAAAAAAGAATAAAATTCAGACTATAGCAGATAGGAGGTAGAACCTTGAAAATTGAAACCAAATCTGTTATGTGCTATTGTATTTGACATTACAGCCCCCAAAACAACAAGATATTAGATATTTCCATTGATCTATGTGAGTGTTTATCAATCCTGGAGAACTCTTATTTCCTTCTCTAACTTGCTTCTTAGTAGGCTTGGGGCTTTTTTGTAACCTTTTTTAAATTACATACAGTATTTCTGCAGTGGGAGAAAAACAAAAGGATTTTGCAGAGACAAAGTTGACAAAGCTGATAGATTTCATATATCACTGATGGAATCCTCCTACTGACACATTCAAATGAAATAGGGAGGAAATTAAGAGAAAAAAATGCAGCGAATGCAGCAAAAATGCCAGGAACAAGTATGCAACTATTTAGATTGACTGGAATGATCCGAAATGATGCCGCATAATCTGCTTAGCAGGCTTATATTATTCATATGGATTGCTTTGATTAATTTAAAGAGCAAGCTTGTCCAGATATTGACAAATGTCATCATCATCTCTAATGTAATCAGACTTTCCTGTTGACAGCACTGACATCTAAAGAGAGAAAACGTTCACACTCACACACATTGCTCAACACTGTGTATTCTGTGTCTGAGATGGTGTTCAGGTTTCAGGGTTCTATTGAATGGCTAGTAGTATCAATTTTTCCATCAGTTTGTCCATTCTTCCATTTTCTGACTGCAATCAGACAGTTGAATTTTATTGAGTATATTGTGGTTCATAAGACAGGCTAAGTTATCTGTTGATCTCCCCCTCGCCCCAATTTTGTCATCTACCAATTCCCACCCACCAGCTAGCTCTCACCATCATACAACAGCAATCAGCTGGGGAGTGTGAAGACTAAACACGTGGTTCATCCAAGACATGTGAAGCCAGCCGACCACATTTTTTAACTGCTGCTCATGCTTCTTCACAGGGCTGTGTAACACAATCAGAGGAAAGAGCTATCTGCCCTCTTCAACAAACATGAACTCAAAGATGCCTATGATTGGCAAGTTTCATTGTGATTGACAGCGGAGATAGAGTATCCCCATTGGCTCCTGGCCACGAATGGCTGTGGCATTATTGGGATACAAACTCAAATACAATCTCCTGAACAATTGGACAAACATAGTATATTATTAATAAGTAACGTTACACAATACAAACATTCATCCATTCATTTTCTGTACCACTTATCCCACACAGGATCACAGGGAGCCTGGATCCTATCCCAGGGACTCGGGGCACAAGTTGGGGACACCTTGGACGGGGTGCCAACCAATCGCAGGGCACAAGCACACACACTCACACACCCATTCACACACTATGGACAATTTAGAGATGCCAATCAGCCTACAACAGATGTACTTGGGGAGGAAACCAGAGCACCCGGAAGAAACCCCCAAAACACAGGAAGAACTTGCAAACTACGTGCACACAGGACGGGAATCAAACCCCCAACCCTGGTGGTGCGAGGTGCGAGGCAACATCAGCTAACATTACTGCAACTAGACAGCTGATTTAGATAGCAATGTTTTGAGTACTAGTATAAATTTGTTTTTGTTTTTTTTAAATGAGGTTTGTATCATATGTTAACACAGTCTCAAAAATTTATATCATAGCTATGCAAATGGCGCACTTATATAGCGCCTTTATCCTAAGCATTTTACACTGTGTCTCATTCACCCATTCACACACACACTCACACACTCACACACCAACGGTAGCAGAGCTGCCATGCAAGGTGCTAACTTGCCATCGGGAGCAACTTGGGGTTCAATGTGGTTCTTGCCCAAGGACACTTCGGCATGTGGAGTCATGTAGGCCGGGAATCGAATCGCCAACGCTACGGTTAGTGGACAACCCGCTCTACTACCCGATCCACAGCCGCCACACGTACATCAGACATTAGCTTATAGTATGTGGGTTGCATACCTCTCAACACGAAGTTAAAGTCTAGAAGGTTAGCATCCTGTGATAGTTAACATATTCAGTCCCTACAGGATCTTGTGACTTCGCTATTGCAGAAATGACAAAATCAAGAAAACTCTGCAATTTTCGCAGGAACTTGCAATTTTTCAAAATTAATGCATATTTTTCACAGATTTGGGCCAAAACGCATTATATAATGTCTCATTTACCAACAAACATCACTGCGAAAAACCATTCAAAACAAATTCATACAATTGCAATTTCGCCAATTCAAGTAGTTTTCTGCAAAAAAACATAAAAAAAAAAATACCTCAGCTAATTCCATTGCAAATTTTGACAAAAGCTGCAGCAAAAATCAAGCATTTTTGGCCACAACAATTATATATATATATATATATATATATATGTGTGTGTGTGTGTGTGTGTGTGTGTGTGTGTGTGTGTATATATATATATATATATATATATATATATATATATATATATATATATATATATATATATATAAGATCCTGTAAGTACTGCATAATGGATGCAGTACTTACATGGACAAAAATTGATCTGCTCCAAGGACAATTGAGAACCACTCACTATTGCTTGGGTCTCAGACTGCAGGTATTTTTCACATAGTATACTAAATTCTGACACTGTATATTCAGAACATCTGTGTTTCCATGTTGAATTGAACAACTGAACAAAACCTGACAAAACTACCAAGATCCAGATTTCAGTGGTCTCATAACCTAAGTGTCCATCCAATTTTTGTGCTTTTCTGTTAACAACAAAGTAAAAGTGAAAAATTGTTTTTGATGATGTCCTTAAAAAACATCCTTACAAAAACTAATTGTCACATAAGTTTTGGTGTATTGCAAAAGAAATCTGCCCTTGTGCCATTTCCATTCCATATATTTGTGTATATCGCAAACCTTTTGCATCCCACATGGCGTCTTTGTAAAATTGAGAGAGCATTGCGACAATTAAATGAAATTAGCCTGCTTACTGTCATTTTAATTTCACAAATACTTACAATCGTACAAAATATCAGAGGATGACATCAGAATGGAGCCGTTGCTCATCTGATTATAAGTAGCTGTCCTTATGAGACGAACCCCATGGGTCTGGGAGGTAGTGGTGGAGAAACACTTTACAGAAAGTCACTGGCTGCAACATTTTACAGCGTCACGGCCCCCTTTTTGAGATGCTGTGCCAATTAATTGGTTCTGATGTTGCACCCATTGCAGGTTGCCATCGACCACCGATTCAGATCTGAAAGCAGATTGCCATTGCGCTGTTCAAGCTGGCAGCCTGCGCAGAGTACAGAGTAGTGGGGGAAACTTTTGGGGTTAGTAAAATGACTGCCCATGGATGTGTATATGCGGTAGGCACAGCTATTAAAGAGCAGTTAATGCGGTGTTATATCAGGCTGCATACTGTGATTCCTTTGTGCATCTTGTGCCACAGGTTTACAGTGCGCTGGATGGCAGGCGCATCCCTATTCTTCCGCTGACGGATGGATAAATTCTGTCATGTGACGCCTTTTTTTCGTGAATATAATTTTACTCGACAAAACTGTTTCCAAACTATTTTATTCACAACATTTGAAGTATCAACATAGAATTTATGCCCTAAAGTTAAACAAAAAAATTATTATGTCAACACTTCTGAAATTTTATTGATAATTTGCATTTCCATCAGCTATATTGGTAAACATTTCGATGTGCTAAATCTTTTTTTCACAAAAAAAGATAGATGGAAACATAGCTACGGAATTACAGCCATGTTTTAGGGACTTCATCGTTCTCACAGGTAGCTACAGTCATGGTTTAGTTGTACAGTATGTAACATACATTTTCTGTGTTGACAACCAAAGAAAAAGGCCTCCAGACTTTGGCGGGACCTGAAGGTCAGAATGCCAGAGTAATGTGGTGCCTTCATAAAGCTTTACTAGACACAATGAGATTTCTTTGCTGTATTTTACCATGAGTTCTTTTTCCAGATGTCCCACTGGAGCCTGTGGCTGCTGTAAATAAGACAATGTGAAAAATGACAGTGTGTAACACATCATTCTTGTCTTTAATCAGAAAAGACGACAGGTTGAGCTCATGATCCATGCATGGTCCATCAGTATATTCCTATTGGACTGAAGTGAGTAAAACAATATAAAGAAATCTTTAACAATTGAATCTCAGTTACAATTGTGACCAACATTTTGTTTCGGTTTTGGGTTCATCATTAGAAAGCACATGATGAATAAACAATATTTATTTGTGGTCAATGGAATAATGCATTGGCTCATTATAAAGCTATACATACTGTCGATAATTAGCTGTTGCTAATCCTAAATATCAATTATTATTTTTTAAGTTTGAGATATTCTGTTTTTATATGACCATAAACCAGTGAATTCACATTTAAATATTTATTTGTCCACTATTGCCAAATTAATGTTGTGGTTTTAAATTCATAACCAATGCAACATTTTCTACTGGTCACAATGGTGATCTAACTGAAATGTATATTTTCCAAAGTTTAAGACGAGACTTACAGTTTCATCCTCACTTATTTTTTCATCATGTCTTGAGTTCAGTAATCAGCTAAAATTATATATATATATATATATATATATATATATATATATATATATATATATATATATATATATATATATATATGAACATAAAATCTGTGAGAAATCTCACCTCTCTGGCCTAATAAGCATTCTTCAGCTAAATAATTTAAATAAATGTGATTGGATAAAACGCTACAGAGAATTAGCTACAAATTATTAATTTTTTTTATATGTTAATTGATACTGCCACCCTGTCCAGGGTGTACCCCGCCTTGTGCCCGATGCTCCCTGGGATAGGCTCCAGGTTTCCCCGTGACCCTGGAAAGGATAAAGCGGTATAGAGGATGGATGGATGGATGCATGGATGTTTACTGATTCTTCTGCTGTATTTTTTTTTTTCAAATACTGGATACATTCTGCTGAAATACTTCACCGATTTCATACTCACGATTCCCGTCTCTGACAACTGAACACAAGCCGTTGCCTGTTACCTCTCAGAGCAGATGGATTGTGTGTGTGAACTCTGACACATGGAAAGTGCTCCTGTCCAACCACAGTCACAACACCCAAAATGCTGTGTGAGATGAACCATTCAAACCAACTGTTCATATTGCTGAGAATCACACTACAGAAAGTGTTAATTACTCTCTGAGATTATGGAAGCTTTCATGAATAGAGAAACAGCAAGGAATTAAGTCAGTATGCTTGCTTGCTTGTACTTTGAGAAAACACTAGTACTAATTGAACCTTTACTTGTCGCTATAGTGGTGGCACTAAGGGGTAAATAGTACATTTAGTGTGTATCTTTCAGACATGTTCACAAGTCCCTGAGGTCCAAGTTAAGTCTCAGGTCTTTGAGGTGGAGTCCAAGTCAAATCTCAAGTTAACTGATTGCTTTTCAAATGAAATGACACAAACATTATCACAAGGTAAGACTTGGCTATGTAGTTATTGTTTGTTGTGCATTTATATAACAGTACTTTTCCATTGGTTGATGAACACATGCCTTCAGATGCATCATGCGTGTATATAATAATGCTGGCTTGGTGTGTTTAGAGATGAATTGTTTTAATATTTACTGCTGCAGCACATACTGATAAGGAATGAATGGGGTATGAATAGAAAAATGTGGTGTTTGATACTGTCATGTGGGGTAGTAAATAGAAAACAAAATCAGGAATGCCAAACCAAAATGACTTGTGTTTTTCACAAGTCTCTGTCTTCAAGTCCAAGTCAGGTCTCGAGTCAGTTGTTCACGAGTCCAAGTCAAGTCACAAGTCATTTTTTTTGCAACTTAAGTCCAACCGAAGTCCAACTGACGTTTTTTGCAACCAAGTCACAGACTCGAGTTTCCATCTCTGGTATCTTTCACCTGGAAATGTGTATGAGAAATGTGTATGTAATGTGTAACATCACGGGACTAGAGCGGAAACAGGTGTAGATCAAAGTCTTTATTATACACGTACATCAATAAACAAGGAAAACACGGTCTCCACAGGAAAACGAGAAAATGGATGCGAGGCAGGAAACTGAACAGGACATGAAAACCAGACCGCTTTCGCATACATAACGTATTCAATATTCACATATACAACCTAACTAACGTAAATACTGCGTGAAGTGCGCAGCCATACGAGGGGTTTAAATAACCAACATAATTAAACTAGAACACAGACACCTGGAGTAAAACAACCAATGCTTAAACAGCAGGATAACCAAAACAAACAAGAGGTGCGTGTCCATATAAGAGTCTCATGCACGCGCGCCTCTGCAGCAGTCCTTGCACTTTGACGGCGCAGTGCTCTCTGCCGGCGGGAGCGTAACATAATGCATCTTTAAAATTATTTACGGTGCATAAATTAAACATACATTACATGCACCTTTCTAGCTAAAATACATAATAACGATACAAAAATGGTACAAGGAAAAGTACAGTGCTTATTTTTCTTTGTACATTATCTGTGAGAAACACTCACAGGTTGAGGTTAAAGGTTCCAGTTAGAAGCAAATATTTTTCAGACTGATGCCATAGGAGAACCTTACAACTTTACACAAAGAATCTTTTACTCTCAAGTTCTTTAGAGAACCATTTATTTACTGGTGCTTTAAAGAACCCATATATGGTTCTTCACAGCAGTGCCACAAGTAACCATGTTATAATAAGCTCTCTAAAAAAAAACCTTACTTAGTGCTTTAAAGAACCAAAGTAAGGTTCTTAAGAGTGATGCCAAAATGATCTTTTCCAGTCCCACAAAGAAGCTTATAGCGTTCTTTAACCTGTTAAGGAATGATACTTTGAAGAACCAATAAACTGCTCCGAAGAACATATAATGAATAATAAAGAACTTCTTTATTCTCCAAATAACTATAGCTCAACTCAAGAACCCTATATAATGAAAAATGGTGCTTGACATGAAGAAGGCTCTTTGCATAGTCTATGATGCTATAAAGAACCATTAAAGATCTTATATTTTTAAGAGTGAAGACCAAAGGTGTAGTAAAATATAGTGGCTATGGTGAAAACAAAAAAACAAAAAAAATTTTTTTTAAACATCAAGACTTATTCTCTGCATTTTTTGTCAGATTAACTTTTGTTGTCTTGTTCGAGGCTATAATACAGACCATTTAATTTTATTTTAACAATATTTGTGATCTTTATTACAGAATTAAAAGGGCACTGGATTTTATGGAGCTGCATAAACTTTCATGGTAGTGATCACGCTCAAAAATAAATTTACTGTGTTACTTTTTTACCATGGCCTAATGAGAAGACATTGCAGTAAATTACTCAGTACAGATTCACTCATCGAAATAAGTATTTGAGATGAATGATAAATAAAACTTGTCTCAGAAGTGCAGAAGATATCCAGCAATGATGATTCCCTTTCATGGTTGTGGTGTACTTAATGATTTCCACATTATCATATTTGAAAAAAAAATTGTTCATTGGGTCTACTGTACCTACAAATTAAGGTAACAATTTGCGTGGATCTTTTTTTAAAGTTAATTGAGCTATTATCAGACTATCACAATCAAAAGGCTGGATTCAAACCCTGATCGCCTGATTATAGGGAAAAATATATTACCACTACAACACTCAAAAGCTGTTCCCATGTGTGCATGATGTAGGTTATAATATCATGCTTTTAATTAGCTATTTTGACACTTTAAGTAAATGTCATTTATAATTTTACTAAAAAGCAAAAATGTCCTTGAAATAAGCAATATCTCTAATTAAATGTGCAATCGTCATAATTTTCACATATAAGTGGGAAAATATATAGAACATGATGAAATATAATTGTTTATGCCTCACATATTTGAGAAAACCCCTTTGGAAGCCTGCATTACTGTCTGGATTGATTTTATAGGCACTCCATAATGCCCCTTAATGCCGCCCCATCACAGTCTGAAATCAGCAAATGCCCACCACAGCCAGATCATTCTCCTGTGAGCAGGGAACCATGCTATGTTTAGAAAACAGCATAAAACAAGAACAAACATCAGCAGCACTTTTGCATGACGGAGTACTTTATTACTGGTGAAGGGGATGGAGCTGGACTGTCATGTTATAGCGGAGAAGGACTAGAGACTACAATTCCCATAGGCCACTGCACCTAGTCACATGTCTTATTGCACCTGTTTCACGGTTTGGCTTATTAGCACTGGTGTATAGCCACGTTCACCACTGCACTAGTTGTCTTGTGTTGTTTGGTCTGTCTAGCTGTATAATGTTATGCTCATCCTTGTTTCATGTAAGTCTTGTTTTATGGTTTGTTTGGTACATTATTAAACGTTTCACTTCAGTTCTGCATTTGCATCCTTCTCTACCTACAATCATGACAGAATGCAAGATCTTATAAAATGGATGCAGCTAACTTTTTCAGCATCCAAGAGGCCTTTTTTGGAAGGGAGAATCCGAGGTGGGAGAAGGAAGGAAGATTCTCTCTGAGCAAAGCCAATCGGAAATGGCTTGAAGTGATGTACTCCCTCACGGTGTATATCAAGAAGGAGCCTTCCAACCAGGCTGAAACAATCTCCTTGCCCCACTAAGGACGTTGATCTGCCTTCCTCCCCTACTGTGGATCTTGTTCAGCCTGCCGAGTCAACGGAGAACATCGTTCAGCCTCCCTGCTTGACTGAGTACGCCACTCAGCACCCCTGTTCAGCTAAGGACGCGGCTCAGTCTCCCTGTTCAGCTGAGGATGTTGCTCTGCCTCCTGAAGACATTGCTCCTTTTCTTTGCTTCGTGCCATATGTCGCTTCTTTTTCCTTCTCCACGGAGGACATCGCTCCCTCCCTCATGCTTCGAGGAGAGCATCGCTCCCCCCTCTAGCTTCATGGTGAATGTCACCCCCCCGCCCCCCCTCGGGCTCCTCTCCCAGTCCAAAGACATGCATTATAGGCTTATTCGCATCTCTAAATTGTCCTTTAGTGTGTGTGTGTGTGTGTGTGTGTGTGTATGCGATTGTGCCCTGCGATGAGTTGGCATCCCATTCAGGGTGTCCCCGGCCTTGTGCTCCAACTCCCCTGGGATAGGTTCCAGGCTCCCCGTGACCCTGTGTAGAATAAGTGGTACAGAAGATGGAGGGATGTTGCTGAACTTAACATTGCTTCTCGCACAAGAAAAATCGACCAGACACACCTATGTTTTTCTACGAACTTGGCCCAATGCAAATGACTGTAGTTATGTCTGATGTCTGAATGTGCATGTACACAATTTCAGTTATTAACTCCTCACTATGAATAACTCAACCTCTACATTTTTATGTTGAATTTACTCATTTACTAATCATCAGTCATTTTTTAGAGTGTGTGTAGGGCAGAAGCAGTATTGTGGAAGACTTGTAAACAATTTTAGTGCATGGTACAATACTGGTTATTGCATTAAATTACCACATATGGGAGTTAGCAGTCCCAAATGCATACAGCAGCTCCACTGCAGATTCTTGCTTTCAGCGGGTGGGTTTTTATTTTGTAAATAGTTGGCTAATTTTTTTCCCCCTAAACGACTGATAACTGACAGTAACCTCAGCACAAACTGATCTCAGGCATGTGTAAAGCTTTTAGCAGCAATGATGTAACTGGATGTAGAGGCTTCTTCTAGTAATCTCTGTAGATTTGGATTATAGGCTGTCCTGAGGCAAGTACAGTGCAATATGGGAAAAATACTATGTGAATTCTCATCATTATACATTATACTGTTTGGAAAGTTAAATAATAAATAATCATGTATATGTGGATAACACTCAATTCTGCCAATAAAACTTGCTCTATTACTGTCATCTGTGTGTGTGTGTGTGTGTGTGTGTGTGTGTGTGTGTGTGTGTGTGTGTGTGTGTGTGTTTCAACACAGCTGGGTCATTTTTCTCTGTAAGCAAGTGATTTTTCAACTCAATTGCATATTCATAGATACTCAGCGAGAGAGGACTGTGTAATCCTTAATGCATATATTACAGATCGGAATTTACTGAAGTGGTCAGATTTTTATGCATTAGAATAATGAAAATCAGAGCTCATTATCTGCAGTGATCATCCCACTGCTTATGTCTCCCCATGCGCTGGGCATCAGCAGAGAGATATTGTTAAATTATGCAGCCCAGACAGACATGAGAAATCCATCATCTCTTAGCAAATTTCTTCCGTAGGTAACACGTACCGACTGCTGACATAAAGTAATCTCAGAGTAGTGCATACTGTAGTGCACATGCACACACACACACACACACACACAAGCACACACACACACACACACACACACACACACACACACACAGGCAGCTGACCTTTATTAATGGATGATTGGATACACTGTAGGCACTCTCAGGTATAATATGATTATTTACATCTAAAATATCATCATATCATCATGCACTATTTGGCCAAAGGTATGTGAACACCTGTCCATCACACCCATATGTGGTTCTTCCCCAAAATGTTGCTACAAAGTTGAAAGCACAATATTGCACAGAAATGCCTTTGTATGCTGTAGCATTAATATTTCCCATCACTGGATGAGCCCCAATCCTGTTTCAGCATGACGATGCCCCTGTGCACAAAGTGAGGTCCATGAAGACATGGTTTGACAAGGATGGAGTGGAGGAACTCAATTGTCCTGCGCAGAGCCCTGACCTCAACCCCACTGAACACCTTTGGGATGAATCAGAGCGCCGATTGCACCCCAGACCTCCTCACTCAACATCAGTGCCCAACCTCACTAATGCTCTTGTGGCTGAATGAGCGCATCCCAATGAACACGTTCCAAAATCTAGTGGAAAACCTTCCCAGAGGAGTGGAGGTTAGGGGACTACATCTGGAATCGGATGTTCAAGAAGCACATATGAATGTTATGGTCAGGTGTCCAAAAACCTTTGGCTATGTAGTGTATTCAGCATTTTTTCTAACCATTTTACTAATAACCATAATTACTAATGAGCCCTTGCAAGTCTTCTACTTGCAATCATTTCTGATAGAGTAAAACTCTACTGTAGGCTTTGCCAATTAACATTTAAGGGTTTAAAGATTCCTCCAGAGGGATTGCTGAAAATACAACTAAAGGGTTCTAAACTCACCCTTTTCCTCCTTAAGCATTTGGAACCTACTGTAAGCAACTAGAACCCTTAAGGTTTTTTCAGTGTTCCATCTGGGGGAACCCTTACATGTTGGCAGAGTGTTTCCCCTATCAGGACTACTAAAGAAAAAAAAAACCTTAAGGGTTCCCCCAGAAGGACCAGTGAAAATAAAACTTGCTAGATTCAGCATTTTTCCTGAAGCATTTTACTCCCAATAGAACAGTAATGGTTCCTCCAGAAGGAACAGTGAAAAAAAACTTAAGGGTTCTAGATTTATTTATTCCCTAAACATTTTACTGAAGAAAACTTAAGGCTTCTATTTGGAACCCTTTCTAACAGTTGAACACTCTGCTGTAAGGTTCAACATAGAATATTTAAGGGTTCTCCCAGAAAGACGACTGGAAAAACCTCAAGGCTCTAGTTTGAGCCTTTTCCCTAACCATTTTGCAGAACTCTGATCCTTAGGGTTTTCAATGTTCCTTCTAGGGGAAGCCTTAAATGTTCTATGTTGAACCTTACAGCAGGGTATTTCCCCTATCTGCAAGGATTTCAGGTAGAAGTAGAAACCCTAAGGGTTCTTCCTAGACCTTTTAACTGAAGAACCCTTAAGGCTTCCTCATTGCTCTAAAATTCTCTGTACTGTAGATCAATTATAGATCAATAAATTCTAAGTTATGTGTCTGTAAATTAAATCTGTCTTCAGTCAGGGAGGCACAGCTTTAAAGCCATACTGCTCCAGGGTCCTTGGTTCGATCCTGAGCTTGGGTTACTATAGTTGTGGAGTTTCTCATGTTCTTCCTGTGTCAGTGTGGGTATTCTCCAGGTTCTCCAGTTTCCTCCCACCTCCTAAAATAAGTGAATTATAGGTGTGAACGGGGTCAAATGCGCCTCAAAGGTGCATTGTGATCCGATCACTCAAACCTCAGGCAGATGTTTCTGCCTAAAAATAAAAAGCAGCGGAAGGCTTCCACAATAAACGTGAATGACTCCCTACCTACAGTGTAAATGATGTATGAAATCCAAATGCAAGTGGTCACAGGAGATGCATTCATTATGCCAGGTGTGAATGGCTATACGTCTTGACTGTCCACTTGTAATTGGATCACTCGAGACAGATTTTAATACCAGGTGTGAACAGGGCCTAAGATAAATTGGCCCTAAGTGTGAATGAATGTGTATAAATGAATAATTGAATGAATATCTTCAGTATAATGGAACGCTTGAATCCCTATAATCCTATAACCCTATAATCAATACATGGAGAAAATGGAAACTAATTTATAGCAGTTACTGTATAATTTGTTTTAAAATGAATGAATGATTAATACACTGAGAATTTAAGGGTTCTACTTGGTACCTTTTCTTATTGTAAACCACGCTATTGTAGGCTATCTACATAGTGGTTCCCCCAGAAAGACCACTGAAAAACAATCTACAATCCAAAACATCTGAGAAAATGTTGTTGTTTGTTTTCTTTTAAAATTTAAATAAACAGGAATTTTGAAATATTTCAAACAAAGAAAGTAAATGTCCAATATTTTGAATATTTAATATTCAGCATTCTGCACTACTTCTAGGCATGTATTTAAATTTAAGCAAATCAGACCGTACAGGATTTTGTGGAGTTTTTTTGTGATTGTTGCAGCCAAAACTGCTTGATTTTGCTGTGTTTTTTTTTTTTTTCTTCTTCTAAATTTGTGATGAAAAATTTGTGTGCTTTTTTGCAGAAAACTACTTGAATTGGCGAAAATACAATGGCATGGAATAGTTTTGCACGGTCTTTCGCAGTGATGTCTGTTAGTAAATGAGACCTTTTAGCTGTACTCATGTCTGATGCATGTGAATCCAAGAGGGCTTTGGCTGAATGCGTCTTGTGATGACGTCAAGTGATGCATCTTGATAATGATAATGACAATGATAATGAGTCTTTATTGATCACATATACATTACAGCATAGTGAAACTATTTTATTGTGGAGATCTTGGCCCAAATCTGTGGACAATCTGCAGTAATTTTGAAAAATTGCAAGTTTGCTTGATGTTGCAGTAATTTCGGCGATCGCAATTTGACAAAATCCTGGAGGGGTTGACAAATGTGTGTATTGACCATGTTAACTGTTTTGTACGAAAGGTCATATTTTTCATATCTCTTGTACTGAAGCATATGTTTCTCATGCCTAATCTCTTCTACTGAAGCATATGTTTCTCATGCCTAATCTCTTCTAATGAAACATGGATTTCATCTAAAATGGATCATAAGGTTTTGCACAGGTTTTGAGTTTTGAGGTTTTGAGTCCATGCCAGCTTGAATGCACGCTGCCATTAAAGCAAAAAAGGGGACATACCAAATACTAAGAAACTGAAATTCATGTAAATATTTCAAAGATTCTACTTTTCACTCAGGTTGTTGTCGATGATATAATTTGTAATGAAAATCGTTGTATTAAATTAAACAAGAATGCAAAATTGAAGTGTTTTCACTAGTCCTCTCAATCATTTGGACCCCACTGTACATAGTGTTAGGATTTAAAGCTTGAAAAAGCCCTGTCTTAAATCAATATCTTTGCCATAAATCACGATGAATATAAATCAATGATTACACCACTTGAATTTGATTGTCAGATTATGACAATACCTGTGATCAGCCAATCTATCACAATAAATGACAACACCATTTGTGCCACTGTTTGTATTGCAATCCCTCTTTTAGCAAGCACTGCATCTGCCACTTTACTTATTCCCTCTCTTGCATTTTTTCAATCCAAAGCCCTTAAGCCATCCAGAACCTCTATCCTTCGGAGGCTCACTGTTTGGGTTAGCTCATGAATACTGATACTCGCCAGGCATTTCAGGCTAGAGACCACCTAAATAGAATTTCAATTACACTCTTGCATTTCTTTAAGAGCGTTTGCTCATAGATACTGGTGTTTTGGGAGAGGAATAACAATGACTCTGGTTATAATTACTAATTGTTATAGGGTTGCGAGTGTTTGAATTGCTGTTGGTATTCATTTTCATTTGAAAGAAGGTATCCTTAAACTGAAGCATGGCACTGAAAAGGACTTTGAGGTCTCCATTCTCAGAGGTGGTCACTACGGCTCCAATTGAATACATAATTTTAAACAGACATAAGTCAAGGAAATCCAGTTGTTAACAAGTATGGCAACAGAATAAATAATGCAAGTCATCCTGCTAAATTTTATTAATATTTTTTATTTTTATTAGCTCTAGGATGAGTCATCTACACCTCAGTGCTGTCCCATTGTTAAATATATGGGTGTGGGCAAAGTCAGTTTTTCGATGCAATGTTACTCTTTTTATTTATTGTGAAGAGTAATTCTTTCTTTTGAATAAACCAGCTTACTTTACGAGGGTTTTAAGTGTTTACATACTCATATTAATGCCATGCATCATCATATGAATACCTTTGATAAAATTTAAAAAAAGTAGATTCATTTAGGCTTATATTTCCTCTTGCTGTAAACAACCCACCCTTTCATTTAATGCTGATTGGTTTCTGACTTTGCTTTTTTGGTTTGTTAGTGTGTTTTTATTTCGTGATGCTAATACATTTCTAAGGAAAAAACAGACTGGGGATCATCATGAACTAAAAATGTCGTGTCAAAATGGGACATATTATTATTTCATGAGAGTGTGAGAGTGTGCAGGATATTTATATCTTTTATATATTCCTAATAATTGTTATGGATTTAGTTAGCTAGTTAGTTAGCTAGTTTAACAGCTTAGCAAAATTATCTTGCATGTTTTTAGCTGTATTTCTAGGGAAGAATAGCTAATTCATGCTCAAAAACAGCAACATAACCTAACCATTTACACATTTACAAAATACTATGCTTTCTTTTGAGAACGCTGACAAAATAAAGCAGTGGTAGTGAATAGTCGGGACATAGACCTGAAGGAAAGTGAAATAGCTCTTTTGTAACAACTTGTAAATATAGCCAAGAAAAGAGTTTAACAAAAACATGAAACTTCATGAGTAGGGCCCATGAAAAGCAATATCAAGTGCAGGAAAAATAGTCACTAAACAGGTCTAAAAAACAAACAAAAAGATTCACAAAACTGTTTTTTAGCTTACAGACTGAAACTGACAAATGAGTTATGCAGTTGGATTTTTTTCGATTTTAAAAAGAATGAAGAAATTTAGAAAAGGTAGAACTGCTAGTTATGCCTGTAATTCACGAATGTTTCAGTCTGGGGTCAGTCCATCTCAAGTGGTCCAATAATTGTAAAGTTGGTTGCTTGTCCATTTTATTTCATTTTACTTGGTTTAACTGCAATGGCCATATTTGTGTCATGGCACACAACAAATTTTGGTTATACAGATGATCAGTTTTTGTTCCAATGAGCTAGGGCCAGCCTGAGCCGAGATATTGAGGTTTCATTAAACAGCTGTATAACCAAAATCTGTTGTGTTCAAAGAGGTCCATCGTAGTTAAACCAATTAAAATGTAAAAAGAAATGGTGGTTTGACAATACCAATGCATAGAGGTAATCACGCAATAAAGGAATTTTAAAAATGGTCAAGCAACCTGTACCATTTGAAATGAAATGACCCTCTGATTGAACGACTCAGTATGCACTGCCATGCACTGGGCCATTGTAGAAAATTTTAAAATGGACGCTACTTTTCCATACATATCTGTCACCAAATTTAATATAGGTTTCTGTTATATGTTTATCTAATTATATATGAATTATTATACATGAAGTTGTATCTGCAATTCTGTGCATGTTAAACTTTGCTTTTTGAGTAAGTGAATCCTTTCTATCAAGATCAAAATGTACTCATCTCTCATTCAGCCGCTCAGTGTTTGACTCAGTGAATTGTTGGGTCATGACTGTGATTCATGTGAATCAGTTGATTCAGTGAGGTCAATCAGTTCAGTCTCATTTAGTCCGAGATTTTGTCAAAGATTTCCAGTTTGCTATGTGTGCATGCTGAGTGTGAAAAATACTTTAATTTAATCACAGACATACATGCAAATTATAAAATAACTCAAAATAGCAATGATCATTAGCAATTTGACATTAGCTTCTTGTTGTCTGCCTTAGACGGTAACATGATTAGTCTTCACACTCGGGAAATGTGTGTAGGAGGGAGTGATGTGTGTGTGACTGTGGATGCAACAAGATCACTGAAGTGCAAGTCCAATCTAATGATGACCTAGATGTGCAATATGTTCATATGATGTTGCATCAGCCTGAGAAATGGGTCAGAAAGGAGACTAAAGGGAAGCACTGGGCTTTCATTTGGGGTGTTTTCTTGTGATCTTTAAACACTTTTATCTCATAAAGATGAGAACTGAGAAAGTGTCTTTTACAAGACATTTTGGATGTCATGATAGATTCCTTCTATTCGAATGTAAACTGTAATACTGAATTGTTTTGAAATGCTGCTACTGTTTTAAAAACACATGCAGATGCAGTAAAGCTTATCAGTGTTAAACTAAAATCTTAGGTTGTCTAATTTCTACATTTATCTCATTTGTCAATTGTAATCTCATTTATCCGTTTTTATCACAAGTTATCTGATCTTTGAGATCTTTGAGCAGCTCCGCACAAGGTTCTCCATTAAGCCATTCCACGTGTTGGCTGTGAATTTTTTTTTTACTAACCTTGCGAGGCCATCCATTCACATAATTATTAATGTAGCTAATTAATGCTTTTTAATATATATATATATATATATATATATATATATATATATATATATATATATATATATATATATACAGTGAGGGGAAAAAAGTATTTGATCCCCTGCTGATTTTGTACGTTTGCCCACTGACAAAGAAATGATCAGTCTATAATTTTAATGGTAGTTGTATTTGAACAGTGAGAGACAGAATAACAACAAAAAAATCCAGAAAAACGCATGTCAAAAATTTTATAAATTAATTTGCATTTTAATGATGGAAAAAAGTATTTGACCCCCTCTCAATCAGAAAGATTTCTGGCTCCCAGGTGTCTTTTATACAGGTAACGAGCTGAGATTAGGAGCACACTCTTAAAGGGAGTGCTCCTAATATCAGTTTGTTACCTGTATAAAAAACACCTGTCCACAGAAACAATCAATCAATCAGATTCCAAACTCTCCACCATGGCCAAGACCAAAGAGCTCTCCAAGGATGTCAGGACAAGATTGTAGACCTACACAAGTCTGGAATGGGCTACAAGACCATTGCCAAGCAGCTTGGTGAGAAGGTGACAACAGTTGGTGCGATTATTCGCAAATGGAAGAAGCACAAAAGAACTGTCAATCTCCCTCGGCCTGGGGCTCCATGCAAGATCTCACCTCGTGGAGTTGCATTGATCATGAGAACAGTGAGGAATCAGCCCAGAACTACACAGGAGGATCTTGTCAATGATCTCAAGGCAGCTGGGACCATAGTCACTAAGAAAACAATTGGTAACACACTACGCCGTGAAGGACTGAAATCCTGCAGCGCGCGCAAGGTCCACTGCTCAAGAAAGCACATATACATGCCCGTCTGAAGTTTGCCAATGAACATCTGAATGATTCAGAGGACAACTGGGTGAAAGTGTTGTGGTCAGATGAGACCAAAATGGAGCTCTTTGGCATCAACTCAACTCGCCGTGTTTGGAGGAGGAGGAATGCTGCCTATGACCCCTGGAACACCATCCCCACCGTCAAACATGGAGGTGGAAACATTATGCTTTGGGGGTGTTTCTCTGCTAAGGGGACAGGACAACTTCACCGCATCAAAGGGATGATGGACGGGGCCATGTACCGTCAAATCTTGGGTGAAAACCTCCTTCCCTCAGACAGGGCATTGAAAATGGGTCATGGATGGGCATTCCAGCATGACAATGACCCAAAACACACGGCCAAGGCAACAAAGGAGTGGCTCAAGAAGAAGCACATTAAGGTCCTGGAGTGACCTAGGCAGTCTCCAGACCTAAATCCCATAGAAAATCTGTGGAGAGAGCTGAAGGTTCGAGTTGCCAAACGTCAGCCTCGAAACCTTAATGATTTGGAGAAGATCTGCAAAGAGGAGTGGGACAAAATCCCTCCTGAGATGTGTGCAAACCTGGTGGCCAACTACAAGAAATGTCTGACCTCTGTGATTGCCAACAAGGGTTTTTAAACCAAGTACTAAGTCATGTTTTGCAGAGGGGTCAAATACTTATTTCCCTCATTAAAATGCAAATTAATTTATAAAATTTTTGACATACGTTTTTCTGGATTTTTTTGTTGTTATTCTGTCTCTCACTGTTCAAATACAACTACCATTAAAATTATAGACTGATCATTTCTTTGTCAGTGGGCAAACGTACAAAATCAGCAGGGGATCAAATACTTTTTTCCCTCACTGTATATATATATATATACATACATACATACACACACACACACACAGTGGTCATAAAATCATAAAATTTTTCACACAAATCCTAAAAGCAGTCAAAGAGAACCAAATTAAACAAATGAGATAAAAAAATATTATACTTCGTCGTTTATTCATTGAGGAAAATGATCCAATATTGTATATCTGTGAGTGGCAAAAGTATGTGAACCTTTGCTTTCAGTATCAGGTTTGACCCCGTTATGTAGTAATAACTGTAACTAAACGTTTGCGGTATCTGTTGATCAGTCCTGCACATCAGCGTGGAGGAATTTTAGCCCATTCCTCAGTACAGAACAGCTTCAAATTTGGGATGTTCGTGGGTTTCCTGACATGAACTCCTTGCTTCAGGTCTATCACAACATTTCTATTGGATTAAGGTCAGGACTTTGACTTGACAATTCCAAAATATTAACTTTATTCTTCTTTAACCATTCTTTGGTAGAATGACTTGTGTGCTTAGGGTCGTTGTCTTGCTGCATAACCCACTTTCTCTTGAGATTCACTTTATGGAAAGATGTGCTGACATTTTCCTTTAGAAATCACTGGTATAATTCAGAATTCATTGTTCCATCAATGATGACAAGTCATCATGGCCCATATGCAGCAAAACAGCCCTGAACCATGATACTACCACCACCATGTTTCACAGATGGGATAAGGTTCTTATGCTGGAATGCAGTGTTTTCTTTTCTCCAAATATAAGGCTTTTCATTTAAACCAAAATTTTTATTTTGGTCTCATTAATCCACAAATTATTGTTCCAGTAGCCTTTAGCAAACTGCAGATGGGCAGCAATGTTCTTTTTGGAGAGCAGTGGTTTTCTCCTTGCAGCCCTGCCATGCACACCATTGTTGTTCAGTGTTCTCTTTATTGTAGATCTAAGAACATTAACATTAGCCAATGTGAAAGAGGGCTTTAGTTGCTTAGAAGTTAACCTGGCTCCTTTGTGACCTCGCAGACTATTACACGTCCTGCTCTTGGAGTGATCTTTGTTGGTTGACCACTCCTGAGCAGGGTAACAATGGTCTTAAATGTCCTCCATTTGTACACAATCTGTCTGACTGTGGATTGGTGGAGTCCAAACTCTTTAGAGATTTTGTAACCTTTTCCAGCCTGATCAGCAACAACAGCTCTTTCTGAAATCTCCTTGCCATGATACACTTCACAAACATGTTGTGAAGATTAGACTAGATTCTTGTTCTTGAAGTAAAACAGGGTGCTCATTCACGCCTGATCATTATCCCACTGATTGAAAACACTTGACTCTAATTTCACCTTCAAATTGTCTGCTAATCCTGGAGTTTCTACATACTTTTGCCACTCACAGATATCTAATATTGGATCATTTTCCTCAATAAATGACCAAGTCTAATATTTTTATCTCATTTGTTTAATTGGGTTCTCTTTGTCTGCTTTTAGGATTTGTGTGAAAATGTTATGATATTTGAGGTGATATTTATGCAGATATATAGAAATTCTTCACAAACTTTCAAGCACCACTGTGTATATATTTGTGTAACTGAAACCTGTTAAAACACTTGCTAGTTTCTAGCTGCTAGCTAGCAAGTTTAGTTAGCTTTGGTACGGATAGTGGAAGCAAACATATGGATAGCTGAACAAACTATAGCAGCATGGATATGGACGGTATATACAGCTAGCTTGCTTGTTTTCAGTGGTGTTGTCACTTGATCTTTTTACAGCAGAAAGTAGCTAACGTGTGTTCAGAAGTCGGACGATGACATCACAGATTTATTTGCATATTCATTGAATTGTCATGATCATTTACACCGATCAGCCATACAATCAAATCCACCTGCCTAATATTGTGTAAGTCCATGACCCCATCGCCGGTTCCCCATCTAGCCATCACAATTTGACCCTTATCAAAATTGGTCAGATCCTTACGCTTGCCCATTTTCCTGCTTCCAACACAACAACTTTGAGATCTGACTGTTCACTCGCTGATAAAAATATCCCAGCCCTTGACAGCGCCATTGTAATGAGATAATCCATGTTCTTCACTTCAATTCAATTTCTTCACTTTAATGTTAAGGCTGATCAGTGTGTGTATCAAAACATGTTACAGGAAGAAGGAAGATTTTCTGAAGACACTCAGGATAGAATATTTTTCTAGACTTTTCATCATAACAGATTGTAAGAGTTCTTAGACAAAGAAGAAAAAGACGTCAGTACTCCACAAAATAACTATTTACATATTTTACTATTTTTTATATATTACTATTTACAAGAGTCCACTTGTTCAAGAGTGGACAAACTGAAGCAGTGGTAGTCAGTAGTCAGAAAATAGTCATAAGGGAAACAGTTACAGATGGAATAACTCACTTTTATTGCTTGTAAATGTAGTGAAGAAAAGAGTTTAAAACAAAAGGGGAAAAAAAGAAGTGAACATAAGAGATCAAAATAGCTTTTTTCCTCATGGAAACCAGGCAAATGTCCCCGCAAGGTCAAAATTGTGCAATATTCTGATCTTTGTGTGGACACAACACCCCGACACACACACACATACACACACTATGACCTAATAAAGGCCATCTATTTCCATGTCTGCTGTGGAAAGGATTAAAACTGGAGCTTGAAGCTTAATATCTCTGCTTTTTCCTGAGGCCAGTCAGACCTGCGTTTGTACGCAGCATGGGCAGGCTGTCGAGTGAGGAATCCACCTCGCACAGCCGCATCAATTGCCTCCATTTGGCATATGACTGGATGACACTTATCGGCTCACCAACCAATTCGATGCTTACATACTTGCCTGGCACAATTACCTAACATTCCCCCTGATACGGGAGTTATTTATGGTAAAGCTGCCAGTTTGGCTGAGCCTATTCTTAATGACACGTTTTGTTGTTGTTGTTTTTTTTTAACACAGTTCTCGGTAATGCCGCATTGTGTCATTGAGACAGAGCGAAAGTGCTGATTTTACACAGTCACTCAGCCTAGCAGTTTTTCCTGACTGGAGCACTAGGATGTTCTTGCCCTCTTAATCAGTTTTCGTAGCTAACAGCCTGTGAAGCATAATGTAGAAAATTTTCAGCGTGAAAGCTGCCGTCAGCGATATATCGAGGCGCTCACGACATCACGACAGGACTTTATATACCACGTGCTTCCGTAGCAGGTTTTGAATGAGAAGAACATTAGCCAAAACAAAATCAATACTATCGAGTCAGCATTCATGGCATTGATTATTTAACAATAGCTCTGAGCTGATTACTCACAGGACTTGCAAGTGTATCGCTTTCTAAACGAATTTAGCAGTTTGTAAAATGAATGAGCCTCTCATCTTACTCTGGTCTCCAGGCAAACAGACTGATGCAACACTTGAAATGTCATAAGGCTACATCTTTGCATGAAGCTTGAAATAAACACGAAAAAAGTAGAAAGTGTTGCAGCCTGATTTGGAGTTTACAAAGTGTTTTTCCTAACCATGGGGTATACAAAGATATCATCTGGCCTTTGCAGGAACACACCAGGCCGTTGTAATAAACTGATATAACACACTGCAGCACTCTGTTGTCTGCATTGGGCTCAGTGGGTTTTCCAACAAACAGAGCATGAGACAAGTAAATGTCTGAGTCAGACCAACAGAGCAGCCCGTGTTTACCAAATAGACCTCTCCAACTCAGAGCACTGCAGCACACAGATTCTTAAACAGCCTGAGAGATTACACTGAGAGAATTTACTTAATTTTATAAATATTAAAATGTTTCTGAGGAATCCAGAATTTTCTATCTCCTGACTTTAATATAATTAGATGCTAGACACTTGTAATGCATTTTAAATGCATCATATCCATTGGATATCATGTTATAATATAATGTTTAACAAAGATAAGATAAGATAAGATAAGATAAGATAATACTTTATTAATCCCCAGACTGAGAAATTAGGGTAGCAAATGATAACAGAACAAAAAGTGTCCCAAAATGCAATGAGATTTAATTAAATTTGTTGAAGAGAACTGTGAGTTCAGCCATAGTGAATTTTTCCCCATAATAAACCTCCCAGTGTGTAATTTATAACTGTGGCTCTTAAATACATTTTTGCCATATGTCTCACAGTTAGTGGCTTATAAAGCCTGAACACATTCAATGATGTATACAGACAATTAAACATACTCATATTGATAAAAATGTAACACTGATCAGTTAGTGGACAGCACCAGCAACTGCAAATGTAACTCTTTAGTTTATATTTGCTCTCTTTATTATAGAGTCATTGGTAACACTACAGTCCAGTACAGGGGAGGGGGTGACCTATTAGTAAAGGGCATATTCGTAGCTGGCACAATTATGAGATTTGTTTAGTCTAAATGCACGCATGCGACTGTGATGTAGTTTCCATTACATCGAAAAAAAAAATATCTGTACAATTGTAACAAATTTTATAAAGTGCATCTTGTTGTTTCAGAGGTGGCTCAGACTTGAATAGTAGCAAAAGGTGGCAGCACTGAGACAGAAATGGTGCGCACACGATAATTTTCACGCTCGTATACAGATGAACTGCGAGTGATGTGGAGGTTTTTAAATCATAGTATTATCATTAAACCAAAGTAACCATATACCTTAGCATACCATAGTAATTATGGGTACTTTGATATAACAACAAAAATGACATGGGAAAAAATCTAAACAACACAAATCAAAAAAAGGATTTATAAGCTTTGCGTCATCAAGCAATTGCGGAGTTTACATGTTCTCTTCGTGCTTCGGGGGTTTCCTCATACTCCGGTTTCCTCCCCTGCTGTAGGCTGATTGGCATCTCTAAATTGTCCATAGTGTGTGAATGGGTGTGAGAGTATGTATTTGATTGTGCCCTGCAATGGGTTGGCACCCCGTCCAGGGTGTTCCCTGCCTTATGCCCTGAGTTCCCTGGGCTAGGCTCCAGGCTCCCTGCACCCCTGTGTAGGATAAGCGGTACAGAAAATGGATGGATGGATGGAGGATGGATGGAAGTAGCAAACATATGCATGATGTTATGTGGAAATTATGAAATCTGTCATTTTAACCATTGCTAAGTATTTGAACTCAAGTGAGCATAGTGGATACAGCTGGTATTTATATTATGTTATTTTTATTATATTTTGGCAATAATAATAATAAAAATAATAATATTAAACAATAATAGTTTCGCAGTGCTTTATTTAGTGTTCTTATATTCCTTCCTGATATTGTACTATTTTACCTACTACTCCTTTACTGTTTCTGGAAATGTTAAGCTTGAGCACAACACTAATTCTGCTGCCAATCCACCGACCCAACACAGGAAGTGATAATATCTCATAAGTGACTGCTCTTAATTGCATGCGGCTCATACAGAGCTCCATTGTCCAGGTAAGAACAAGCAAATACCAAGACTAAGACAGTCAAACTAACCCATACTAAAAATGTTTGATTGAGTTGGGTATTAATTCCCAAAAACTACTTTAAAAATGTAAGAAAATTGCAGCTAAACAAGATAGTCAGATAGACTTCAGTTTGTAACTATTTTCTAAGCAATTAAAACACTGGTAATATTTTTCCTTACAGCTTTATTAATTTAAAGGTTTTTCTTAACATGATTACTGAGCCATGAAAAATGTTCCTGTTGTGAGTAGCACTGACAGTCCTGTAAAGTAATTCACAGTCAGCACTGTGTCAGGCATGCTGGTAGAGCATGTATATTTATACACTGGCTCAGATATATTGTCATCACACTCCACTTTAGGCACAAATCACGTCTGACTACACGGTGATAGGCAAGAGCTAACATCTAATCAGGGAGAAATATAGAGCAAGTGAGTGAGATACTGTACCATAATACCATAAGAAGGGTGGGAAATGGATTCAGATTTTTCTTACTAAACAGCTAAGGTATTTATTTGCTCTCTAATGTGATGGTTGTGAAGTTATTTTATCTAAAGAGATAATGATAGCTAGTTAGTAAATAACTGGTTGCGTATTTTTGCATTTCAAACTCACCACTGGTCATGTATATTTCATCTGATATAAGTCTTAGTGATCAGATAGTGATAGTTTCCTGCTGTATTTTAGCTAGTTAGAGTTAGTGGCCTAGCTTACTACCAGGAAATTCTCCATATTCAATCCACGGTTGATCTCAAGCAGCGTGCTGTGGGACTGGCATTTCCATCTTCTTGCCTAGTTCCAGGTTATTGCTGATTCTGTGTTTCACTAACTATAGTCTATATACACTCACCGTCCACTTTAATACGAACACTTGCACACCTGCTCATTCATATAACTATCCAGTCATTCAATCTGGCAGCAGCAACGCAATACAACATAACGTTTTCCCAATCTTTAACTGTCCAGTTTCTGTGAACGTGTGCTCAATGACGTTCTGTTCTTTTCTGTTCCCTCTGCTGCTGTAGGCCATCCACCTCAAGGTTTGCCATGCTGTGTATTCGTTTCTGCTCACTGTGTTTGCATCGAGTGATTATTTGAGTTACCATAGACTTCTTGTCAGCTTGAACCAGTCTGGCTATTCTCCTCTCAGGAGACATATATGGTTCTAGAGAGCATTTAATCGGACAATCATGAAGTTGTGCTTGTATATGAATAATCAAAAATATCTCTAAAATTATTTAATAGTTCATTTCAGATTTAGTGTCATATTGGTGTCCATAACAATAAGGGACAGGTATAAAAGCTCTTAAACACTCATTTTGATTTCAGGTATACCTTAAGTATTACCTACATTTATACAAGAGGTGATTATTTATCAGAAAAATACATTTTAAGATAAGAATATGAGAACACCACAGAGCTGCTAATGTTGTCAAATAACTGCTGTATTACATTCCTTACATGCCCATTTAAATAATAATGAATAAGAAGAATAATAATGAATTAAGTTATACCGTGTTATTTAAAATGTCTCCAGCTTAGAAACAACGTATAAAGGAACAAATTCCCTCATAATTGAGTCTGATATATAGTAAAATTGGCTAATGGAGGTTAATAAATAGAAAAATAAATGCAATTTTTCTTCCTTTAAAAAATTAAATATGCAATGAAACATTTCAAACTGTTCAAATATGTTAGGTGGAGTTAAAAAATTGACTCTGAGCCAGTACTAGAGCTGAATATCATTTAATTACATGTCAAGGTCATGGCATCATGGCAGTTGGTGTTGAATATTAAATCTCACATGCCAGAACACTAATTCAATATTCTTCAAGGTGCCAATAGCAACAGTTTGACCTTCCATATTGCTGACAATCTTTGTACTGTGAACTTAGTCGGTTGCTCAGCACTTGTATCATTTCAGTTTCATAGCTGAAAGTAGTGCTCTGGAAGTCTGGGGCTGACATTAATGAAGAGGAGATAACCCAATGTCACAAACCCGGTGGCACAGAATTAATGCTTTCAGTGTTGCTGTTATCTACCACACTCACAGACAGGAGGAGACATTTTTAATAAGCACTTTTCGCTTTTGTCCAAGGAACCTGTCCGATCGACCCATTTACTCTCGGGTGCCCCACAAAAGCTAGTGACGGAGAAGTGTGATGGAGATAAAGGTGAAAATATCATCAAAAACAACTCTTTGAAGGGTGTTACACCTCCGGCAGGGGGAAAATATCAATTTGATGCGTATAATGCTCGTCCTCACCCTCCGCTGCGCCACTGCTTCTCTGCTGTGTTCTCTTATCTGCATTGCACTGCTTGTGGGTCACCGGGCATCAAAGGATGATCTGTTCTCCTGAGAATCAGTCATGGAGGCTCTGATGTGCTTACAGACAAGACGGGAGTTGCTGAAGTAAAAAAAGAAAGAAAACAAGACTATTTTCTGACTAGCTAAAGACATCATACAAACAATCTCTGTTCTCTCAGTTAAAAAGTGCATTCTGCATTCTTTCCTGATCTTTTCCATTCCATTAAGCAGAATAAAATTACATTCAGCATCCAGTTTTTCCAGGTTTTAGCTTATAATTGTAAGTTAATACTGTTTCAATCAGTAGAAGAGAAAAACTGATTTGTTCCGTTTCCTCACAGTTTTAATTGGCAGGTGGGATACATGTATACTGTTGAGTACAAAGGGACACTAGTTAATGCAATGGGAACATTTTGTTGTCAGCAACAACTGTGTGAAAACCGTTCCTCATGGGATACCTGGTTAAATAACACACTCCACGAACACTTTGTATTTCTGGTGTACTGCCAGTGGTTTGGCGTATTAGACTCCGTGTTCTGACTAATCTTTTGAGCCTCTGTACACAAAAAGTTATTACAGGTAATATAATGTATTACTGCACTATTACAAATACTACCGCTTCAGGGGCCTTGCTGTGGCAGAGGAGCAGTGGTGGAAAGAGTACAAATAATAATTCACTTGAGTAAAAGTAGTGCTCAAGTTACTCAAGTGAGACTCTGCTAAAAAACTGCTTGAGTAACTACATTACAAATTACTTTTTACACATCTAGAATTGATGCAAGTAATCCTAAAATGTTCTAAACACATTTTCAGCATGTATTGACTAACCAAATGCGCCAAATGAGTATTAACTAACCTAGTGAACTGAAGTGAACACCCCCTCTATTATTAACAGTATATAAATATATAAAGAAAGATAACATTAGCTGTCTAACTGACTTCGGGTGTCAGTAGCTTGCTTTTAGTTAGCTATTTAGGTATCTCCTGTTAATTCATACATGTTTCTAGCTAGCAAAGAAGCCCCTAACACATAGAATGTAGCAGCACTTAATGGCTACCGAACATCCGAATGACATCTTAAGTTTAATACAGAGCTTTAATTCTGTAACACATCATACACATCAAACTGGGCTAGCTTACTAGTCTAGCTCACTCACTGGCTTACCTGTACATGTTTCTGTAGGTTGGCTGTTGAAATGCCGATAGCTACACAGGGTCATTTTTAATTTCCTGCATCCCCAAGCCTCTTTGTTACTTACCATGACACTTGTAAATCCATATTCAAGAAATAATTCACAATTTTTTTCAAGTTTGTTTTCTTGATATCACTGGATGTTGTTGAGGAACTAGCAGAGGTAGATGGATGGAGAAATGTGTCTGTTTTTATTGTTGAATACCTAATGCAGTGTGTCACCAAAATAGCATGTATGCAAAATAGTAGCACACAAAATCGACTTCATAGTTACAGTAATATTCATCCTCTAAATTTGTCAAATAAATTAATAAAATAAAAGAGGTGATTCTTAGTTTCTCTCATGGCCTCGTTTGTAAATCCAGAAATGCTACATGGAGTGTGGGAAGCCCTGTTTTATTTTCTCTTTTAAACTAAGCCATTTCAGTTTTCATCTCTAGATATGTTCATGCAAAGCAAGAAATTAGAAAAATCCAGAAATTTCCAGAAAAATCACATGACTGAAACATTCAGATAGCTGATGGCTACAAAAGACTCACCAAAATGCATTAAGGTGACGTCATTCCCCTCAGTACAAATACTTGAAACTGTGTTACAACATATCTCCAGATTCTCCACAGGAGTCGAGCGCCTTATAATTGCAGAGTCTCTCACCCATTACACGAAGCTGCTCTGGCTGCAGTACATTTGGACAGACACGCCTTTAATGCATTCTCAACATGCTGTAATATCACCTGCTGAGCTTTATACTACTCTGAAATGAAGGCAAGTTCCAGATCAAAGAGTTTCACTCTCATAAATATCTATTCGTTCTCACAGCAATACTAGCATACCATCTGAGACTAACGAAGTCTCATTATCAGACCCGGAACAGAATGTGTAATATATAAGGATTATGAAATTATTGTTCAATTATTCGACTGATCTCGAAGGGCAAACATAGAATCATCAGTGCTCTAAAACACAGCTCTATTTTAAATCCAATCAGAATCAATATTTCTCAGCAGCAGT
Source organism: Ictalurus punctatus (assembly GCF_001660625.3). Lineage (NCBI taxonomy): Eukaryota > Metazoa > Chordata > Actinopteri > Siluriformes > Ictaluridae > Ictalurus > Ictalurus punctatus. The sequence goes on along the minus strand of NC_030433.2, from coordinate 12,131,763 downwards.
ATTATTTCTCATCAGCAGTAATTCTATTAGGTCAGCGGTGTATTTGTTCTCATGTGTCGCCTCTCCAATCTCTGAACCCTATTTCTATTATCTGTGTTTCTCTGGAGGGGACTCTTTTGCTGGCAAAACAAAATGAATGCAATCTGTCATTATCAAGAGAAGAGCGCATTTTTTTCCCCATTTTTCCAAAAGGGCTGCAGAGAAATGTGTCTGCATGACACAGGTTTATTGAGTAGTATTTTTTTAAACTCTCCACCAAATAGAGCATGGCCATCTATAAGAGGAGGTTCACTCAGCGGATTTTCACCCTAATGCAATCACGTAGTATGAAGCCATGCCGGTTATTACTTCTCTTCTTGTGTTCTTTGCTCATTTGTATGTATATAAAAACAAAATAAGGGAAACTTTGATTCAGAGCAACAGTTTGTGGCTTTCAAAACTTTGGACCAGCTTAGTAATGAGAACTGAGTGTGAGTGTGTGACATTTTCAGTCTTCCCAACAAAACTATGTGCAGTCTCTTGTGAAAGATCGGAACTTGAGTATGGTAAGCTGCAAGCTTCAAAATTAACTTGGGTATGGTAAGCTGCAAGCTTCTAAGTGTCTTGATAGACAAAATATCTTAAACTGTTCCACATATTATAATAAGTTTAACATCTGATTCTTTAATGCTGCCTTCAACACAAAGCACATTAGCTATAATAGATAAAATATCCTCACTGTTTTAATATTTTATTTGCATATTCTATTTCACAGAAATATTCTGTCTTAATTTACAGTAAGAATTATTCTTTAGATATAGTCAGCTAGCTTGCTAAAGTGGCTCTACTTAAACCCCTATCTAAGAAACCACTCTTTTCACTATAGGGTATTATTGAACTTTATAGGTTTTAGATTTTTACCCCTGTTTACACACCCCTGTTTACAACTTAGAAAGCGTTTACCTAGCTTTGTTCCATCTTAGCTTTCAGAGCTCCTCAATCTTTACACCCCCGTATGTACACTTCCTCTTGTACTGTGCTCCTAGAGGACTTCAAGTTTACAGGGGGCATGAAATTTAGTGTCTTAGCACGTAAAAGCTTTGGCACTTCTTCTGAGCTGAAAACCTTGTTTTTTCTTTAAAAACTTTCTCCAGGCTTTTTTTCTTTATTTTTTCTTTATTTTATTATTTTTTTAATGTTAGTTTCTGTTGATGCCTGGTTATTTGTTCCATATGCAACTTTGGCTTTGAGAAAGGTATTACTATCATCATCATCATCATCATCATCATCATTATTATTATTATTATTATTATTAGTAGTAGTAGTAGTAGTAGTAGTAGTAGCAGCAGTAGTCGTAGTAGTCAGTAATAGTAGTTGTAGTAGTAATAGTATTAGTCATATTAGTTGTAGCAGTAGTACAAGAATTAGTAGTGGTAGTAGTAATAGTCATAGTAGTAGTAGTAAAAGTCATAGCAGTACAAGTAGTAGTAGTAGTAGTAGTACAACAGCAGTAGTACAAAAATTAGTAGTAATAGTAGTAGTAGTAGTCATAGAAGTTGTAGTATTAGTACAAGTAGCAGTAGTAGTAGTAGTAGTAGTAGGAATAGTAGTCATAGCAGTTTTAGTATAATTAGTAGTAGTAGAAATAGTAGTAAAATTACTGTATATGTAGTATTATTAGTATTAACACTGATTAGATTAGCATTAAAAATAAGCTATATTTAGTTGAAACATGTTACACTCACATGTTACATATTTTGCACGTTTACTGCATGAGTTCCCCAAGTAGGGGTTCACAATCCCTGTTGGGTTGCTTGATTTACAAATGGGGTCATAAGAGAAAATCACAACCTTCTCTTTTGTTTTGTTCATTTCTTTTACAAATTAATATTATGAACATCGATCTAACTATCAAGAAAGACTTTGTGCTACTGTTTTAAAGCGTTCCTGTGAGTCCCATTCAAACAATCCACATTTAAATGAAAAGTGTATGTGCTTTTTCAGTCTTTTTGTGCTATCCTGAGACACTGCACTAGCATCAGAGTTCAATTAAAAATGGACACATTTCTCCATCCGTCTACCTCGGCTAGTTTATCAACAACTTTGAGTGATTGTTAAACATAAAATTGAACATGTCCATTTGGGGTCGCTTGCCCAAAAACGTTTGGCGACTCTTGCTTTATTGTGTGGTAATGTAAATGATTTAAGGAACATAACTGGACCTTAAGGACCACTCTTTAGCTTTAGAGTAATACTTTGAAGGTAAACTTCTTCAAAGATCTTCAGGAAAGCACCTTTCTAGGTAAAAGATACCAAAAGGTACCTTATAGTGACAAGGAAAGGTATAGGTTAGTACCCTGTTTCAGAAGGTGTATAATCATGATAAAATGAATTATGAATATTTTGAATAAACATTATTCCGTAAACACACGAATAGGCTAAACAGATTGGAAGTATAAGCCTAGTACATTTATAAATGAATAAACACGATGCATAGAAAAAGAAAGATATTTTTCATTATTAACATTTTTGTGTTTTTAGAAATTAAGAAGTTTCGAGTAGAAGTGCTTCTGCGTTTGATAGTTGTGTTATGAAGTGTGTTTTGATGCCTGTTTTTTGGCTATTTAGCGCGACACTAGGTATGGGCGCGTGCGCTGTGTAGTAATTACAAACAGCTCGCGCACACGCTTAACAGCACGAGAAAACACTCGACATGTACTTCCTGTTGTTTTAACCTGTACACGCCGCCACACACACGCACACATACACACACACACACTCTGGGGTGAAGCTGGAATACGGCGTTGTTGTTGTTTTTTAATAGTCTGTGTGATGAGGAGCAGCTCTGAGTGACTGGCGTGTTTCTATCTGAGGTGAATCTTAGGTGCGCGAGGCTTCATCTCGCGGCGTGTCGGAGAGGGGAAAAAAGAAAAAAGGTAGAGCACTGCGGCTCGCGCACGGACTCAAAGTTCAGTCAGTGTGAGGTGGGAGAGATGACAACGCGCGCCTAAGACACGACATCTTAACAGGTAGGACATTTCGCGTGTGTGTGTGTGTGTGTGTGTGTGTGTGTGTGTGTTGTTCAGGACGGAGGAGTGTTTAGTAGAGAGCATCGCTGCATCAGACATGGTAACACACTGACTAGTAACAAACTAACTCCGTGGCTGCAGTGTGTGTGTGTGTGTGTGTGTGTGTGTGTGGAGGGGAATCGCATCAATGCTCGACTTTTTAACTTGTCTACCACCAATTTTAACTGATAGCATGTACTAACTCAGACCCTGTTGTGTGTGTGTGTGTGTGTGTGTGTGGAGGGGAATCATATCGATGCTCAGCTTTGAAACTTTCGCAGGTTTGTGCATGGGAATCTGAACGTCATTGTTGTGTTTCTTCTCTTAGTTGATCATCATAACCCTAGAGCTTGCTTTAATTATGAATTTCTTTAACATCATTTACATAGCATCATGTACATGCCTCAAATATGTACAGATACAGTATGTACAGCTACAGGAGATGCTCAGAGTCCCTTTTTGGACATTATGGGTCTCATAAATAACAAATATAACTACAAACACTGAAGCCATTTGTGTGGGAAAGAACACAAAAAAAGGAGAGACATGCAGCTATAGATAACCTTTTCCATTCTTATATATTATCCAGCTAAACGTGTTGCACTGTAATAAGGCTCTTTAGAAGCACCTTGCAAACTGAGACACATGGATAAGTGCACGTGTAGTCGTGAAAACAGCCTGCTCATTTACACTCTGCACTTGAAGTCAGAGGAAAGTCGATCTTGGTGGCCAGACATCTCAGTAAAAGCTTTACTAATGGCTTTACCCGGCCTGACTGACCTGGTCATCAATCATCTGCATTTAGTCATCCATCATGCCAGATGCCTCTTTCCGGAAACGGTAGCCTCTGCCAGTTGTCCTCTGCACCGCGCAGAAGGTCTGAAACGCTTTGCTGAATCTGAACACAGTGCTGCTGTTGCAACTTCTCACGTTTTTAATTGAAATTTTTTTGTGTGGTACATTTAGTGTGTTATCTCACATACTGATACAGCTCCATCATGGCATTTTGTCACAAAGTGAAAAGTTTCAGTGCACGGTTTTAGAAAGTCTGAAAATGAACCGAGGATACTCTGAGAGCTGCTTATCAGACAGGCAGATTAATGTCACTTGTTTAGCTTTTAGAAAAATACACTTAAGCACTTTTTAAAAAAAAAAAACCAAACGAAGAAAAACTCATCACTGTTATATGAATATCATTACATTTTCATTTTCAGACAATTTTATCCAAAGAGATGTATTATAAGGCAGAATCCTGTCTAAACATAGAGCTGTTGCAGCAGCTGACAATTACACTAGGCATGTATAGATGTGCTGCAAGACTAAGGGCGGTTTCTCACTTGGCTCATATACTAAAGTCTTCACCCCGGATCGATTGTAGCCTCGTTCTTTTTGCTGGGAAAGACGGGAGGGGTCGAGACAAATTCCTCCTAAAACTGCAGCTCAATGACAGCTCTGTAATTCCTTCTCTGAACAAAATCTTTACACTGTATACCCATTTATTATTATTATTAATATTTATTTAACTGATGCATAATTTAGTTCACTTGTGTTCCTTTAGCTTTGCAATTCAAAAACATCCATCCATCCATAGCTACCGTGACCCCCCCCCCCCCCCCCCACAAAAAAAAACAAAAAAAACAAAAAAAACAACAACATTAAAAAATAGACTTCACTGCCATTCTGAAACATAAAAAAGGAAGTAAAATGACAAATGTAACCAATCAAAAAGCAATCATTTAAAGTGAACCCAAGGCCATTGTTGTGAACTGGACCAGAGATTTATTCCCTGGACAAAAAAACAGGACAGAGAGAAACACATGTACACACAAGGGTTGAAGGCAGTTGTAGTACCAAGGAATGCAGTAATACAAACACAAAGCAGACTCACAAATCAGTCAATTCATTAAGACATTATAGGATAGCTTCTTTTATAATAATGTAAGTACTGCGTCTCTGGTAGTCAATTATTTATGTGAATTAATCGGCTTAAATATGGCTGAGAATAATTTACTACTGTTCCAAATATCACTCATAAGCCAAAGCTGATTCATCAATTATTTGTTTGATTAATGCACATGAATAATCAGCTATTAAAATTTTATTTTGTTTGCACTAGTTCTATTATTTCTAACTCTAATATTTATATTCATATAAAAGATGTTAGCTTTTTTCAATTCGTAAGACTGTAGTATTATTAGTAGTATTATTTGTTAATTCACTGGTTTAAATGTGGCCTAAAATATTACAACGATTGTTGTATCATTTTCCATTTTTGTTTGATTGCCCCCCCCACAATAATTTAATATAAAACAAAACTGTGTGGAACAACGTAACATTTAACATCTTCCTAAGCTACTTTATAACAATAATCATTTCAATTCCAAATAAGTTGTTTGTGTCAGGAATTTGTTAACAAGAAACATGGAATTTAAATGGATCTTGAGCTCATTATCTAAACTCTGTTAGATCACATAGACGTCATCGTCCATCATAACAAGTTCAAATTAAACAGGCGAAAGTGAACCGGCCTCAGCTATGAAATTGTTATTTTACTTTGAAAAATGATCCTTCCATGGAATTGAATAAGAAGATATTACGTTGACTTTTTAGTAGATTTCAGATACTGTACTAAGCAGAAGCTTTCTTGTGCTTTGATTTGTAAAGTTCATGCATCATCGATGTGTCATGCGTTTGCTTTTTTGAGTGACACTATCACTGTCACTGTGTGTTAGGTGTTTGCTTTTTTTGACTCCTCTCTCGTTGCCGTAATCATGTAAAGTTCTGTCTGCGACATGCGATTTCTTCCATGGTGTTGCAGGTGTCCATGGAAAGAAAAGATAAGAGGGAAGAGGTGTGGGTGGAGGGAAGGAGCGTTGGATAGTGATTACAAAATGACAGACAGGAGACTGCATATATAAACAAGCATTCGGGACTAGAAGGCAGTTTTCCAGACAGGTTTCCTCAGCTACGTAACACACTTGTGCTTGAGCATAAACCTTTAAAAAAATGTTCTAAATATTTTTCTATGTTACTCGTATCTATAAGTAATTCTATTACACTATAAGTGAACTATTACACTATTGTTTTCAGACCCATATTGGTATATGGGTCTGAATACAGTGCTATGTGGTGCAAGAGCAGCGCTTAACAGCATTATTAATTATATTAAATACACATAAAATAATATACTAGTAATGTTGTAATGTTTGGGTATTGTTTTAAATATCTCAGGAAAGCCATGTAATCACTTAGGCTATTTAGCAATAAATATTCCTGGTCATAATCCCTGTTCAACTTTTGAGCCAGAGAGCTTTTCCTCTCCACTGCGCTGTGTGTCATCAGCACAAACCATATGCAAGCTGTCATCACAGGCTCACCTGGGAAGCTCCCATTACCACCCTATTAACACGACAGCTTACAGCAAATTACCACGTACGCAGGTGACATGTGCACAGACTTCTGCCGTGGAACAAGAATGTGATGGTATGGTAAGCGAGTAGTGCTCACATCACAGATACGGACAGTTATTCCCTAAGCTCTGCACATTAAAGGATTAACCGATATAGACTTCGGGCAATGGCCTTAATGCAGCTGCGGCATACAAAGTAGCGGATTGGGGTATGACGATAAAATAGTGTAGCACTTATTTATCACAAGACGTTTGTTGTTATACTGTGTGGTGTGTCCTATACGTTCATAGAGCTACATTAAACATGTTCTAAAAACAACAAACATACAAAATACCCCATTTTTAAGAAATCAAATATTATCAATAGTCAAGGCGTATTAATAAAGCAAGAATTCGTTTAAGGAATAAAATTAACGATTTTCTATTATGAATCAGGTATAAATCATTACTTGGTAAAACAGTCGCTGCTCGACAGCCAGTAGCTGGCAGCTCATTTGGCGTTTTTAGAATAACCCTAATAGGCAATTAACGGGAAATTATACAGCAATGATTGAACACGCATGGACCCAATTGCACCATTTGCAGAGTTCAACGGTAAAGTACCTAATACAGAGGCAGGAAGCAAATCCCTAGTAGCACACACACACACACACACACACACACACACACACACACACACATACACATACACTGTAAATTGTAATAAGTTGACTTAGTTGACTTTACTTTTTGAAGTTTTCAAAATTTAAATTATGAATAAAACTCAAGTCATTACAGTAAACCTGAGTGTTGTTAGCTAAAGATCAGTAGTAAGTATAGTTGACAGCTATGATATTGATTAAGACAATTTAAATATTTGTGTTAAGTAGACAGGCGGCAATTCTAGGGCCCCAGGATTATGCTGCCCAGATGCTTTTATACAAAAAAGCATTTTAGGATGTTTTGTATAGAATTTTAGAACTTTATTTCACAGGTATATGGTAATATCAAAAACCCATGAAAACACCAATCCATCAAGACAATTTAAGCAAAATGACAAAGTCTACCAACAAATCTAGCTAAGTAATTAAAATTACATTCTCCAAACCAAGTGGCAACTCCTAACTAGCTAACTATGTTTTCCAAAATGATGATGTGCTAGTGTTACGTTACGTTATAGCTTAGCCTATAGCTGATATCTTGTGAAATATTTTGTTATTACACCCCTTCCAGGGTTTCCCCTGCCTTGTGTCCTGAGTTCCCTGTGATTTGGCTCCCCATGACCCTGTGTAGGATAAGTGTTATGGAAAATGAATGGATGGTGGATGGATTATCTCTGCCACTTGCCACAGTCCTGCTTTCTCTTTTCTTCATCTTGTTTTCTCTTTCTTTTCTGGCTTATAGACATCTACGTTCTGTTCGTTTATGCAAAGTGCGAAATTTCAAAAGAAACTTTTACACATTCTAGTGAAACAAGGCCACATTTAAGTGGGTTCCTGGCATGACATTGTACATTAACAGTTGAAGGTTTTGGGGCAATCCTGCATGTTGATATTTGATATTTCCATGGACTTAGTGCTAGCATTCAGGGAGCCCTCTCAAAATTCAGGGGACTGGCATTCCATTTATGGTGTATTCCTGCCTCATGATAGTGTTCCTGGGATAGGCTCTGGATCCACAATGACCCTGACCAGATTAAAGTGCTTACTGTGTTACGTAGACAGTATACAACAAGGAAAGTTAGATTCACAAGACTAAGCATTTGTATTGAGAATGATTAAATGTGCAGTAAAATGTGAAACAATTTGAAGCAAAAAAAAAACCACTCCAACATTTATGCCATTCGGCAGACACCCATCTTTTTTTTTTCTTTTTTTTTTTTTATAAAATACAACTGAGCAGTTGAGGGCCTTGCTCAAGAGCCCAGTACAACAACCTCAACAACCTCCAGAAGTCCAATGTCCTAACCGCTGAGCTACCACTTTACCAGATTATACATTATAAAAATATTTTCCTGACGTGAACAACCAATGTTTAACTTTCCTTGACTAGTTTTTTAGTAAGCATAGCTAGTTTAAGGAGTTTAATGAGTATGAGTGTGCTCTTTGCCCATTGGTAGTTTCACACTTCCTGAGAAGGCTCATTAAATATCCTATTTAATATACAGCCTCGTCTTCACAGGCAAGGAGCTTTGCCTTTGAGGAACAAAGTCTAAATTAATAAAAGTGCACAATCAATTATCAAGCCCTTGTAGCCTACAGGTTCAAAATGACTACAGAAAAGGACATTGATTTTCTCCTTTTTAAGATGAATAATTGAAAGCCTGAATATTTCATAACAAGAGTCTTTTATCGTTTTTATTTTTTTCTATTAAAAAAAAACAAAACAATTTTTGTTTCATTTTTTACTTAACCCTGTTTTTGCCAAAACAAATTAGAGTAACAGTGAAATATATTTATTTAAAAATTAGAACATAGTTATAAGCACCATTTAAATCATTTTTAAGGTTGTTCAGCTTACTTATCATGTGACCTACTGTGCATTAATATACACATGTGTATTAATTACCTGGACTTAACCTCTCTCTACTATTTTGGGAATTTTACTTTGATTACTTTACTTTTACTTTTACTTTACTTTGATTACTTTTACTTTGAGACGTCATAGTATATATATAAAAAAAAAACGAACAATTTTGGTCAAAAATGAAAAGAAAACAATTTTCGTCTCAATAGACAATGACTACGTTTACATGGACAGCAGTAATCTAATTAATGACCTTACTCTGAGTAAGATAATAATGTGATTAAGGTGTTTACATGAGTCGCTTTTAGAATACTCCTGTCATGTTCCCATTTTACATGTTATAGAACATAATTAGATTAACAGCCCGCGTCATTACGTCACCGCGCCACGCCGTCCGACGTCCCTCCAGAATTTCACGTATCAACATACAGTTCATTTTCGTTATGGTACATATAGAGTTTTGGGTGTTTTTATTATTATTTTTTTTTACGAACGCTTTAAGTGCAGTTAATTATTTGTCATGCTATATGTGCTAATAGACAACTGCTTGAAGCGGTGTGTGTGTCCCATAGTTACCGTCTATATAGTAGCCGAGATACATGTATTTTTCCCCACTACAGGCCTATAGTAGGAAAGTATGCGATTTGGGACACAAATGATGTGTGTGATCGTGTCCTGTCGCAAAATGCGGTGAAAACTCCCACACGACGCTCATAATGTGATTAAGGTGTTTACATGTCACTACTACACGTCCATAATGCGAATAAAACAGGAGTACTCCACCTGTCTTAATTAGATTATTGCTTACTTCGATTATGACCTTAATTAGATTAAGGTAAGTAAAAATTGCTGTTTACATGGTAGTTTCTTAATTAGAGTATGGTCTTAATCGGATTAAGAGTAGATTATTGTTGTCCATGTAAACGCAGCTAATCTTGTTTTCCATAATTCAGCCATAGCAACATCTCATGGGTTTTTCAGGTCGCCTCACAAATATTATATTATGACATCACTTTCAGTTCATAAACTAATGCAGAATCGTGGGAGTGTTTTTTATTTGTTAATTAAAGCAAATATTTTAGCTCCCTGTGCATTTGTTAATGTACTCTGTGCGCATAAAGTCAGTTATTCCTTGTTGAAACTTTTAAACAAACTGCTGGTCATTTATTAAAGGTATAGTCAACTAATTTGGCAGACATTTGCTGGAGCTTGTTTGAAATTCAAAACTGAGGCAAATACAGTGACTCCCTTCAGTGTTTTCTCCAAAGCTACACCCTAAGCAGTCCATGCTGAAGAGTCTGAATGCTAGCGTAATGCTCTGGAAAGCATTCTGTGCTAGATACACCACCTTGTCCTGATTGGTTGGATGGAATGGTGACGCAACTTAAATAAAATTAAATAAATAAATCTTTTTGACCATGCTTTTTTTGCCACACCATATGGCCAAAGGTTTTACCATTGCACCAATATGTGCTTTTTGAACATCCTATTCCAGGTGTAGTCTTCAGTTTGCTATTATAATAACCTCCACTCTTCTGAGAATGCTTTCCACTAGATTTTGGCGTGTAGCTGTTGGGTTTTCTCCATTCAGTCACTCCAACCTTGTCAAATCATGTCTTCATGCGTTGTCATGCTGGAACAGGTTTAAGCCTCTTAGTTCCAGTGAAGGAAAATAGTAATGCTACAGTATACAAAGACATTCTATACAATTGTGTGCTTAAAACTTTGTGGCAACAATTTGAGAACGCCCACATATGGGTGTGATTGTCAGGTGGCCACAAACTTTTGGCCATATTGTCTATCTTAATTGATTAATAATAGAAATTACATGCACTTGAGGTAGTTCATTATCTGTTGCTTCTCCAACTTGTGCGTATTACAGCACAACAGCTTGAATGTGTATTTGCTCATAGCGCTGATCCCTGAAGAGGCTTTCATTTTGTATAACACTTTAACATTTAATCCCTCGCCTGGCCAGCTGAGCTTCAAACCCATTGGCAAGACTTTGTTCTATTGCCCAGACTGTGCTCCACTTCTCAGCTGAAACAAGGTCCCATTTTATTCAATTTTATTTATATATCACTTTTAACAATAGATGTAGTCAAAAAGAAGCTTTACAGAAATCCAGATGTAGATTTGTCCAGATGTGTCTCCCTAATGAGCAAGACAGAGGTGACATGAGGAAGAAACCTTGAATCTGAGAAAAATTCAGAGGCCGCACTGAACATCTGGGATTTTTTATTATTTAAAATTGGAAATAAACAGATGTTTTAGAAGTTTCCAGTAAATATTTATTCAATTTACTTTTCGTTCGAGTTGTGGCTGATAATATAAATCTGTAGTGAACATTTTTTGGTACAAGAAATTAGAAAAGAATGCAGAATAGAAGCATTGGTCTCAGACTTTCGAACCCTACATTATTTTTTTCTATCTTCTTTTTCGGTTTAACGTTCATTCCTAGTGACTCAGGCATTGTCATATTCTTGAGTGCAGATAGAAACTGTCCTGAACACACTGAACACTGAACTTGAAAATAGGAGTGGCTTTAATGAACAAACTCTAAATTGATCAAAATTGTTGTTACACTTTATCAAATTTGCTTATTGTCACAGTCCTAGATTTCAATTATGAGTTTCCCACTTATTTGATTTAACATTCATGTCTACACAAAACCTTTTGGCTCGTTTACTTTTTGAAATAAAATCTGCGGTTTAGAAGAACTCGACACCAAAAGCATTGACAAAGATGCCCTGAAGTACCCTTAAAATATTGAAGAAAATCTGTTTCAGACATTTGACCTTGCTCTGACCTTGACGCTCTTTGCATCAGCTTCTAGAAGCAGTAAATTTTTTGGTTACAGTGACTACGTTTACATGGACATCAGTAATCTAATTATTGACCTTACTCTGATTAAGATAATAATGTGATTAAGGTGTTTACATGAGTCGCTTTTAGAATACACCTGTCGTGTTCCCATTTTACATGTTATAGAATATAATTAGATTAACAGCCCGCGTCATTACATCACTGCGCCCCTTCAGAATTTCACGTATCAACATACAGTTTGTCTTTATGGTACCGTATACAGATTTGGGTGTTTTTATTAAATTTTTTACGAACGCTTTAAGTGCAGTTAATTATTTGTCATGCTGTATGTGCTAATAGACAGCTGCTTGAAGCCGTGGGCTGCGTACCAAACTGCGTACTTACTGTCTATATAGTAGCCGAGATACATGTATTTTTCCCCACTACAGGCCTATAGTAGACAAATATGCGGTTTGGGACGTAGCCGAAGTCTCTTGTTCGCAGTAAAATGTTGAGAGCTGCCGTGTGTGATCGTGTCCTGTCGCAAAATGCGGTGAAAACTCTCACACGACGTTCATAATGTGATTAAGGTGTTTACATGTCTGTAATACACCTCCATAATGCGACTAAAACACGAGTACTCCACTTGTCTTAATTCGATTAGAGCTTAACTTGAGTATGACCTTAATTAGATTAAGGTAAGTAAAAATTGCTGTTTACATGGTAGTTTCTTAATCAAAGTATGGTCTTAATCGGGTTAACAGTGGATTATTGTTGTCCATGTAAACGCAGCTAGTGATGTATCCATTTTCTGTACCGCTTATCCTGCACAGGGTTACAGGGGAGGCTGGAGCCTATCCCAGTGTACTTGGGGCACAAGGCGGGGGACACCCTGGACAGGGTGCCAACCCATCACAGGGCACAATCTCACACACATGTGGCAGGATTCGAACCCCCAACCCCGGAGGTGTGAGGCAAATGTGCTAACCACTAAGTCACAGTGATAATTCCATATAAATCCTATAAACATTCAACCACTTTTTCTTGAGATATCAAGAGTGCTAACAAGTGCTAACAGGAATCTCAGAGCGATGGATGCACAGACAACCCAAAAACAACAACAACAAGAAGAAAGTTTTCCTTGTGGAGACCTGCCAAATGTCCCCACAAGGTCAAAATGGTCAGATGTTCCTATCTTTGTGGGGTCTTAGATATAAAACCAAGAAGTAAAGCCCCCAACAAGATGTAAACACAAACACACACATAAACACACCTGCAATCTAGTTTCTTGCTGTCTGTCACACTGCAGGTTCAAGCAAAAAAGCCAAATTTTTACCCCCTGCACTTTACTGAGGGTACTGGAATGCCGTTCCAGATTGTTCCAGCTCACTTTAACCCAAACCTGTAATGGAAAAGTGGTGACTTTCCTTTCGTTTCATTATTTATTTATTTATTTATTCACTCCTAATGCCCTGCACAGTTCCACAGGATGTTAACAGTTCATCGGTGGCTTGAGGAAAGTGCTGGAGGCTTGACAAAGCTCAGCCTATGAAGCGCAGCTCATTTCCAAAGCAATTTACCAAACCACTACCCTGCTTCATAGCCTGCAAACAGAGTGTACTCATGTATGTACATGTCTATTTAAAAGTGTTACTTGTTTATGTATTTTTTTTCTCTGCGTTTGTGCACAGGCCTGTCCATGCGCAGCCCTGTCGCATTTTCTATGGATTCCTTAGCGAACAAGTACTCTGTCAACTGGCAAGCTATCAAATGTAAAGTGGCTGGCATCAAAAAAAAAAAAAAAAGAAAGAAAAAAGAGAGACAGACTAGCACACTTCCATATGTGCACACAGATGGACACACTCAAGGTGCTCGGCTGTTTGGGGAAATGGATGGGTAGTGTTGAATCACCAGTAAGTAAAAGTGCATTTGCTGGCGAAGGAGTGCTCATCTGGATGCTCAGGACTTATTTTGCAAAGAGAGAGAGCGAGGGGAAAAAAATTGGACAAGCAGGAAAAAGATAGTCAGAGATTCATCATTCATTTTTTTTTTTTTCTGTTTGCACCACATTTTCATTCAAAAATGCAACTCTTACTTCACTGGGTATACTCTATTTATATACAGGGAATCTTTAAAAAATAGTTATTTACATTAAAAGTTGTGAAGGTACAAGTTTTAATTAAAAATCCTGTTTTTCCGCTAGGGGGTCAGATGGGCAGCTGGTGTTTGGGGTGAGGTTAAGGTTTCTTGGCACGGTGCTGCCACTAAAATATTGAAATGCTATAAAACAGAAGGGACGAGGAGCTTCACGGCTGCAATTTCTTTTCTTTTTTTCGTCTGAATGCTTCAGGGTCATAACTCAAAAGCAGCCCAGATTTCTCTTATTATGCACAACAAATGGTATAAAGCATCGCCCAGGTTTCCTCAGCTGTTGCACAAACATGACCTCGTCTTTTCATTCTGTCTTTTTTCTTCAATAACAAACGTGTTTAAATTTAGCAGTGGTCGGTCTGTACTTTTAAAGTCTTAAGGAGGTTACGCAATAAACCTCATCATCATATGGGGGGGGCAAAAGTACCTAGAATTGCAATTGAGGGTTTATGAATATGCAAATTAGGAATGCCCCGAGCCTTACACCAACCCAGTCCCTTCTAGTAGTAAACTTGCATAATAACAGAAGACAAGCAACATTTTTTTCATACTACAAAATTATATTCTCTTTCATTTTAAGACACAATAACATACAGAACAACAAGATATAATATTCAGTCCATACAGGATTTTGTAGTTGGAGTTTTTTTTGTGATAAAATTACTTGATTTTGCTGTGGATTTTTTCAGAATTTGAGCTGCACATTGTAAAGTTTTTTTGTGCTATTTTGTTGGGGGGGGGGGTACTTGAATTGGCGAAATTAATTGCAATTGTACATTTTACACGTGACGTTTCACAGTGATGTTTGTTGGTAAATGAGACCTTTTGGCTGTACTCATGTTCGACGCAGGTGAATCGAAGGGGGCTTTGGCTGAATGAAGTGTCTCAGCCCAAATCTGTGGTTTCCTTGATTCTGCATTAATTTCTTCTATCACAAAATCACAAAATCCTAGAGGGACTGAAAAATGTACTTTAATAAATAGAAAAAAAATGTTAGTGTTGAGATATGAGAAATAAAACACTTGCTGCCAGCTGAGTCACAATAATGTGCACCCTGGGTAGTCGTTGTAAGTTATTTAATGTAAAATCCAAAATTGCTAGAACCGCTGAAAATCTTGTCTGAATTAAGATTTTTCAATATTTTCAAATGATTCTCCAGCTCATTTCTTATTGGACTGAGTTTTTTTTACTATCAAGGTACACGTCTCGACTCTTGCTCACAGCATTTTAAGACAATTAGTAAGACTTAACATGAGTACAATGGGATAGAAGGAAGATTTTGTGATTTCTAGGTCTCTAGAAAGCATTGCTATAAGATCTGATGAATGAGGATAAAGAATATAATAATTAATTAAAAGCCCACTTCGCTTGACTTCCATGTACGCTTGTGTTCCTGTTTCTCCATGGGGCAGCTGCAGGGCTCAGTCGAATACTAGTTATTACACAGTGAATTTCAGTGTCAGTGAATCGAACACATGTGACACAGCTAATGTCCCATTTAAAAGTGTAATTACTCTGTAATGTATTCAGTATTCCGCGTGATACTTTAGAAAGTCGTTGCTAATACTGAACAGTATTAGTTAATAATACATGAAAATCTCAATCTGGACATATTTTTTGATAAAGAATGATGTAGATATATATTAATCAGCGAGGACAAATTGTAAATGTATTAGCTTATTATGATTGTTATCCTCATGTTTTGTATTTATGACAACACATCTGCAAGTTAGATATGAGATTATATTCCAGTTATGAGATGTGTTGCTGAGGTGAGGTGTTCGGTCCCCACATCACACCCAATAAAATATTATTTGAGCCTAGCATCTTTATTTAATTCAGCTTTGTCAGAATTCCACTAGGTCAAAATTTTGCATACACACAGTTGAATGTCTCTTTAACCCCTTACTGCATGGTTGCCATATGGCAACAATTAATTTATCTCCAATTTTTATAAACAACAATACAAAACTACTATTATCCTATGTAACTGGAAAAAGGGGACTTTTACATAAAAAAAGCCATCTCATACATTTTGTGTTATTTTTTGAGTATATGATACTTTCCACTATCTTTATTTCTATTTACTATTATATAACTACCCCTAAACAATTTTTTCCAAAATTTTTAAAGCATATTTGTATTACTTTAACTAATTCAGGTAATAAAAATCCATTAAAAACATTTTGTAATGTAAATGTAATAACATTTTGTAATGTAAATGTAATTACATGCATTCATGCAGTAGAGGGTTAAACAGTCTGGAAGATTCCAGAAATTGATGTACTGTAATGACTTTTAGATTCTTCTGATTGGCCAGTTGTCATAAGTAGGACTTAACTGGGAGTGGCCTAGGCAGGCCTGGACTGGCCATCGGGAGCACCGGGAGAATTCCTGGTGGCCTGACAACTGATTTGGCCCGCTACCATTTTTTTTGTTTGTTTGTTTTGTTTTTTTAAAATTAATTAATTTATTTAATCATTATTATTTTATATTATCGCATGTCCAATGTACTCAAGTGATAGTTTCCGAATTCGGCATTCGATAATAAATCATGAATCTGTTAGTCTTGACTTGCAACGCAACCATTGGCCTCAGCTCTGGCGAACGGTTTCGAAAAGAGTCATCAATGCACGGAGCGAGGATGGAGAGGAAGCGGCCAGGTGGAGCGGAGAGGGAAAGGGCATGCAAAAGGAATGGACTCTAAAAAGAAGCCACAAAAATGTAACAAACTTACTGACTTGTTCAGCGCTTCAAGTGCAGGTCAGCCTCATCTGTAAATACTGTAGCTTTGTGTTCACTAACTTAGCTAATCATGTATTAACCACAGTTTCACTACTAGCAAATGTTAGCACTATTACTGTATTACTATCGTTACTCAAAATATGCTAAAGGACAGCATTATCTACAGTACTATAGGCTATAGTAGTAATTAATTTAG
Source organism: Ictalurus punctatus (assembly GCF_001660625.3). NCBI lineage: Eukaryota > Metazoa > Chordata > Actinopteri > Siluriformes > Ictaluridae > Ictalurus > Ictalurus punctatus. Next base: position 12,114,905 of record NC_030433.2, on the reverse strand, counting down.
CAGACAATATCCAAATTGACGTACAGTACATTTAGGGAGCCCTCCATGTTGTTATTTTGACTGCTGAAATTACAAGTACAGCTAGGGCAAACAACAACAACAACAACAACAAAAAAAAAAAACACTTTTCCAAGCTATGAGTCATAAAAGGCAACATCATGTTCAATATTAAGATTTTTCTAAAAATATTTTGTCATGATGTTGTTGTTATTGTAGTAACAGTCATTTAGGCAGTTTAGAAAATTTATGTCTGCCCATATGTGAGGTTGAAAAAAAACTTTTTTTTCCTTCTATCACAGTAAGGTGTAGAGAGTCTGGCACTAGCTCTGGTGCACACTTCACCAACCAGAGATGACAGGTAGAGGTAGAATAAGAGGAATTTAATATGCTTAATATATTTGTATGAAATATAGTATGGTTAAATCTCAGGGTTTTTTAAAAGTATTTTTAAGTCTCAAAAAAAAACAAAAAAACCCACAGTGCCCTAATGTCAAATTTAAATTTTTTATTTGAATTTTAATGAGTATGAGACTCCCGGCCTGAAATGATGTCCCAGTCCCAAGTGTATACAAATATTTGTTCTCAACTGTACCTACTAATTTACATGCAAAAAGTAAATAAGACGTTTTTTTTTTCTCTCCTTTTTATGGTTTTAAAAACTTTCTTGTTCTCTAGGAAACTATGATAAAATTTTTTAAAAAAAACTACCTCGGATATTAAATCTGCTTGTCCTTGGTGCCCAGGCTACTGACCGGTCCACTGATGATTAATACATGAAGGCTTGAGGTCTCCCACTGTGTTGTAATTACAATCCTCTGTATTCAGACTCATGGATTCATCTTTTGACATGAAAAGTAATTTTATATTTTTAGCTGCATGTCTGCTCTGTAAACAAGCTTTTTTGAAAAGAGTTATTAAGTAGCTCATCTACAGTGAACATAACACTTAAAAAGAACAAAATAATATATTTTTTTACACTATTAAAGATTAAGAACAAAATTTAACACTACATCAGCTGCTTGCAGTTTGCAATTATTATTAAGATATTATAAAAGCATATTGTGACATAATTCATGACCGTATCAATATTATATCATCATATCACTCAGCCCTACTGTTGTAATGCACAATTTGAAAATAATAATCAGTAGCTAAAAAAAGGGTTAAAAACTAGTAAAGAGACAGCTGTGTTGCTGCTTCTTATCCCATATTTAGGATCTTCAAGAATGTTTGTGTGAGAATGAAGTAAGTCTCTCTTCTAGAAGTCATGTTTCAGCTTATATAAGGATCATAATTTGCAAGTAATTTTCCGGCGATAGCTCATCGCGGCGATCCTGGCTGAATGCTCTAAATCACGATTGGCTGCAGTCAATCGACGCTAGTAATTGTACGTTGGCTGAACTCTAAGGAAATCAGGAGTGTGTAATCTTTGCTTGATGCAGGATACAGCTAAGCTAATGGAGAAAGAAACTCGTTTTTATTGTGGTCAAGTGCTACATTTAAATAGCCATTTTCTGGGTGTAATTTCAGAGACATTAACATGGTTGACTTTTTCATTACTAGAGAGGAATCTGATAACTCCAGCAGGATCTCTCTGACTGCCTCTCCTGTGCCATTATTCACATAATGGTATGGGACTGTGTGAGGGAAATTTCTCCCTCTCTTCCTCAGATTCTTCTCTTCCAGTGGATATGAAATATGATGTTGGCAAATGTAATTATTTCAGTAATTCACTGTAAGAGGATAAATTGAGGATTGATTCTACCTGCACTGTGCTGGAGGCATGCAATCTCTAGGTGATGCAGTTAAAAGACTTGAGTGTTTTTTGTTTGTTTTTTCATGCCGTTGCTCTTGGGGATTTGCATTACTGCATCCAAAATTCTGTCCAAATCGCTTGGTTTTGGGCGATTAGACTTCAGGTGAACCCTTTCACGCATAGTTGCGCTTACTTAACTACAAACAATTTTAGTAAGATTTTCAGATTTTTTTTTTAAAGTACATCTATGACATAAAAATATAGTAATAAAATTCAACAGTTAAGTGTTCATTCGACTTAAGTTCAGTGTTTTTGTCCACTCATGTACACTGCATTGTCTTAAAGCTCCAGCCCCACTCCAATCACATCATGTAATATATCTTTGGAAAGCTTGTTTCCTGAAATATGTGTCAAATTCCTTTATATACCTAGTATATAAATAAGTACCTTAAATACCTACAATAAATGCACAATAAACCATCAAGTTTATTTATATTTTGCATAAAACTTTATACTAAATAAACACCTGTTGTGTTTTATAGTAAAGAAATAAAATTATTTTCCAACAAAGTGTTTTGTTAAAGTTTGTTGTTGTTGTTGTTGTTGTTGTTCTTAGAGTCTTCACAACAGAATTAACATTTTAATTCTAACAACATCCAAAGACCAGATTTTTGGTTTTATTATGTATAGCATTGACTCATAGGTACTTAATTAAAGCCTCATTTGCATACAAATAAATTGCATTTTTAAAAAAGGTTCAAATACAGAAATTATCAGCAATGAATAGGTGAATATTGATTGTGATATCTATTGTTATAAATTGAATTTAAATTACCCAATTTTTGTCATGTCATGTTTTTGTCATGTTTTCAGGTTTTACATCTTGGTGTTGTTTCTGAAGCTGTGTAGAATTGGAGTTTGGAAGTTGATAAAAGGATGTGAATATGAATTTTGTATATTTGTATTACAGCCTCAACTCCAAAAAAGTATAATAAGAAAAGTGTGATTTGTAAATGTAATTTGACTTGTATTTAAACAGAAAACATATAAAGACAAGGTATTTGATGTTTTACCTAATCACCTGCATAGTTTTTTGAAGATAAATGTTTATTTTGAAAATGATGCACGCAACACGTTCCAAAAAAGTTGGGACGGGGCAATTTAGGATTAATAGTGATGTGAAACAGGTGAGGCAACTGTCTAATCATAGTATATAAGGAGCCTCCAAAAAAGGCCTAGTCCTTCAAGAGCACACGGTGGTCGTGGCTCGCCAATCTCCTAACAGATACCTCAGCGAATAATCCAACACTCTGAGAACAACTTTCCCCAAAGATAAATCAGTAGGATTTTGGGCACTTCACCTCCTACAGTGTACATTATAATTAAAAGATTCAAGGAATATGGTCAAATCTCTGTGAATAAAGGATAAGGCTGAAAACCACTTCTGAATGCGCATGATCTTCGATCCCCCAGACATCACTGACTACGTTTACATGGACAGCAGTAATCTAATTATTGACCTTACTATGAGTAAGACAATATTGTGATTAAGGTGTTTACATGAGTCGCTTTTAGAATACTCCTGTCATGTTCCTGTTTTACATGTTATAGAACATAGTTCGATTAACAGCACACGTCATTACGTCACCGCGTCACGCCGTCCGACATCCCTCCAATATTTCATGTATCAACATACAGTTTGTCTTCGTTATGGTAGCGTATACAGTTTTGGGTGTTTTTATTTAAAATTTTTACGAACGCTTCAAGTGCGGTTAATCATTTGTCATGCTGTACGTGCTAATAGACTGCTTGAAACCGTGGGCTGCGTCCCAAACTGCGTACTTACCTACAGTAGTAGATACATGTATTTCGCCTACTACAGGCCTATAGTAGGCAAGTACACGGTTTGGGACGCAGCCGAGCTCTCTTGTTTGCCGTAAAACGGTTGAGCACTGCTGTGTGTGATCGTGTCCTGTTCCAAAATGCGGTGAAAACTTTCACACAACGTTAATAATGTAATTAAGGTGTTTACATGTCTGTAATACATGTTGATAAGGTGACTAATACAGGAATACTCCACATCTTAATTCCATTTGTGTTTACTTCGAGTATGACATTAATCGGATAAAGGTAATTAAAAAATTGCTGTTTACATGGTAGTTTCTTAATCAGGGTATTATCTTAATCAGGTTAATGTTGGATTATTGTTGTCCATGTAAACGCACTGACTGTCTTAAAAGCAGTCATGAGTCTCTAATGGATATCCTGACATGGGCTTGGGATTACTTTGATAAACCTCTGTCAGTCAACACCATTTGCCGCTGCATCCACATATGCAAGTTAAGGATTTACTATGCAAAGCAGAAGCCATATATCAACATTGCCCAGAAGCACCGCTGACTCCTCTGTGCTCGGCCTCATCTGAGATGGACAGTAGCACAGTGGAATCGTGTTCTGTGGTCCGACAAATCGACATTTCAAATAGTTTTTGGACAAAACAGCCATCGTGTTCTCTGGGCCAAAGAGGAATAGGATCATCCAAGCTGTTATCAGCAACAGGTCCAAAAGCCAGCGTCTGTCATGGTATGGAGGTGTGTCAGTGCTCGTCGTATGGGTAACTTGCACATCTGTGAGGTCACCATTAATGCAGAAAGATGTGTACACATTCTGGAGCAACATATTCTGCCATCCAGAGCAGGACAATGCCAAACCGCATTCTGTCCAGATTACAAGCGCATAGTTGTGTAAGAAGAGAGTGTGGGTGCTAGCATGGCCTGTCTGCAGTCCTGACCTGTCTCTGATTGAGAATGTGTGGCACATTATGAAGTGCAAAAGGTAACGGAGGCCCCATATAGTTGAGCAGCTAAAGAAATGCATAATGGATGAATGGGGGAAATGGAAGACATGAACCTTAATAATATAAATGTATGTAAACGTTTTTATGTTCTACTGAAATAGCTACATTCTTTTCAAGCAGTTCACTTTGTCTGTTAGCTAGATAACGATTGCCAGCAATCTAACCATATTGTAGCGTAATTAGATAGAATGTTACCTAAGTAGTTATCCTCGTCATAGTGATTTTTTTACTTAATGATTTTAAAAAAAATAAATTTTAAAATTTAACAGACACATACAATAACATCAATAAACAAACAGACAGATAAACTCATAGCATTGAAATGTATGACAATGAAATTAAATGAAAATGAACAATTTATGCATTTATGCAATATGTGTGTGTGTGTGTATATATATATATATATATATATATATATATATATATATATATATATATATATATACACACACACACACACACACACACACACACACACACACATATATATATATCTTCCTGCATAAATTGTTCAGATACTGAGACAGGCAGTTTTGAAGACAGTTTTGACTTTCTGTAAAAAAAAAAAAAAAAAAAAAATGCAAAGGCTTCCAGAGTCTCCAGAATTTGTCAGATTTATGATTGAGGTCATAAGTTAGTTTCTCCAAAGGAAGGAAAGCTAATAAATGTGATATCCACATGGCAGCCGTGGGAACTTGGGGTGCAGACCACTGCAACAAAATTTTTTATCCAAACATAGAAGAATTGTTAATAACAACTTGCTGTCTGCATCAAATAAGAAGTATGGCGGCATAGAGTGTTTAACATCATTGTAGAAAACCAGATATTTGAGTAGAATTTAAAAACATTTTATTTGTTTTTTCATTCTGAAAGCAACTTTTCCCCTGGGAATCCCAGATGCTCTACCTTTGGTCTACATCAAATCTGTATTACTGACGTTGGAATTTTTGAGATTTCTTTTTAGAGAGATTTAAAAATCTTAAAACTGTAACCTGTACATTTTAAATGCTATGTAGGCTATCTAAAGGCAGATTTTACTATCAAGTTCAAAAGTACGATTGTTAGAAGTAAATGTATTTAATACACCACAGAAAAATAAAAAGAATTGTATTTTATCGGATGTGTATGTAATTCAAATAAACAAAATGAATATTCAAGTGGTTTTGTCAGCTTCTAAGCTCAATACTGGCGATAGAGGAGCTACTGTAAACCCTATTGTTTATTGGTTTGGATCTGTCCCTGTCTGTAGCACTTGATACTTAAGTGATTTTGAAGCAGTATTTACTTAATATACTCCCTGTCTCACTCTCTCTCTCTCTCTCTCTCTCTCCCTCTCTCTCTCTGACCTGTGGGGGAAACAGTTCTAATTACTGCAGCGGACTCGTTCCTCTCGGCACTCGAGCTGCTCTCATTGCTGTCCATTAGCATGCTGAGGAGGTCTGGGGCCTGATAGAAATGCTGATTTATAGACAGAGAACGACATTAATCCCTGATCGCTCCGTAAATCGAGCCTGCACTGGGGATAAAAAGACGTCCCTCTTCGCTCGAATCCCTAATGTTTAATATGCGCGTTATCACCCATGCACAGTAGCTTCGTATTTCCGTGAGTAAAAATTCCTGAGAAGGTGATATATTGACTGCTCGCTGGACGACACGGTGTGTGATATGATTTTCAGTTTTTATTTCCTCTAAAAAAAAACAACAACTAAGGAATGCAATGAAGCGCAGACTCCAAGTGTGCCATGTAATATTCACCATACAGAAATCTACAAGGCAGCTCATCAATATTTAGTATATATACCGCATTGCCAGTTTATAAGGTACACCTACTGTAGGTGGCACATAATAAACCAGAATCCGAGTGGATATTGTTGTTGTTCTTGTTGTTTTCTCTCCAATATAAATCAAGCTGCCAGTTTATTAAGGAACTATATAGGTGGCGCCTATTAAACAACAAACAGCAAGCGATTATTTGCTCCAGTGGAAGGTTTCAAATCGTCACGCCATACACTGTTGCGCATTCCCATTTCCTGGCTGCTTTCGTGTCGTTCTGTTTTTTTTTGTGTGTGTGTTTTTTTTTGTTTTATTTCAGCTCCTTAAAAGGTCCCGTTTTCCGAGCCGAAACAAAATAGTGTGCAATCTGCTGCAATCTGTTGCTTTTATTTCTCCTTGCCTTGCTTTAGCTCTTCACAGAAAGCCGGCACCGATGCCTGACAGCTTTAAGTAGATTACTCACAGGCCTGTTTTAATGAGCAAGGCGAAGACAAGCCCACTCTGAGAGGAGGATAATCAGCCTTCAACACATACACACACTCTGCAAATCAGCCAGCACGCACAGCAATGAAAGTGCCACCTGTTGCTCACGCACGCACTCTCTGCATACACGGCCAAACAAGCAGAATAATACCACATCCAGTATGTGCTGAATGTGTTCCTCTGGTTAATCTGTCATCAAACTACTTTAATTAACCTGATCAGTCAAACGTCAACACAGACCGTTTGCTCAAGTAATGGTGCTGATTCGTAAAGCGAAGTTAACCATGAACAATACTTTTGCCATTTTCAAGTCTAATTAAAAAGTTAATTAAAGTGAAATTAGCAGCACATACAGTTAACAGCGTATGCCATGCAGTTAAATTCAGTCAAATGATTGAGCAACTCTTTCAATGAATCAGTCGGAGCTGTGAAGTGTGAAACTGTGATGGTCTCTCACAGTAACAATGTGCTTATACAATACATTGTGTGTGTGTGTGTGTGTGTGTGTGTGTGTGTGTGTGTGTGTGTGTGTGAGGGAAATAAGTATTGGACGTGTCAACATTTTTTTCAGTAAATATATTTCCAATGAGTTTGTTCACATGAAATTTTCACCAGACATCAGTTTTAACCCAAGAAATCTGGAAATATAAAGAATTCACAACATTAAATTCCATAAATAACGTTATGTGTAATAAAGTGGAATGACACAGGAAAAAAGTATTGAGCACACTGAGGAAAAGCAGGTCTCCAAGGCAAGGTAAGGCAAGGAACCAGCTGAAATCCGTAAGTAATTATACCCCTTATCTGTGCGAATTCTGGGTGAGTAAATTGATGGTCTATAAAAAGGCTTTTCGTTACCAAGGTTTCACACAAGAAACATCTCATGATGGGTGAAAACAAAGAGACAAACTTTGAATAAATTCTAAGTTTAGAATGGGAAATGAGTTCTCACTTTCAGTCTGTTTCATCACCTGAGGTAAAAGTGACTTGTCACAAGAGTCTCTTCACTCGACTGATCTCTGTTCCTGCTAACATCCATCCATCCATTTTCCATACTGCTTATCGTGGGGGAGCCTGGAGCCTATCCCAGGGGACTCGGGGCACAAGGCAGGGGGCACAATGTCCCAGTCCGTGTCAAGTTGGAGTACAAATTTACCCGAGTGCGTGACAAGTCCGAGTTCGTTCATAATTAGACTCGAGTCTAGGATTGAGTACCCCGACTCTAGAAATTAGTTCTCACTTTGATTATCAGAATCATGGCCATCAGTCTGTTTCATCACCTGAGGCACAAGTCGCTCATCACTTACAATATTTTAAACTCGGCTGATCTCTGTTCATGCTAACATCCATAACAAAGTAATCGCTGATTCGTTCACTCACTTCTGCCCTCTTGGGTAAATTTCTTTCTTTTATTAAGTCAAGCAGAGTGTGTAAGCGCTCTGTTTTGATGATGATTCAACACATCACAGACATTTTGACAGCCTATATCTGATCCCCAACTTTATTGATTAGGCTTATGTCAGTTTCACTATGATGTGTAGCCATTGAAAACTCGATCATGCTCAAGGTCTAGATAGTTAGCAAGATTTTAGACATCTTTAGACTGACTGATTGCTGCGTTTGTTAAACTGGCACCTTACACAATGTGGTTTTTGCAGGCTGACAGCAAGGAAGGTCAGAAAGTAGTCTAAATAAAACCATTTCCTCTTACGTTTCGAGAGATGTCAAATTTTTTTATTTTGTGCTCCCAGCCATATCACGACCAGATCCCTAAATGTTTTTGTGTTTGAAAATACAGTATTTAATATTTGTTACATGTTACAGCCTGGTCTATGGTCAGACTTTTACATAAAATGCAGATGAGACCACAAGTTAATTAGACTCTTTTTTTGTTTTCCCTAATTAACTGAGTAGGAGTAGAACAGCTTCAGTAGTCGACCAGGCCAAAATAGCAAGCACCGCTAAATGGACAGGGGTAAATTTTGTAACTTAAAAGTAAATAAAGAGGCCTTCCCAAAATCTCTAACTAGTAATATACGTGAACAAAAAATCAGCAAAGTAAATGTCCGTAGTCTTTTATGATATTTACTTTCTTATATTTTATTACAATGGAAACATTGTAAACAAATTTTGAGCCAAACAAAAATTTACAGACTGACAATTAAGCAAAAATTCAATAAGTGCTTTCTTAAATAAGGACTAAATCTTATATTATTAAGCTCTCAGATGCTACAGATCTAATGGGGCTCTAAAAGACTGCTTTATTAAAGGATGCAGTGAGAGTAGAAGTGTTAAAGCTTGTAGATAAAAGAATTAGAGATAACGCTTGTATCGATTGTGAGATAAGTATGCTAAAACTGTTATGTGGTACAAGTGGATAATTTGAGTGTTAGAGAGTTAGAGTGATCAAAATCATTAGAAAAAAGTAGTCAAAAATGTTTAGAACTGCAACAACTAATTGATAAAATCGATAATAATCGATTAAGAAAATCGTTGTCAATGAATCCCTATCGATTAGTTGGTCTGCATGCGGCACAGGGCATGTTTACACAGTACATTACTTCTGTTCTGAAAACATGCCTCAGAGAGTAAATACTAAAGTTGTGTCCCAAATGACGTACTCTACACTTATACTATGCACTATGTACTCTACCGTCTAGTGTATGAATATTAGAAAGGTAATATTGTCTCCAGAGGAACACTAGCCGTTTTTTTACTAACCGGAAGTATAAACCACTTCCTAGTCGACGACACGTCATAATGTGACGCCGCTAGCTTTAGCAGATACCCAGAGTCACCGACACTGACTATGTTTACATGCACAGCAGTAATCTAATTATTGACCTTACTCTGAGTAAGATAATAATGTGATTAAGGTGTTTACATGAGTCACTTTTATAATACTCCTGTCATGTTCCCATTTTACATGTTATAGAATATAATTAGATTAACAGCACACGTCATTACATCTGATGTACAGTTTTGGGTGTTTTTATTAAATTTTTTTACGAACGCTTTAAGTACAGTTAATTATTTGTCATGCTATACATGCTAATAGACAACTGCTCGAAGCCGTGGGCTGCGTCCCAAAACGCATACTTACCGTCTATATAGTAGCCGAGATACATGTATTTTTCCCCCACTACAGGCCTATAGTAGGCAAGTATGCGGTTTGGGACGCAGCCGAACTCTCTTGTTTGCAGTAAAATGTAAAACTGCTGTGTGTGATCGTGTCCTGTCGCAAAATGTGGTGAAAACTCTCACACGACGTTCATAATGTGATTAAGGTGTTTACATGTCTGTAATACACGTCCATAATGCGACTAAAACAGGAGCACTCCACCTGTCTTAATTAGATTATTGCTTACTTCGAGTATGAGCTTAATTAGATAAAGGTAATTAAAAATTGCTGTTTACATGTTAGTTTCTTAATTAGAGTATGGTCTTAATCGGGTTAAGAGTGGATTATTGTTGTCCATGTAAACACACTGAATGACTTTCTTCAGTTTACTGTTTGTGTCACCGTTACCCTTTATAAAATGTAATGCATAAATACTATTATATAATATAAACTTATATCCATTCCATCCATTCATCTTCTATACCGCTTAATCCTTTTCAGGGTCATGGGGAAACCTGTAACCTATCCCAGGGAGCATCGGGCACAGGGCGGGGTACACCCTGAACAGGGTGTCAATCCATCGCAGGGCACACTCACATACACATTCACACACCCATTCATACACTACGGACACTTTGGACATACCAATCAACCTTTGGACTGGGGGAGGAAACCGGAGTACCTGGAGGAAACCCCCACAGCACGGGGAGAACATGCAAACTCCGCCCACACAGGGCCACGGTGGGAATCGAACCACTAAACCACCGTGCGCCCATAAAATTATAGATTATATAACTTATATATCAGTTGATATTATATATAAGTATGTATGCATTATTTTTATATTTATATTTTTTTCACAAAAAGCACTGAATTAAACTACAGTCCTAAATGAATAATATATATTCTGGTGTGTATTGGGTTCTTTTCAGTCTTATATAATTGGACAAACAGTTGCGTAAAGTTTTAGTCTGAAGTTTATACTTGTGACACTCAGTTTGTGGATTTTATTTTAAATAAACAAAAAAATGGTACTGAAAGTTTGCATCTGATTAATCGAAAAATAATCGACCAACTAATCGATTATGGTCTTTGGTTGCAGCAAAAATGTTACAAAAATTTTTCAGATGCATTGTGTGCTGAGTTGCCAGTTTAGTTTATTACACATCTTGTATTACATAGGACTCTGATAGCTATCGTGAGACTCTCACACACATCCAAATCATAAGCGTTAGGCAAACTCGAGTAAAGAAGTAAGCAAATGTACTTTAACGACAGGCCAGACTCACAAACACCTCACTATCCAAACAGTGCAAACGCAAACAAATAAGACAGACGCAATGGTTTAGTGCTGTAAGCGTGTGTATTGTGTTTGAAAGGAAGTTGGAAACCAGCCAATCAGGGAATGGTAGGTGTGCACCTGGAACAGAAAAGCATACCATAAGCCAAAAGCATAAATATAGCTGAGATTGTAATAGAAATAAATCAGTCATGATGTTCTGACACATTTAATCCCATCAATAACCCATGCAAAATATCTCCTAACTTCTACTTCCTTGCTTGCACACAACATTTCAATGACATCCTTCTGAACAGTCATTATTACATTTAAAGTGTAATTGAAGAGAAAAGTGCAATGCGTTGCGGGTTATCAGGGAGTCTGGAACGCGTCCAGGTTATCTTCTGAAGCTGAACACAAGGCCAGCCGTGCCAACTGCTTCTCCCTCATTACCACCGAGCACCGTCAATATCAGACCTGCTATAGTACATAACATTTCCCTCAGGCTCTAATTCCTTTTTGCAGTCTTCAAAACAAGGATGTGTCTGTTATCAGTATCAGTTACTTGAAGCACACTATATAGTTAGCATTAGAGATGCATTGATATTGATACCGGAACCAGGTATCAGGGCAATACCATGCTTGTTTACTTGTACTCGTGTTCATAAAAAAATGCTCTGATACCTCTGATGGGCAATATTGCGATATGAAATGGATATTGTAATAAATTACACCACAGTTACATTTGGCTTAAAGTTTGATATGGGATTTGGGTGTATAGTTTGAAAGAAAAATTCAAATTTATAGATAAATTTATATATAAATGAGATTTATATATAAAATTTTGCAATGGTGTTTGTTGGTAAATGAGACCTTTTAGCTGTACTCATGTTCAATGCATGTGAACTGAAGAGGGCTTTGACTGAATGTGCATTGTGATGATGTCACATGACATGTCTTGGCCCAAATCTACATTAATTTTGAAAAATTGCAAGCTCCTCCAAATATTGCCGTTTGCTTCACTGAGCATTAATTTCTTCAATCGCAAAATCCTTGAGGGACTGCCGTAAGTGGTATTTAGCTTGTCATTTGGTACCAGAGCTAAAACCTTTTTTAAAAAATTCCAGGTGTGTATTATCAAATTTTAGTGCAGCATTTTAAGTGCAGCATTTTGAGCAACCATTTTGAATTCCTACAAAGCCATAACCATCCATGTATCCGATTAAGACGGAAGTGATTTATACACTATGTGACCAAAATGTGCTTGTTGAACATCCCATTCCAGATTTAGACCCCCTTTGTTTTTGTAATAAAATGTGTAATCATTGATATGGTGAAGTTATCTATGAAGAGAGGTTTATTTAGCATTTTTGGAAGTGTCAGTGCTTTCTAACAGTCAAAGGAAAAGCTGTACCTTTAAGGGCGGTGGAATGACGGTTTATAGCTGCTATAACACAAGTTACTGTATATTCTACAACATTTGATGTAACTGTAAACAGATAAAATGTGCATCATCTTGTTCTTAAACAAATAATATATAATCAGTGGCAAATTGATGTCGTATAAGAGAAATATTCCACTATGGGTCATGCTATTATTGGAAAATAATCAACTTTAGGGTGATGTTAACCTGGTGTGATGCATTGTTGATTGTTTTCCTATAGCATCATGCCTCATTGTGTTTTCTTCTTTACTTAATATAATCATATATTACATAGCATGGTGTGCCATATCACTCACTAACATCAGAAGCAAGAAGATATGAAGTAACTGTTATATTTTGGAGAAAATTTTAGATGTATATTGTATGTACTTTTTTTTATTTTATTTGTTCTTTATTTAAATATCTAAACAGGCTGGGATTTTAATCACATACTTGCATTTAAACAATAAATACTCTAAAATGTCAAATTGGCTATTATTATTCACAAAATCCTTCCTTGAGGGTAAAATAAATATTAAAACACTATTTCTTATCGCATTATCTTTCAGGTCTATTTACTGCCATTTGAAGGCTGTTGAATTGCTAATAAAATCTTGACATTATTCCAGAAACTGGAAGAGTCGATGGAGAGAGAAGAAATTACAAAGTTAATGACATAATGTAGAATAGATGTGCTGTGCTAATGAGTAATGTGAACGCGTTCACCTGAGGGTTAAGTCATTAGGTATCAGGGGAAAAATATTCCTGTCTAATGATTAATTTTCCTGTCCCAGTAACTTCCTTACATGTCTTCTCTCACCTCACTGAGACGCAGCATGTGTCCGAACTGTGTGTGTGTCCGAACACAGCTGCTCCCCCGTTTCATTAGTGTACTCAGGCCAGCCTTTCTCCTCTCTGATTAAAACTAAGAATACGGAGGCTGTAGTGGCTAGTGTGTGATGTGCTTACCAAAACAAATCTCTGAGGGAATTATCCAAGTGCTGAATTGGCCTCTGTCCTGCTTCTCATTTCAGGAGCATGTTTGCATTTTTATCTGTGGGACTACTGACAGTTCTTTTTGACATTAAAGGTTCAAAAAGTGCAAGGAAAAAAAAATGCTCATGTGAAGGTGAGCTCTGAACATTGTTAGTACATCAGAGTTAAGAAGTCTTGTTCTGGGGAGCATGAACATTTGAATTATTTATCCTGAACGTATTTGATCGATGCTAGGGGAACCGTTCTTCTGTACCTCCTGTGGCACAATACCACTGTCCTACAAAATATTAATGAGAAAAGAGTGTGAGAGCTAGACAGAGACAGAGCTTCAGAGGTAAAACCTTATTGGAGGAGTTTGAGAGTTAAGAAAAATGCCAGCTGTTGCATGGAAATGGAAATTTAGAGAAATATCAGAATTTGATCTAATGTGTAAAATATTTATTAACTTTATCATTTAGAATATCAGTCTCAATTCAGCATTTCCAATCCAGCACTTACACCTGTCAGGTTTTAACTTGTATCTAGAAATGGTGACATGCATTAAAGTACCTGATTCATGTTCTTAATCGGTTTCTTATATATAATAGTCTTCCTTTTGTCTACGCTAGCCATTAGTAGAGTTGAACAAAGCATCAAGAGCACTTTATTGAAGGAAAAAGCTTATGCAACACCTATATCACCCATGTGAAATAGTAATTAAAGTAATCCAGTGTGAAGTACACAAATGCTTTGAAGTCTCTATAAAAACACATCCGTATGCTAGTTTGCTAGGTCAGGGACTAAGGGTACAATCAGTCTAAAAACCCAGTTGGAAGGGTAGTACAGTATGAAAAACACAAGATGCATATTTAATAACAAAGCGCAGTGGCAGACCTTCCAGAAGAGAGTTGTGGTAATCTAGTCTCAAAATTACAAGGGACTCTACGAACACCGGAGTGGCCTCTGTGAATAAAAAGAGGCCAGATCTCCCTAATGTTGCAGAGGAGGAACTGCCATGAGCGATGTGAGGCAAGAAGGACAGGTGGTTCTCCATGGTTTCCCCAAGGTTTTGTGAAGTGACAGATGGTAAGATCTGAGAGTTGTCCAAAGAGATCACAAGATCTTGACATGGGGATTTGTCTCTGGGGTGTACAAAAGCTCAGTCTTGCTGGAATTAAGTTTCAGTTGATAAGCTGCTATCCATGATGAGATGTCTGCCAGACATGCTGAGATCCGTCCGTGCAGAAACATGGGTGTCGGAAGGAGGGGGAAAAGAAGGATGAGTTGAGGGTCATTGGCATAGCAGTGGTATAAAAACCTATGTAAGGATATGACCTCACCAAGAGAGAGAGAACATAAGAGGACCCAGCACTGAGCCTTGTGAGACACCAGTGGATAGTCTGCGTGGTGCAAATGTGGATTTCCTCCATATCGCTTGATATATCGGTCCCTCCAATTAGTAAGCAAACTATGGCACTGCTGTGTCAAAAATTCCAAGACTCATAAGATATTGACAGGAGATATTGTGAAACTTACTCTTAGGAAATGTTTATTTAATATTAATGGAAGGAGTCTCCAGTGTCAGCACTTTCCTCAAGATGGAAGCTAGCTTAATTATTAAATAAAATACTTCTAAGGGATAAATTAGACTTTTCAACAACCTCATATATCTCATATAGAATGTAAATCATATATCAAAATAATTCTTTTTACATGCATATTTAGATTATTGTCATTAAAAAGACGTTAAAACATAGTTATGGGCAGTTATGTAACGCATTACATTTCAAATTGATGTAATTTGATTTTTGTAGGTTTGTAATGTGAAAGTAAAGTAATTAGTAATCTGATTACTTTTTACATGCAGTAAATAGTAATGTAATCAGATTGCAATTTGAAAGTAGTAATTACTAATCTGTAGTGGATTGTGTTTTTTGTGTAATTTATTTAACACTGGTTATGGGTCAGGCTTCCATCATCCTGCATTTTTTGCTGCTGTGGCTTCTGGGATTTCAAACGGGTTCGGTGTGTTCAAGTCTACAGCCGATGCATCCTCGATATCAAAAACACATCCGGGTAATTTCATGCGTCCCCGGTACTTGCGTTCTTAAGTTTTGAAATTGAACTACGTTAGTGGATGATGACGTAGAATGAGTACACAAGGACACAAGATCTCATAAGAATGCATATTGAGAAAGGGCTATACACTTTTTAAAGCACAGGGTATCACCCCCGTGATGAGGAATGTATAAGAAAACTTAAAAAAACAAAACACTGATAATGTCTCAGTGAAGACAAAAAAAGAACCACACCCATCATCGCTCACTCGCTTCTCATTTGCATAAAGTTTTTTTTATTGTCGCTTGTCTCGCACAATTTTTGCTGCCAGGACTCTGTTCCAGGTTATGACGCAAAAGCCAGGTCATTAGAGGTCTATAGATGAGATGAGATGGAATTAACCACAATAGCTCCAGGATTGGATTGGACATGTGTGTGAGCCATCTGATAATCTGTAGTCAGCTCTATATTTTCAGCTTGCTCTACTGTGGTGTGTAATTAGAGGTTTCTCATTTTTGTAAAAGCTTAGCACAATAATGTATTTCTACAAAAGCGTTATCTCAGAGACACAGGTCTGGCTGATGGTGCAGAGTGATTCAGTTGCTAAACAGACCAGTTATCATCCTTTTTTGTACCCATTTGACCAGTGCATCAAGACAGACAGTTGCAGTGATAATGACAAGAGTATTCAACCCCCCCCATCTCTATCAGTAATGGGTCATTGTGTGGAGAGTCTGCGGCACTTTTATCTCTGAGCACTTTTGCTGGACAGACAAATCTGATTATTGTCAGGCAGGAGTCCTGCCATCCCTCTCCAACTCTGACGAGACTCCATTAGGACAGAGAAGAGTGAGAACGAGAGAGAGGCGGGCTGAAGTGAGGTCATGTGAAGATCGCATGTGTGTGCTATTTTATTACAGTCTTTAAAGTTAATTGATCAACTTGCCAGCTTCCTTCCTTCGAAGCCTGCTGAATAGATGAATGTGGAATATAGAAGCCAGCATCCCTGATAGAGTTTCCATCCATCCATCTTCAACCGCTTACTCCTTTTCTGGGTCGCGGGGTAACCTGGAGCCTATCCCAGGAAGCATCGGGCACAAGGCGGGGTACACCCTAGGCAGGGTGCCAATCCATCGCAGGGCACAATCACATACACACTCACACACCCATTCATACACTATGGACACTTTAGACAATCAGCCTACCATGCATGTCTTTGGACTGGGGGAGGAGACCGGAGCACCCGGAGGAAACCCCCGCAGCACGGGGAGAACATGCAAACTCCGCATACACATGGCCCCGGCGGAAATCGAACCCCGGACACTGGAGGTGTGAGGCGAACGTGCTAACCACTAAGCCACTGTGCGCCTGCTAGAGTTTCTTAGTTTTTTATTTATACATGGTTGGGATGTTTAGCAGTCACTGCTTCATTTTGTAGGATGCACAGTTAGAGAAAGGGATGAGGAATATAGTGCTCAGTGGTGAGGTTTAGAAAGGAAAGGCCACTGAGAAATGTGGGAAAATGTACAAAATGAAGACGATGGCATTGTTTTCTCCAACATGCAACTGCAAAAAATGAAGGTCTGAAGGACAAGGGAAAAAATGTGCTCCTGGGTCACACTTTTTTGGATTAATTTCCACAGTGCTAGACGGTCTGTATCATTGACTACATTCTGGCTCAAGGTACGGTTGGAAAGCAGCCTATACAAAATCAGGATAAAACACAGCCAAACAAATATATACAAAGGCTGTAACCTGCACATAATGAATTTGTCAAGAATGTCTGCAGGAGCACAGGATTGTTTAAGAGTATCTGTGGGAGAGGATGGGATTGGTTAAGTGTGTCTGTGGTAGTCGGAGAGATTGGTCTAGAGTGCCTGCGGTAATGGATGAGATTCATCAAGAGTGTCTGTGGTGGTGGGTGAGATTGGTAAAGACTGTCTGTGGGAGGGGACCGGATTGGTTAAGAGTTTCTGTGGAGGTGGAAGCATTGTTCAGGGCTTGAAATGAAATTTTTTACTTGGTAGCACTGGTGCTCCCAATTTTAAAAAGGTTGGGAGCACCAGCAAAAATTTAGGAGCACCACATGTAGAATTTATCTTTATATATTAACAGATTTCTTTTATTTAAAAACAACAACACCAATCGCGCTTAAAATGTATGGATTCAGTGGCGAACACAGTGTTACATGGAACCTCTATCTCACAGGCTTTACAGTGAACGCAGAGCATTGTGCCATTTTCATAGCAGAGCCACTCGAAGTCTTCCAGCCACTCTCTCCAAAAACTGTAAGCCTTCTTTACAAAAGAAATCTCTGTGTTCTTTTCATCTTCTCTCTTCAGCTCTTTATATTTTGTGCACTAGTGAGTGAAAGGGATCAATTGACGGCTAATATTAACCAATCTAAAATCTGCATTAAAGTTAAGAATGCAAAGATGAAGTTTAATTAGTTATGTAATGTTGGATGGAACGGTGGACCGGTCCCTCTATCAGCTCACAGCAGGCACATACTGTGCAGTAATTATTGAACGTTTTGTAGAGAAATGAAAACAGGTCTCACCACAACACTCAAAATATATTTTGAGGTCGCACAGACTAAATTTCGGGCACATATTAGGGCTGCACAATTATGGCCAAAAAGATAATCATGATTAATTTGATCAATATTGAGATCACAATTATTTATTGATTTTAGGGACAAAATATTTTTATTGCACTTTCACAGTTAAACAGTTTTATTAAAGGAGACAAAGGCAGACAAATCCAAATCAGTAATCCAAAGCGTGGTCCAAAGACATGCAAAAGGTCAGGCAATTGGCAAACAGACATAAATAGGGCAAGGCAATAATCAGAGTCAAGAAACTATAAACGAGGTCAGAGATCATGAAACGAAACGAGAACAAAGGACAACTGCTTGGTAAGTGAGTTAAACTCAATACTACGCAAAGTCATAGTGTTTGAGCAGTCTCTTATAAACTGTGGTGTGAGTGTGTATGAGATTGGAAACAGGTGTGTGTGATTAGTATTCCGAAGAAGGTGAACATGTGTGTGTGTGTGTGGGAAGTGCGGTCCATGGCGGCCCTGTTTGTAGGCCGCTGTGCAGGATGGGAAATGTAATCACTGGTTTGCTGTGACATGACAGAACCCCCACAAGCACCAAAATACACTCCCACTCCTAGCGGTCCTGGCCCTCTGGGTAAAATGTCTTCATATGAACCAGGAGATGGAGCGGCGTCCTCAGCGGAGCAGGAAAGCAGAGCAGCATCCTCAGCAGAGCAGGAAACCAGAGCGACGTCCTCAGCGGAGCAGGAAAGCAGAGCGACGTCCTCAGCGGAGCAGGAAAGCAGAGCGACGTCCTCAGCGGAGCAGGAAAGCAGAGCGACATCCTCAGTAAAGCCGGAAAGCAGAGCGACGTCCTCAGTAAAGCAGGAAAGCAGAGCGACGTCCTCAGCGGAGCATGTAAGCAGAGTGATGTCCTCAGCTGCATAGGAAAGCCCAGCGAAGCTTTTGGTTGCAACAGGAGGTGGAGAAACTTCCTCAGCAGAACAGGGTGGCTGAGTGGCCTCCTCAGTCCCGCAGAGTGTCTGAGCGTCACTCTCCATCGACTTTGCAGCCTGAACTTGGTTGATTATGTCGTCAGTCTCAGGCATGGGGAGAACATGGTTAGTCATGAAGTCTGCTTCAGGCATGAGTAGAACTCGATAGTCCTTGCCAGCAGACTCGGGCATGAGCAGATCTTGGTTGTCCGTGTCAGCAGACTCAGGCGTGAGCAGAACTTGGTTGTCCGTGTCAGCAAACTTGGGCATGAGCAGAACTTGGTTGGTCGTGACGTCGGTTTCAGGTATGAGGAGATCTTGGTTGGTCGTATCAACAGACTCTGGCGTGAGCATAACTTGGTTGGTTGTGACGTCAGTTTCAGGTATGAGCAGGAACTGGTCTGTATCAGCTGATCAGGTGTGATCAGAACTTGGTTGTTCGTGAAGTCAGCTTCAGGTTTGAGGACGTCAGTTTCAGGCATGAGCAGAACCTGGTTGGTCATGACGTCGGCTTCAACCTGGGACAGGAACTTGGCGTGAGCAG
The DNA here is from genome assembly GCF_001660625.3 of Ictalurus punctatus. Taxonomy (NCBI): domain Eukaryota; kingdom Metazoa; phylum Chordata; class Actinopteri; order Siluriformes; family Ictaluridae; genus Ictalurus; species Ictalurus punctatus. The sequence continues at coordinate 12,095,100 of NC_030433.2, read as the reverse complement.
GGTTTGGATTAGCAGTCTCTTTGACCTGGGACAGGAACTTGGCGTGAGCAGAGCTTGGATTGGCCGTCTCTTTGACCTGGGACAGGAACTTGGCGTGAGCAGAGCTTGGATTGGCCGTCTCTTTGACCAGGGACAGGAACTGAGCAGAGCTTGGGTTGGCCGTCTATTCGACCTGGGACAGGAACTTAGTATGAGCAGAGCTTGGGTTGGCCGTCTCTTTGACCTGGGACAGAAACTTGGTGTGAGCAGAGCTTGGGTTGGCCGTTTCTTCAACCTCGGAGAGGAACTTGGCTTCAGAGGTCATCTCTTGAATTTGAATTTGAACTGAGGGGTCGTCTCTTCGACCTCTGACAGGAAGTGACTTTCTCTTGGAGCTCTGGAGATGAGACCGCCTCGTGGGTCTCATGATGGAGCTCTAGGGATGAGACCTCTTTGTGGGTCTCAGGTGGGAGCTCTGAGGTCGCCACGTTGACCTCCGGCTCGAGCTCGGCAGGTGAGACTACTTCATGTGTCTCAGGTTCGAGCTCTGGAGATGAGGTCGCCACACTGACCTCTGGTTGGAGCTCAGCAGGTGAGACCACTTAGTAGGTCTCGAGCAGGAGCTCTGAGGTCGCCACGTTGACCTCCGGCTGGAGCTCGGCAGGTGAGACCACCTCATGGGTCTCAGGTTCGAGCTCTGGAGATGTTCTCTTGTGGAGCCGTTTGTGAGTATGCCAGCTGCTCCTGAAGCATACCTGAGAGCAGAAATATGATCCCTGAATTCCATGTCTCTTGCATATGGGACACTGTAGCTGGGCCTCTTTGCAGTAGCCCTCGGTCATGCAGGTCGGTGTCTCCTCCACCACTGCCCTGTCGACCCGAACCTGACACTGAGCTGTGGAGGCTGCCCTGTCAATCCACTCATAATAGGTGTGGAATGGCAGGTCAGCCTTGTTCGTCACACTGACTCCCCTCAACAGTTGATCCAGGTCCTTGCTCTGCCCTGGATGCTCAAACCCCTCCAAGAATAGTTCCGCAAACTGTGTTACATTATGGAGGGCACCGGACCCTGTATGGGCCAGATGCTTCGCCCAGTCACGGGCCAGTCCATAAAACCGGGATAGCATGAACCCAAGCCATTGTCTCTTGTCTGGCTTGGTGTGCGCTAGGCTTGAGAAGTACATCTGGCTGTGGAACAAGAACTGTCTCGGGTAGTCACACACTCCACAATTCTCCTCCGGGAGGTTGATGGCAGTCCACTGGGGAAACTGGACTGACAGGAAAGGTGGCCAGACATCCCCATGTACACTGCTGTGATGCTCCCCATGCTTTCCTGCTGCATCCATGTTAAGGCATAGTATTCTGTCACGATACTCTCGTAATGGAGATTAGGACAGATGCAAGTGCAGTTAAACAATTTTATTAAAGGAGACAAAGGCAGCCAAATCCAAATCAGTAATCCAAAGTGTGGTCCAAAAGCATGCAAAAGGTCAGGCGTTCGGCAAACAGGCATAAATAGGGCGAGGCAGTAATCAGAGTCAAGAAACGATAAATGAAGTCAGAGAACATGAAACGAAATGAGAACAAAGGACAACCGCTTGGTAAGTGAGTTAAACTCAATACTACACAAAGTCATAGTGTTTGAGCAGTCTATTATATTCTATGGTGTGAGTGTGTATGAGATTGGAAACAGGTGTGTGATTAGTATTCCGAAGAAGGTGAACATGTGTGTGTGTGTGTGTGGGAAGTGCGGTCCATGGCGGCCATGTTTGTAGGCCGCTGTGCAGGATGGGAAATGTAGTCACTGGTTTGCTGTGACATGACACAATCTTTGCATCAAATTAGATTGATCCTTAAAGTGCATCATCTCGTAGAAGCAAATAAAAATTAAATAAAATTCAATAAAATAAAATTAAATTAAATCAAATTAAATAAATAAAATTGTACCCAAAATATAGGATGAGTAAAAATAAAAATGCCATCAACCAAATGAAAATATGCAGTCCAGTATAACAATATGCAACCAAATGAAAACAATTCAGGCCTATGCAGAAAAGACAATAACAGTGTTTACAGGAGGAGAGACGCAGCCAAATCACCCAATAGAGAGGTGCATGTCATTTTGTACTGAAACTCGGAAGTTAGCATCACACTGGTTCCCGCGACAAAAACCCAATAGGATTTTCCCATAGGCTTTTGGATTATCACAAAAAAAATAAATAAATAAATAAGCACAGTGATCAACAAAAGTTTACAATACTAACACGTTTTGTACCATCAAGATAATTTTCACAAATGAACACAACTTTTATGAAGTTTTAAGCCTAAATACAATCGGCAGAAATAAAAAGCTAACCGTATGCTATGAACGAAACTACACCATGGTCGCTCGTCTTCAACGTCACTATCACCAAGCTTCCGACAACTTTTCCAAACTTAATTTAAAAACATTTTCCATAATACAGATTTACTCTGTGGATGAATCTTCATCCACTTTTTTGGGGGGGGAATTGTGCACAGCACACCTGACCCAGTTTATCTGCAAAGACTTTTCCTGTTCAGCCTGATGACGTTTAATGTCCCCAACAACATGTGTAGTCCCATTTAGTAACATGTTAGTGTCATGAAGCGAAGCTGGCAGTTCGAGCGCTAAAATGATAACTCATTTTCGGGTTTTGGCGTACAAAATGACGTACAAAGTGGCAAGCTTGGTCAAGAGTGACTGCAGTAGTGGGTGAGATTGGTCAAGAGTGTCAGCAGTAGTGGCAGGATTGGTCAAGTGTGTCTGCAGTACTGGGTGAGATTAGTCAATTAGTCTGCAGGAGGGGATAGGATTGGTTAAGAGTGTCATTTGTTTGAATTAAAAAATTTAAAAACATGTACCATCCTCCAAACTCAATGACTTCACCTTCAGTTGTCTGCTATTTATTGACCTGACTGAAAAAAAACAGTAAGTATAGGTATATAAATTAAAAAATGTCTGGGTAAAAATGCACCCTGTTTTAACTGACATGTTTATGTTGTTAGTTTATCTTCGTGCAAATGTGAGTTGATTTGTGTTAATTATGTATGTAAGGTCTGCTACTTATCCCAACAGCTGAAAGGAAACATTTCTAAAGGAGGTAACATGTTGAAGCTCTTACCCTGTGTGCCACTGTATTTTATGAATCATATGAGGGCAGATGAGTGAGTTAAAGTGGATTGATGTTATTATAAGTGAGTCTAGAGGCATGTACAATGGGGAATAGTAGTGTAATTAAAAACTTGCTTTACAAAATGTTTGATGAAGGATATGCACTAATTTTTACTTTAAAGTGAGTTACATATCCAAAGTGTTTCAATAAACCTGTTTGGGTTTGAGGAGTGTAATGATAAACCAAATTTGCAGACTCAATATTGTGTATTCTACATTTATGGATGGAGGGTGGCACAGTGGCTTAGTGGTTAGCGTGCTTGCCTCACACCTCTGGGGTCGAGGGCTTGATTCCCGCCACGGTCCTGTGTGTGCGGAGCCTGTATGCTCTCTCCATGCCTCATGGGTCCCAACTGGGCACCCCAGCCCCTAAGCCCAAAGGCATGCATTGTAGACTGATTGGCATGTCCAAAAGTGTCTGTAGTGTATGAATGGGTATGTGATTGCGCCCTGCGATGGATTGTCACCCCGTCCAGGGTGTCCCCTGTCCTGTGCCCCATTCTCCCTGAGATAGTCTTCAGGCTCCCCTTGACCCAGCAAGGATAAGAGCAGTACAGAAAATGCATGGATGGATTTATGGAGGGATCATTTGAGATTAAAAAAAAAAAAGTTATTGTTTACTGTTAAGACTCAGTATCAGTAAGTATGGGAAGCCAGTATATAAATGCACAACAGTTTTTATTAAGAAACATATATTAATGAAATAGAATAACTAGGCCACAAGAAACAAGAACCTGTGAGGACAGATGCATAAATATATACACATTATGATTAACTCAAAAGAAGAAGCCGTTAGATGACACATGACACAAGAGTGTAAACTCTGCATGTTCTTTATTAGGATGAATGTAATTCTTATTATCAGAGTTCAAAATACAAGCAGGTGGCTTTACACAAGGATAATCCATATTCACAGTTAGAGAAAACAAGGGTAAAAAAAACAGAAAACAAGGCTCAGAACCAAATGAGGCAGGGTATATTCAGAGGACAGGGGCGGCATCGGGTCTAGAACACAAACAAAAGCACATCATAAACCCAAAACAAAAATGTCTGAGAGGCGGAATTCATGAGAGAGGACACTGATAACTAACAAAACACATGAAAACCAATGAACTAATAGGGGAATAGAAAATGAATGCAAAGCAATAACAAAAGCACATGGAAAACTAACGGCAAAAGATGTGAAAGTACTGCTTGACACACTGGAAAACATGATGTGCATCAAGAGGTGGAATTCATGCCTAACTGATTAACTCAGGAGTTTCCAGAGGACTTCAAACTTCCACTCTCAACATTTTAATGCTCCATTGTAATTATGTAAAGGAAAGTTAAGTCACCTATAACAAATTAATCTCTGCTGAATTTTTCTCAAATCACAGTACTATGTTTTTGCTCATGTTTAAGTTGACCTTCATTACTAAAATTGAGATAATGTTAATACCAATTTGTTGCCATTATTTGTTGCAAGGCCATACCATTTTGCTCATTTCTCAGCTCACACTGCATCACTCCAACAACCCAGAGCAGACAAGTAATGGTGATTGTGAGTGTCTGGTGTTTATGTCGATGCAGTGCATGGTCAAGGCCTTCCTCATATCCCTCATGTCTGTGTGGCATTAAAAGCAATCCGTGGGGATGTGAGGGAATGTGTTTTTTTGTGGCCTGGTTTATTTGTCTGGTGTAAAGTGCTCGGAGAGGACTCCCTGCTGCTCGCTTGCTGCTGACACTCATACTTAGCAGCTTCTCGGATTTCCTGATCCAACACAAAATTTTTTTGCAACTGTGAGCGTAGGTGACTTTAGTCAATTTTAATACAAACAGTCATAAGAAGAGCTACGGCTGCCAACTCTGTCCTTCCTATAACTCTTACTAACTTAAATTGCATTTGTTGCTGTGATCAGCTAAGATTGTACTCACAGTTTATCAACTTTTAGTAAAGGTGTGTGTAAATATTTTTGTAGGCTAAACCAGATTTAGAATAGTTTTTGTAAAGCTGATTGTCTTTGTATTTATGCGCGATTGCCAATCAGTCATCAATTATCACAGTTCACAGCAAAGCAGATTTGCATTCAGTGATGCCCTCAAAATTCCATAAAAGTTAAATTTCACAGACAGCTGAAAGTAAAAAGATGACTAAACAGTAAAAGACTGCCTCCAAAGTGTGACATGTTCTAAATCTTCCAGTAATGCAACTCAGCTACTGCGGCACATCAGCTACCATAGACCATAGTGCACATTAACGCTTTCCTTTTTTTTTTCTTCTTGCGATCGCAAGAATTAACACAAAATCACGTAAGCTTGAGGAGGATCTTGTAATTTTTCAAAATGACCACAGATTTGGGCCAAGATGCATCATGTGATGTCATCAAAGCGCGCATTCAGCGAAAGCCCTCTTCAATTCATATGTGTCAAACATGAATACAGCTAAAAAGTCTAATTTATCAACAAACATCACTGCAAAAGACAACTGCAATTTCACCAATTCAAGTTGTTTTCCACAAAAAAGCACCAAAAACTCCACAAGTTGCCTCACAAATTCTGATAAAAGTAACAGCAAAATCAAGCATTTTTGGCCACAACAATCACAAAAAAAAAACTCTGAAATCCTGTACAGACTGTATTTGTTTTAGATTTCTTACTTTCAAGTGATTTAATATGAAATGGCCACAAAAATATTACTCTCTCTTAAATTTGTATGTGTAATTGAAATAAATAAGCGATTTCAACCTAACAGTGAAATCTGTTCATAAATTTGCAGTAACTCATCGACAATTATACGATTTGAAGCTGAGACTCAAATTAGTGAGTCTCCATATATATAAATTTACACAAACTCAGGAGCTCTTGAGCGATATGAACATTTCGTGCAAATGGAAGCAGAAAACTGATTTGAGGTCAGGTGAGATGATGTCGGCTGACTTAATTTATATCTCATTGACTGTGTTACTCCATGTGGAGATGTAAAGCGTAATTTTTTTTAACATGTTAGCGTGTTGCATCAAACAGCTGCATTGCTATCAGGGGCCTTAAGTAAAGGCTAAATACCTCAGAAGACAAAACAACAGAAGTGACTAATCTCCTTAAAATTAAACTCAAACAGGTTCCTGTTCTTTTGAGTTTCTGAGGATCGATGAGGATCGGGCTGCTCGAATACTTCTGTAGCCTCTTAGTCATGAAATCTGTTTTGATGATCTCCAAACCATGTCACGTCTTAACACACTGGCATGAAATGACGTGATGTTGGACTGTTTTGTTCCTCTTTCCTTTTCAGCTCTTTCTGACAGTGAAAATGTTAACCAGAGGATTCCTTAATTAGCTCTTTCGTCTCTGACCTTGGCTTGTTCCATCAGCCTCGAATCTGACACAAACCACAAGAGGTTTTTCTTTCCATCTCACAATGGCGCACAGTGACAAATTGGCACTAATCACTATCTGATAATTAACATTTCTTGAGATTTGAAAGCAGGGCCTGGCTCAGCAGAAAGGTCACAGTAGAGCTGCGTAGGCCTTGTGCTTATATAGAGTTTAGCATATACTCGTTGGCCACTTAGAAACACCACACTGTTACTGGCTAGAACTCTTTTTGCTCAGAATAGCCTCAGTTCTTTGTGGCCTGGGTTGCACAAGGTTCTGAAAGCATTTCTCTGAGCTTCTTGTCCATGTTGACATGACCATGCCACATAATTGCTGCAGATTTGTCAGCTACGCGTGTTTGTGAATTTCTACAACTTGCCAATTGTGCACTATTGGATTTAAATCTGGTGACTGGCAAGGCCACCGAAGTAGAGTGAACTCATTGTCATGATCATGGAACCAGTTTGAGACGATCTGTGCGTGATTTGTGACATGGTGCATTATCACGCTGGAGTATCCATCATAAGATGGGTAAATAGGAGCCAAAAAGGGAGGCAAGTAGTCAGCAACAATACTTAGATAGGCTGTGGCATTCAAACAATGCAAGATTGTGTAGCAAGTAAACATTCCCCACACCATTACACCACCACCACCCTAAACTGTTGACACAACAGGGTGACTCATCAATTCTGACCCTACCATCAGCAGGATACAAGATTCATCAGACCAGACCACGTTTTTCCCATCATCAAATGTCCAATATTGGTAATCCTGTGCCGACTCCAGTTCTTGCCTAACAGGAGTGGAACCTGATGTGGTCTTCTGCTGTTGTAGCATATTTGCTTTAAGGTTAGACAAGTTGTGCATTCTGATATGCTTTTCTGTTCACCACGGTTGTAAAGAGTGGTTATTTGAGTTACCGTGGCCTTCCTGTCAGCTCGAAATAGCCTGTCTCCTCTGACTTCTTTCATCAAGAACTGAATGGCAGAAGTGCCGTTCACTAGATTGTTTTGCAACATTATAACTAACAGACTGTTGCGTGTGAGAATTCCAAATCAAAGGTTTCTGAAATACTTAGACTAACCCGTCTGGCACCAACAACCATGCCACGGTCACTAAGATCAAATAATTTTCGTATTCTGATGGTTGTGAACATTAACTGAAGCTTGTGACCTGTGTCTGCATAATTGTACACATTGTGCTGCCACCACATGACAGGCCGATTGGATCATTGCATGAAGGTGGAAATATCCAGGCATTCCTATTAAAGTGGTTCATGAGTTTACCAGATATTTTAACCAGGGCAGAGTATTCTGTCTACAGAATTCTTCAAAGCTGCACTCATAATTTAGCTGATTGAGGGCATTAAGGCCATTAAGGAATTCTGAAAGAACTTAAATAGCTTTTCTGTTCAATGGTTGGAACATTGTCTGCACAATTAGCTGTCCAATTTTTTTTATCCTGCTGGCATAAAGAATGCAAGTACTTCTGTTTTCTTTTCAGGCATTGTTTCCCCCTCTGTATAATGAATAAAACATTAGTGAAGCAGTGGAAGGATGGTGTTACACTTTATTTATTAACAATTAAGTTTTATTTGGGGCAGCATGGTGGTGTAGTTCGTCCCCTCACAGCTTCAGGGCCCCTAGTTTGAGTCTGTACTTGGGTTACTGTGTGTATGGAGTTTCACATGTTATTCTCATGCCTGTGTAGGTTTCCTCCAAATACTGTAGGTTCTTCAGTTTTCTCACACTTCCCAAAAGTGTGCATCCCATTCAGGGTATATGTCCATCATGTACCCAGAGTTTCTGGAATAGGTTCTGGATCCACTTTGACCCTGACCAGGATAAAAGCACGTACTGCAGATGAAATAATGAATGAATAGAAATTATTTGGTAGATTATTTGCGTATCTATAGACTCAGGTCTCATCCATCACTGGCATTACAATACATCTGTTATGTGAACTGAAACTCAAAAGAAAATTTATGCCTGATGTTTGTGGGTTACGTATACAGTCGTGAATAGATTCCATTAGAAAAAAAGATCAAATCCCATGGCCTAAAGTTTTCACCTGATGTAGGGTTTATAAAAAGGAAAAAGCTGTAACATAATTGAGCACTAAAATGTGTATTTTGTTACTCCAATTTTGGAATTTCAACATCGTTTAAATGTTAATAGCAGGGGTAGAAAATGGTTTGATTAAATTAGCTAAACATTTGGTTCTCAGTAACCACATATTTGATTTAAACAGCCTATTGGTCATGATCTGTTATTTCCATATGTCTGTGTGGACTCAGGTGATTGGTTGAGAGCAGGCTATCCACTGAAAATGAACCCAGGACCCACCAACACACACCTGGACTAATCAAAACCCTTCACAACGTCTCATACTATTGTGCATTTTCACTTATTTTACAGTCCTTGTGATGGTTGGTACTTGGAGGTAGGACATAAGTATGTAACAAATTATGTTCTTTATTATTCAGGGCAATCAATGAATTGCGATCATGAAACATGAAAATGGGGTCAAAATACAGGCAGACAGTGTAATCACTGGCATATCTGTAATCATGAACAATATCATAAGCATGGGTTTGAACATGAAATACAGAGCTCAGAATATAACTAGAAAACACTAGAAAAAAGAAACAAGGCTTAGGAATGAACAAGATGAATAGCATGATAAGACGTCTCAGCAAGACACTATTGATGTGTCGTTCATGAATGATTTTGAACGAATCTCTACTATGACTCAAAAAGAACGAGTTGTCTTAGAGAGTGATTCGTTTCCGGACACACACACACAGAGATTTTAATTATATTATGCTGAAATGAAAGAAATGACTCGAAAAAAGATTTTTTTCTGAACATTTTGCTGAATGAGATTCAAAGATCTGAGTCAGTAACATGAACCGAACTTCCCATCACTATAAGACACTGAAACAACGGGGTGTAAATAGGCAAAATAAACAAGGGCTTAACGCAAACCACCTGGACACAATCAGGTAAATCACCAATGGCAGGACAGGGGTGGAGACAGTACCAAAATCAAAACAAAAGCCCATGGAGTGAACTCAAAACAAAACATGGGAATTTGCGACTGTGCTGCTGTATTGCTACAGTATGTGTATGTGAAATTTCCTTCCAGTTATACAGCGGAATAACAATAAAAACCCTCTTGACTTAAATAAAGTTCTCTGTAAGACAGGTGTAAGTCTGGCTGTGAGTCTGTAGAGGAGATTAGAGGGATAAAGGTTGAAAGACCCATCAAGATCCACTACTATACATAGAGAAGAGGGAGAAAGAATGCTTTATTCATGGTAATTTTAAGAAATACGGTGAGAAATACATTATTTCCACAATGGGACGAGGGCAAATAATGAGCTTCCATGAGAGGTAGAGATCCTCTAAGAGCTCGAATTGAAGCACTGTGCGGTCTGCATTCTAATTTTATGGCACTTAGGAGTAAAGAGTTGGGGGCCTCTCCAGCCACTCTTGCAGCCTGCTGGCAATGGAATATGATGTGTTTGGAGAGGTAGCCCATTATCCTGGCATTGGAGGGGGAAGGAGCTGAAGTGGCCTATGAAACGGCCCTTTAGACAGGTGTGTGTGTCTGTGTGTCTGTGTGTCTGTGTGTGAGTGACACTTCCCAGTACTTGCTCTGTCTTCATTAGTAGCGCTCCTCGAAACAGGCTCTCTTGCTTAGCTGAGAGGAAGTGAACCTGAGCAAACACCCACAAGGGCTCTCACTCACACTACCATATCATTCAGCTTTTCTTCTATTCCAATTTTGTCTGATTGTCCCTGCATTATTCACATTTTTTGTCACAAATATGTTTTTCATTTGGTTATAAGGTTTTGTATTTCTTGGAATACATTTAGTTCGCCTAAAGTTTCAAACTAATTAACCATAAATAGTTCCGTCATACTTTTTAGTGTAAGATTAAAACTAATTAACCATGAAGACATTTTTACCACGGGCACCAATTCTGAAGCTCATTCAAAATAATAATAATAATAATAATAATAATAATAATAGTAATAGTAATAATAATAATAATAATATCATGTCAAAGGTTGGCACAGTGATGTAGTAGATAGTGACAGCTCCAAGATCCAGGGTTTGATCCTGACCTCAGGTTACTCGCTGTATTGTGTTTTGTATGTTCTCGTGTACATTTGGGTTTCCCTTCAAGTTGTCCATCATCCCTCAAACATACCACTAGGTAGAGTGGTTACTGTAAAATTTCCCATACTACACCACACTTCATCTCATGTGTCTTCAGCTCTTTTTCAGAATGTTCTCGTGTAAAGAAAGAAGAAGGGGGAAAAAGCTGACGAACAGCTCTCTTGGGCTCAATGTTGTGATGATTTGTTAGTTCAATTCTCACATTTTTATTTAAAATGACTGTTTCAGTTAGATCATTGAGATCATAACTTACATCTCTACCTAGTCTGTTTTGCCAGAATTGGCTAAATGCCGCCTTGATGTTATTCCCGAACTCTCCTTTTTTTTTTATTTATTTAAAAAAACACTACACATACAGTGCCCTCCACTACTATTGGCACCCTTGGTAAATATGAGCAAAGAAGGCTGTGAAAAATTATCTTTATTGTTTAACCTTTTAAAAAAAAAATCATAAAAATACTCTGGATATCTGGATACTCATGGATATCAAACAATTGCAAACAAAACACAGGTTTATAAAAAAAAAAAAAAATCTGTTAAATATAGGTGTGCAAAATTATTGGCACCCCTTTGAATTCATATGAGAAAATTATATTTAAAGTTTTCAGTTTGCCAGACACTACTGGAACTTCAAATGGGATCGGGTTCTATGGTCAGATGAAACCAAAATAGAGTTTTTTGGCAATAAACACTGATGTGGTTTTGGCGCACACAGAGAGGTAGCCATATGGAAAAGTACCTCATGCCCACAGTTAAATATGGTGGTGGGTCTTTAATGTTTTGGGGCTGTTTTTCTGCCAGAGGACCTGGACATTTTGTTAGGATACATGGCATCATGGACTCAAATATCAACAGATATTAAATGAAAACCTGACTGCCTCTGCCAGAAAGCTTAAAATGGGCCATGGTCGGGTGTTCCAGCAGGACAATGATCCAAAACATACATCAAAATCAACACAAAAATGGTTTACTGACCACAAAATCAAGGTCCTGCAATGGCTATCCCAGTATTTCTGTGAATTTTTTAAACAAAAGATCAAAAGGTTAAACAATAAAGACAATTTTTCACAGCCTTCTTTGCTTGTATTTACCAAAGGTGCCAGTATTAGTGGAGGGCACTGTAAGTGATCTTGTAAGAAATAAACCAAACAGGATTAATTGGTGAACCTGTGCAGTTCTATTTAAAGACTTGTATGTTGTATAGAGGTGTTGAGGCTAACTTTGTTTACTTACTCCCTGATGAGTATACAGAAGGTAAAAATGTCTTGATTTACCATTTTGTGTGTGTGTGTGTGTGTGTGTGTGTGTGTGTGTGTGTGTGTGCTACATAGAATTTAAGTATATCAAAAGTCAAAATAAACTAAATGCAAAAAGGGCCAGTTATAAACGAGATCAAGAATAGGCAGATGGTCATATATGATGGTCTGTATCTGAGTCTATTTACTCAGTCCGTACAGGATTTCGCAGGAGTTGTTTTGTGCTTGTTATTGCCAAAAATGCTTGATTTTGCTGTGGCTGTTTTCAAAATTTGCAATGCAACATGAGGTGTCATTTGTGCTTTATTTTTTGGTGGTACATGAATTTACAAAATCGCAATTGAATGCAGTTGTCTTTTGCAGTGATGTTTGTTGATAAATGAGACCTTTTAATAATTAATAATAATAATTCCTTAGATTTATATAGTGTTTTTATAGGCACTCAAAGCGCTTTACATTGTATGGTGGAATCTCCTCAACCACCACTAGTGAGTAGCATCCACCTGGATGATGTGACGGCAACCATAGTGCACCAGAACACCCACCACACACCAGCTATTAGTGGAGAGGAGAGAGTGATGTAGCCAATTCAGAGATGAAGATTATTAGGGGGTCATGATAGCTAAGGGCCAATGGGGATTTTTAATAGCCACAGAGAGTCAGAACCTCGGTTTAACGTCTCATCAGAAAGACAGTGCTGTTTTTACAGTATAGTGTCCCCGTCACTATACTGGGGCATTAGGACCCACACAGACCACATGGGGGCATTAGGACCCACACAGACCACATGGTGAGCACCCCCTGCTGTCCTCACTAATACAACTTTTAGTTGTACTCATGCTCGTTGCACGTGAATTGAAGAGGGCTTTGGCTGAATGTGCATTGTGATGAAGTTACATCTTGAAAGATTTTGTGATTGTTGCGGTCAAAAACACTTTGCTAAAACACTATTTTGCTGCATCGATTTTCAGAATTGCGACACAATTAGTGGAGTTTTTTTGCATTTTTTGGCAGAAAACTACTTGAATTGGCAAAATTGTAATTGCACAAAATTGTTTTGCATTGATATTTGTTGGTAAATGAGATCTTTTAGCTGTACTCATATTCGACACACAGGAATCGAAGATGGCTTTGACTGAATGCACATTGTGCAGACGTCACATGACACGGCTTGGCCCAAATCTGCAGAAAATCTGCAGTAATTTTGAAAAATTTTAAATTCCTCAAAATATTGTGGAATTTGCTTGATTTTGCGTTCATTTCTGCGCCCGCAAAATCCTGGAGGAACTGATTAGTGATCCAATCATCCGGATCTGTATTCAGATTTAAAGCCAAAGTGGGTGTGGCAGAACCAAAAGTCTTTTTTTTCTCTATTTTCCTTCACAATTTGGTCACCTGCCAATTCCTACCCACCAGCCAGTTCTATCCTATCATATGACTGCTACCAACCATAGAGGGTGAAGACCAGCAAAAAAGAAAGCACCATCTGCCCTGTTCCACATGCATGAGCTCACAGACAACCATGATTGGCTAGTGATTGACAGGGGAGAGAGAGGATGCCTTTCTCTCCCACTTCTCTCTGTAATGCTTCCTTGGCTCCTGGCCATGGCTGGCTGTCATCAACTGGATTCAAACTTGTGATCTCCTGACATGTGTTTTTATTAAGTATGAACCCTACCACTATGCCCCTGGAAACCCAGCGGTAGAACTGTTAATGTCAACATGGTGTGTAAATTCTGGCTGTGACAATTTCTCAACCTTAAATACATCACTTGAAAACATTATTGGTCTCAACTAGATATGTGCAAGAGTCTGTCTTTTTATTATTATTATTTTTTGATCTTGCATTTATTCACTATTTTTTCAGTATCTGCGTGAGAAACAAGTATAGTTGGATCTATTTCCCAAAATATCAACAAACTAGTAGTCTAATTTAAACCACTGTGACTGTGACTAGGCAGCTACTATGGATGAATGAACGAATGCTGTAAATGCATTACACATTAATAAACACAATCTCTGTTTATCATGTGCACTTCATACCCTAAAATAGAAAACAATAGTGCTTATTCATGTCTGTATTTCTACCTGTTTAGAACATAAAATATGTTTATTCCCAATAATGTATTTGTATTTGAATGATGAATTATCATATAGAAATCCAGAAGTTTCATTCCAACCAAGAAGCCACAGGCAGGGGCATGGCATGCGACAATCAGTAGTCATCTAATGAGGAACCAGAAAAAGGCACATAGACAAGACATACCCCTACACCGAGAAACATACAGCACAATGAACATTCAAAAATACAATGAAAGTCATTACCAATTTCACTCTACTACCTGTTCTGTTTTTTGTGCTGTGTTTGTTTCGTCTCCCCCAGTATCAGGTTTGTTATACCCAATTGTTGAATTTTGGTGACTAAGAAACATTACTGTCAGTTTTATTGTTTTTAATTTTAGAAAATTGTTACATCAAGAAGGCAGTGATGTAATCAAGTAATTAAAATCACCATAATGTCATTCTACCATTTGCTCAACTGTCAACCAGGTCCTGCCAATTTTGGTTGAGTGCCATTTTCTCTCTCATGAAGAAATTGAACTTTAAAAGAGAAATAAGGTTTAATGACCCAAGAGAGAAAGAAATATCACAAGGGTGCCCTTATGCCTCTGTTTCCTCCTGGCTCTCCCTTTTAGTTATGCTGTCATAGCGAGACCTGCTCGAGTCCCCACATACACTCTGATCACAATGTACACACATTTAAAACACTGTATGATAAGAGCATATCTAATAATCTGGTCCCTCTCTCCCTCATTGCCAAGCTGTATGTGTACTCCGCCATGTGTCTGATACGGTGTCGGTGCCAGATCCTGACACTTTTAATGATGTGGCTCTTCTCACCCTCTGGACTTTACATTTATTCACTTGCCTGATTCATCCTGATGCTCTGCTTCGGGCTTAGAGAGTCTGAAATTGTGACTCACTTTCATCTGCTGCCGTGGATGGTCCCACATGGATACCCTAAAGTTTTGCACTTCACAGAAAGAGTATTTCCAAAGTCCCACCCTTACTTCAGTGGATAAGCTCACCTAGATACTGTACATTTGTACCTAATAACTGCCGCTGTAATCATGAAGACTGTCCGGTTCTTGTCTCAGGACTCTGCCCATACTCAACATCCTTCCAGTACACTAAGTACTATTCAACATTACAGTATATATTTGTAGAACAGTGATGATTTATCATCCCTTTATCCAGTGTCACCCAGAAGAAAATGGGTTCCCTTTTGAGACTGGTTTATCTGAAGGTTTTTTCCTCATGAAAGTTGTAGGAAGTTTTTTTTGCCACTGTTGCCTCTGGATTGCATTAAGAGATAAAATCTAAAGTTGTGAAAAATCTACCAAAGCATAAGAGTGGATGGTGAAGCATGTCAGAGCTAGATGACTACAGAAAGGTATCATAACAGAATTGGGGAACCTGGAGGATATTAAGGGATACACTAACCAGACGCAAAGGCCATGCAGTCACAATCTTGTTTTTTCCCTTCAGCTCAGGAGACTGAACACATTCTTGCCTCAGGACTAGAGGAAAAGGTGAACCACGCTGTGGTTTCTCCTGAGATGTTCTACACTCCAGCTAGTCTTCACTCTGTCTTCAGTCTGAATTACAGAAACCCTGGTGCACTGCACCACACTGTACCTTGAGAATCTGGCAGAAAAATTCCCTTCACATCCTTCATACATGAGGAAGAAGAGGAGGATTTGACATTTCCACTTTACCTCCTATTTGTGGAATCAGAAATAGACATCTCCAATACGTTCTTGGAGACTAAAAAGAAGAAGAAAAAAATGGCTGAAAAAAAAAAAATCCACCGCTCACTTTGGCTGAATGCTGTGATAATTTGTAACTTCACTTCTGACATTTTCAGCTAAAAGGACCATTTCAATTAGATCATTGAGAACACAACCTACGTCTCCACCTCACATGTTTTGCCAGAATCAACAGTCAGCTAAATGCCGACTTGATTTAATTTCTGAGGCCTTCGCAGCACTTGAAATCTTTCTTTTTTCCGCTCTGGTGAAGTGATTTGGTATGAAATGTACCAAATAGGTTAACCTGTGTAGTGCTATTTAATGTGTCCTAGAAACACTTGTATGTTCTAGAGAGGTGTTGAAGCACCATCACCCTTACTCATTGCTTACTGAATTACTGCTGTAGTGTGTTAAAGGTGTGAATCTGTTAGCATAGATCTGTTCCTCTGGTTCTTATCCATAACTGCCAATTGCCTTCAACGGGAACTCACTATTATGCTCCTCTAAAAACCTCACCCTTGTGTTTTTCCCAGTCCTCAGAGTTTAAAAGCCACTCTGTGCACTCGTCCTCTACACTTCTTTCTACGCTACATCACTGAAACTGAAGACACTACTTTCTCTGGTTCTTTTACTCTATGCTCTACTTTGTTCTCTTCCTTGCTAAACCGTAGTCCATTTATTGTCAGCCGGCTGCTGTTCAGTGGCAGCATGGCTCGTGCTGTGGACTTTTGAGTCGTGCTCTGCACTGCCCGAGGTGGATTTTAGTGGATTAATTTTAATGGAGCCCCACGACAGAAACTTCCTCAGTTTGCCAGGAAGATGACTGCTCAGCTTGATTATTACTTATTGATACTGAGAGCAAGTCTCCACTACATTCCTGCCTGAGAGGCCATGCTTTTCACCACTACCACTTTTTTGTCAGCAAACATGACCTGTGGGGGATTCCTTTTCTAGCTTTTTGGTTCTTCAGTTCTTCAGTAAGAAACATGGCCACATTTTCTCCTCAAATTTCTCACCTGCCACGTCCCACCCACCAGCCAGCTCTCCCATATCACAAGACAACTATGCACTGGGGAGCGTAAAAGCTAATACATCAGTCCATACAGGATTTTGTGATTGTTGCGGCCAACAATGCTTTATTTTGCTGCATCTATTTTCAAAATTGACGCAATTAGCTGAGATTTTTGTGGGTTTTTTTAGTAGAAAACTACTTGAATTGGCAAAATTTCAATTGCACAAAATTGTTTTGCACTGAAATTTGTTGGTAAATGAGACCTTTTAGCTGTACTCATATTCGACACATGGGAATCGAAGATGGCTTTGACTGATTGCACATTGTGCAGATGTCACATGACACATCTTGGTCCAAATCTGTGAAAAATCTGCTGCATTTTTGAAAAAATTGCAAGCTCTTCCAAATATTGCAGAGTTTGCTTTATCTTGCGTTAATTTCTGCAATCGCAAAATCGCTAAATCCTGGAGGCTTCCTCTGAGCCAGCCAACCGTATCCCTTCACACTGTGCCACAGAGCAATATATCGCATTCAGAGGTAAGGGCTATCTGCCCTCTTTCGTATTCATGAGCTCACCGACACCCACGATTGGTTAGTGTAACTATGATTGACAGGGGAGTGAATATATCATCCCTTCCATCTAGAGAGCTTGGCTATTTTTGCTCCCTTGACTCCTGGCCATGAATGGCTGTGACATCATTGGCATTCAAACTCACGATCTTCGATCATGATCGACGATGTTCTGCCACTCAGGAGCCTTAATAGGCATGTTTGAACTTGTTGGCCTGCTGCCTTCTCTGTATAGGTTTCTGTATATAATCCTGTATGTTTTATATTACTGTTGTGAACCACTTCTACTTTAGCCACAGTTCTGAGGTGTTTCCCTCAGGTCTGAATTGAGGGGTGGGTATTTTTGTGTGATCAGTGCTTTTAGATTACAATATAATTTAAAGTAACTTGCTACCCATTTAATATAAAAAATTAGCCGAGTAGGAGAAGCTTTACCAGGTTTCTCAGGTTCTTCTCTATTGTCCTTTGTTTCTGTTAGGTCATTACTACATTACTGCTATTTTCTCTACTTCCTCTATTCTTCTGCTCTTTTATAGCTCCTGTCCCACAACCCCTAAATTGGTACATAAAATTTAAAGCTTTGGACATGGACAAAATATATTTGATGGGCATCAACTAACAAGACTTGTCAAAGTATAACCTATGTATATTGGTGGGAAATATTGTTCTATACCATCTGCTACTGAGTTTCAGGATCTTAAAATTTATCAAATATAATCAAATTTTACACATTTTCTGCCTTGATTTTTTCTTTTATTTTTTGCCATGAACATGTATCATGTTTACTAACACGAGAGGGCTTGGTTACTATTAGTACATTCGCAATACCACTCATTTCATATTCATTTCAATGGAGAACTTTGTTGGCTCCATGCACTACATGATGCACTCAGAGTTCAACTTTATGTATATGAATCCATCTGCCACATTGCTTTTTGGTTAATCATCGAAGGGTAGACATTGCCCAAGCAGAAATAATTTTAATTAACTTCTAAACATCATATGATGGAGTTCCATGCAATATACCATTAAATAAATGAGGAGGAAGAGGAGAAATGTCATAGATCAGTGATACTATATGCATACATCAGTGTTGGGTGGAGAGACACAGGGAAGGTGTGTGCTCTGATAACATTTGCAAGTGGTCTCGGATAAGTATGAGCCGATACTTTGAGTTTGAAATCAATGTTATATAAAAAATGAAAAAATGGTATCAGTGATGCCTTCGTTCTGTACAAATGTGACAGCCATCCTACAGCATTATGGCATAAATAAAACTTTGCATTTGAAGGGAACATTAAGAGTACTTAACAGCTGACAAACACCCACTGGCTAGATTTTGTGTTTTTTCCATTGCATGTGACCACAATAACATGAATTATTGATGACAGATGATGTGTTTAGTAAGTATAAATTAGTACTTACACTTGCTAGAGAATGTTGATTAGAGCTGTGATGTTTCGAATACATTATTTTGGTCTGTTGATCTGACATAGAAGTTGAAACTATTCAGAAACGTACAAGCAACCCAGATGAAGTCAAGGGTGCCAATACTTTGACCTTAGTAGAAATGGAGAGAAAGACCATGCCAGACGATGATAAAATACATCAAAACATATGTCCTGCACTTTTTGCAAAATCTCATATGCTGGTGTATGTTATTACATGCTGTATGTTGTGAACAGACAGTGAATAGGAAGCCATTTTGAATCCTGCCTAAATTAAGGACGGCTTTTTTATGTATCTTGTGGTTTTTCAGAATGGAACGTCGAGTTAAATCAGTGACAATAAATTTTAAAAAATGGTAAATAAATACAACCCCAGTTCCAAAAAAGTTGGGGCACTGTGTAAAATGTAAATAAAAATAGAATGCAGTGATTTGCAAATCTCATAAACCCATATGTTATTCACAATAGAACATAGAAAACATATCAAATGTTTAAACTGAGGAAATGTACCATAAAAAAAGATAATTTTTAATTTGATGGCCGTAACACATCTAAAAAAAAGTTGGGACGGGGCAACAAAAGGCCGGAAAACTAAGTGTTACTAAAAAGAAACAGTTGGAGGTTAATTGGCAGCAGGTCAATAACATGATTACGTATAAAAAGAATATCTTTCAGAAGTAAAAGTGGGCAGGGGTTCACCAATCTGCAAAAAACTACATCTACAATTTGTGGAACAATTTCAGAATAATGTTCCTCTTCTTAAAATTGCAGAGACTATGAATATCTCACCATCTATAGTACATAAAATCATCAAAAGATTCCAAGGATCTGGAGAAAACACTGTGCGCAAGGGACAAGGGTGAAAATCAGTATTGCATGCCTGTGATCTTCGGGCCCTCAGGCGGCACTGCATTAAAAACAGGCATGATTCTGTAAAAGAAATCACTGCATGGGCTCAGAGACACCTCCAGAACTCAGTGTCTGTGAACACAGTTCGCAGTGCCACCCACAAATGCTGGTTAAAGCTCTATCATGCAAAGAAAAAGCCATATGTGAACAGGATCCAGAAACACCGCCATCTTCTCTGGGCCAAAGCTCATTTAAAATGGACTGAGGCAAAGTGGAAAACTGTTCTGTGTTCAGACAAATCGAAATTTTAAATTCTTTTTGATGCCGCGTCCTCTAAACTAAAGAGGATTAAAGAGGAGAGGGACCATTCGGCATTTTATCAGCGCTCAATTCAAAAGCCTGCATCTCTGATCGTATGGGGATGCATTAGTGCCTATGGAATGGGCAGCTTGCACATCTGGAATATACAGGTTTTAGAGCAACATATGGTTCCATCCAGAGTCCATCTCATATTGACTTCTGAGAGACTCTGCCTCTCTGCGATACACTTTTTATACCCAATCATGTTACTAACCTGTTGCCAATTAACCTAATTAGTTGCAAAATGTTCCTCCAGCTGTTTCCTTTTAGTAACACTTACTCTTCCAGCCTTTTGTTACCCCTGTCCCAACTTTTCTGAGATGTGCTGTGGCCATCAAATTAAAAATTACCTTGTTTTTTCCTTAAAATGGTACGTTTCCTCGGTTCCTCAGTTTCCTATGTTCTATTGTGAATAACACATGGGTTTATGAGATTTGCAAATCATTGCATTCTGTTTTTCTTTACATTTTACATAGTGTCCCAACTTTTTTGGAATTGGGGTTGTATAAACAAATGCCAACTAAATTAATTATGTGATAAATCTGTGGTGCCAAGAGACATTTGAACCGAGAAAGTAATTTTGTCAGTCACCACACTGCTAAAGAAGTTTGCTGAGCCATACCGTCTAGTATAAAAACAGTTCTAGTTTCATTTTTGGCATCCACATCAGATTATTTGTTGTAACCAACTGTCAGTTTGGCGCACATCTTTTGTATTATGCCATCACTGAGACCTCATGATATAATGCACTGCTCAACCCTAACAGTTTCATGTTTGAGCCATTGAGAAATGATATATTTTAGTTCTTATTTAATATCATGACCTGCAATTAGGGGAATCAAATTGAAGACAGGTTTTTAGTATGGGTAAATTAGAAAAAACAACAAATTTAGAATTACATCTTGTTACCGTAACCATAACATCTATTACAGTATTATGGAAAAGTATTGTTAAATTGACGCTTGGTCTTTTTCATATCTTTCAAACCACTGCTGACTGTGAGGACCAGTCTAACATTTGGCAGCAGGTTGAAAAAGAAAAAAAAAAAATAAATTCCCTGGATTAGAGTTATGATTTTTTGTGTATACTTTCTATAATTCACGGTCAATCTAGACCAAGGCCATACTATCACAGCTAACCGCAGATGTGGATCCAATTAGCACATTTCCCAAAGCCTGAATGCTTTACATAATTAGCATGCGCCGTACATGCTCCATGTATTTATACAGCATGAATACAAATTGTTGATCAGTGAACACCACTCAAAGGCCTTGCCCTTATCTAAACATGCTTAAAGCTTCAATGAGAGTATTGACTGGCCAGCATGTGATATGTGTTCGTTCGATGTATGTTACAGTGCTGCTTTTTCGAGGCGCTTGTGCATTGATTTGCCACTAAATATCATATAATTGGCTCTTTAGTGTCTGAATAGTGCTGATTGAGTGTTTAAATAAACCGAGACATCTGTGTCCTAAGTAAGCACTTAAAACATTACAAAGCCATTTCCTGCTCTGTGTACATGGAAGTCTCTACAGCAGCACACTCAATCCTGTGCTTTATTCAGTCCGTACAGGATTTTGTGGAGTAGTTTTGTGATTGTTGTGGCCAAAAATGCTTGATTTTGCTGCTTTTTTAAAATTATTATTTGTAATGGAACATGCAGAGTTTGTGTTTTATTGCGGAAAACTATTGAATTGGGGAAATTGCAATTGCACAAAGTTGCTTTGTCTTTCACAGTGACATTTAATGGTAAATGAAACCTTTTAGCTGTACCTACGATGTTCAACGCATGTGAATCGAAGAGGGCTTTGGCTGAATGCACGTTGTGATGATGTCACATAATGCATCTTTGCCCAAAATCTACACTAATTTAGAAAATTGCGGCGTTTGCTTGATTTTGCCTTCATTTCTTAAATTGCAAAATTGCTAAATCCTGGAGGGACTGATTATTAAGACATTTTGTCTTGTACCTGCTATGCAGCTTTTGTGTCATTAGAACACTCCATGTTCTTCAGACCAAGCCTAATTCAGATTGGGTTTTATAGATATTTATTTATATCGATATATATTTATAGATATAGAGAGTAGGAGTCAAAATCTTTCTCAATTAAAAGTATCCAGAGTATCCAGCCAAGTGAAAGCTACAACTTTTAAATGTAGCCAAGTATGAAATAGTAAAAAAAATAAATAAATGTTTTAAACTGAGGAAATTATGTTAATGGAATGTTTTCATGTGAAGATGAACTTTTATTACGAATCGAAAACTGTTATAACTGTTATATTGTTTTTGCCTGAGAATATTCAGTCTCTGTAAGTTTGCTGCTCATATGCATGACTGACATAATTCAGTAATGAATTAATCATAAGTAAAATATCCTATAAACAACAGATATTTATTATTAGCTACAATTTGACTTGCTGCCTAGCCAATTAGGTGAAATTGTACAAGTACAATTTCTCAAGTATTTTCTATTCCTGATGATAACAATAGCTGAGTGTTTCTGTAGGAAGGGTTTCTATGTACCGAGCCAATGACAAACGGTCTGATGAGAGTCCCCGGTGATGACTCACCACCAAGTCACAGATGCAGAGTAGGAGGGTGTCGAAGAGGGCGGATGGCCATCTCTCTCTCTCTCTCTTTCTCTCTCCCTCTCTCTCTCTATGCATCTCCTTCGTGCATTCTCTCACTTTGCTCTTGGCGGGTGATAATAAGATGGCGAGTCACTATCTCCGCTCACCTCCCCCCTGCTGGTGCGCCTCAGCCTGGGCTTGATCTGCAGTCATCAGGTTCTGTTTGTGTATGGATGAGGTTGTTTATGGTGTTTCGCAGTGTCTAATGGTCCCTGTCATTCATCTGTCTGTCGCAAATACAGAATTAGCTCTACGGGTCATCACATAGCTTCTCAACATCTCAAGATGCAGGCTCAATGTTTGGACAGTAGCATTTGCTTTGACAGCAAGCATGATGACTTGGGAATACATTTAGCCTAATTTTATTTTTGGTTAACTTTTATTTTAGTAGATAGCACCTGTATGTGAAAGCTCTGAAACGTTGGTATGTCAATTTTTAGCGATTTTATGCACAGCAATGTTAAACACACTGATGAGCTCTGTCTTGCTTAAAAAATTTTCACTGTCATCATGATTGCTGTCATGGTTCTCTAATCGAAAACTCTGACCTTACATTCGAAAATCCAGACGACAACATGAGAGGTTTTTAAAATTCCAACACTAACTGTAATAGGAAAACTGGTTAGTGTTAGTACTCAGTAACAATCTAGAGTAGTGCATAAGTTTGAGATTTGAGACAAACACAAGTTTGTTTGATGGAGGTATATGGACGGGGAAATGTGTCCATTTGTATTGTTGAGTTACACTAGTGCAACATGTCAGCATAGTGTAAAAGACTTATGCATTCATTTAAGCATGGCTTGTCTGAATGTGACTCCCAGTAACATTTTGAAATATTATTACACACAATCTGTTTTAATAGAGCGACTGTTTTTACAGTCCCCTCCGGAACTATTGGAACGGCAAGGCCAATTCATTTTTTGTTTGTGCCATACACCAAAGACATTTAGGTTTGAGATCTATAGATGGATATGAGACGAGAGTTAACGATTTCAGCTTTTATTTCCTGGTTTTCACATGTATATATGTGTTAAACAACATAAAACATAGAACCAAGCTTTTAGATGAGCAAAAATATAGGAACAAATAAGTCTTGAAGTAAATTAAAGTACATAACATTTAATATTATGTTGCATATCCCTTGCATCTACGAATACGACTCATTGACATCAACAAATTGTTCGTTTCTTCTTTTGTGATTCTTTTCCAGGCTTTTACAACTTCCAATTCTTTTATAAACGAATTTGCCTTGCTGTTCCAATAGTTTTGGAGGGGACTGTATTTCTAATATTCAGCAGTAAAAAAAACATACTCAAATAAATGTTAAGGAAATCTATGAGAAAACTACTCAAGTTGATGTTTACCTATATCTGACCTTATCTAAATGTTATTATACTGCATCACTGTTGAGTTTATTCTGATTGGTCAGGTGTTCAGAGTGTTGATTCATTTGCTAAAGCAATAGCTCTGACAGTACTGCTGGTTATAATTCAAGTCAATGCTTTATATCCATGTGCTCATTCTAATACGTTGTAGAGTTATAGTTTTGAGAGGGACTCTCTAAACTCGGGGTCCCAAGCATTTGCCTCCACTTGTTGTGGCTGTTACACTATTATTATAAAAGTGTACATTTTCATTGATTTGAATGATTATTGACAAACAGCATGCCGTGTCATGGTTTCCTTTTTACTTAGAACATTTCTGTCACTTCACTGCGATCCTAAGTAGGGCTAAAACTAGACAGCTAATTTGCAACTAGACTATGTTGTTGGGAAAGGTTAATTGTTAAAATATAGCCCAAAAGTTGAACTGAAAACTAATGGTAATAGCTCTAACAGCTTTCTTACCCCAGTGATACTCTTGGAGTTTTCCTTGTTGAGGTAAAAAGTAGTGATGCTTGTAAAATGAGTCTGATTTTTGAGCGTTAGGAGCTGATTGTCAGACATGAAAAGCAGTTGTGGTGATGTATAGCCAAGAAATAATGGAGAGTGGGCAGCATGAAAGAGCTAAGATTACAGGAAGTAACAAAGGCCTCTGTGAAAGTTTAGCAGAATAGAAAAATAACCGTTTGCTTTTGGAACGGAGTGAAGGAAAAGTTGACAAACATTTATAGACAAGTAAATTAATGAAACGTTCCCAAAATGTAGTTCTTCTTTGTTACTATACAGTACATCACTGTGAATAAGACACGTTATTGGTTATATCCCTTTATACAAGGTGAATTCAAACTGATCAACACTGGATGAATATTGATGTATACACCAGACAGCAATACCTTTTTTGGGTTTTATAGTTCACAATGACAGAAGAAAATGGTTCACATTGACAAACTGGGCCTTTGCTAGTTAGCCTAATATCTCTAGTGACCCAGGGAAAAAATCTACAGGTACATCTCATAACTCTAGGAAATTAATTTCGAAGGTGAGAAAACAGTTTGCACTCACTTGTGTTTTTTTCTTCCTTCTCCTTCCCCTTTTCCAGGTGATTAACGTAACCTACATTGCTCTCCTGTGAGCTGATTGGCTGCTGGGATGGATATGAAGGAGAAGCGGCACCGCTCTCTGACGCGAGCCAGGTGCAGGAAAGAACCTCACTATGCCACGTCCTCTATAGGTGCAGACAAGTGTCACGTGGCCCAACAGAAATGCTACAGCTCCAGCGAGACGCTTACAGCCTATGAGCAGGAAGCACGGATGCACTACGGGCCCGAGACAGTAGAATACGTTGGGCAAGGTGAAACTCAGCACACTCCTTTATCCCTCTCAGCCGTTCTCAAATTATTATTTTCTGCACTCAGTCTAGAGATAGGGAAAAAGATGCTTAACTCCTGCCTTCACTCTGACTAATAGAAATTCTAAAACAAATGGCATCATGATTAGATTTGATCTCTGCGTAATCCATTAATGCTTGTTTATGAATCCAGAAGTAATTGGATTTTCAGGCACGATGAAATTTTCATTTGCAGCTATTGAGAAAATCTATTCTGATACATTTATAACTTTAAGTAAGCAATCGTAGCTGTTGTCTACTTCGCGAGACACAGCCGAGCAAATTCAAAAGACTCTCTGGGAGATTTTTCCTAAGGAAAAGATGCATGTGAGACAGTTTTAATCAGTGATAACACAGCTTGTTTTCTCCATCTC
This sequence comes from Ictalurus punctatus, assembly GCF_001660625.3. Taxonomy (NCBI): domain Eukaryota; kingdom Metazoa; phylum Chordata; class Actinopteri; order Siluriformes; family Ictaluridae; genus Ictalurus; species Ictalurus punctatus. The sequence continues at coordinate 12,069,305 of NC_030433.2, read as the reverse complement.
CCTGATTTAGAAAGACACCAGTGATTAATGTGAATTAGATTGTCATCCACTTTTCCCACATGTTCTTCAGTTTTTGCACTATAATCATACAACTATGTTTTAAACAACAGGGTTCCCTCATTGTACCTCATTCTGAAAACCAATGAAGTTGGATTGACAGGGTAAAACTTCTTAGTAAAAAAAAACACTTTAAGGGTTTAAAAAAAAAAAAAAAAAACATTTAAGCAACCAAAGCTAAAAAAGAATTTAGCTGAGCTTTAACGACAACCTAATAAGTTATTTTCAGGGACTTAACAAACGCATTATCCCAAACACAGAATGTCAAAATGTATTTTTAAACACAACTGAGCACTACATTGTAATAATTTTTTTAAATTGTATATATGGGTGGCACAGTGGCACAACATTTTGCTGCCTCACAGAAACATGGTACCTGTGTGTGGTTTCACAAGTTCTCCCAATGGTGACATGGGTTCCTTTGGGTTCTCGGGTTTTCTTCTACCTCCCAAAAACATCCCACTTGGCTCTATGGTTAATGTGTGTATGCATGGTGCCCTGTAATGGACTGGCATCCCATCCAGAGTGTAGCTCTGACTTGTGCCCATTGTTCCCAGGATAGACTCCAGACCCACTGCGACCATAAACAGGATTTAGCGGTTAGTGAAGATGAATGATTGCATGAATGAATGAATGTGTAAAAATGTGTGGTAATGGCATAGACCAGTGGTTCTCATACGGGGGAGAGATCGGAAGGTGGGCGCAAATTGTTTTCAAGAAAAAACACAGACAGGGTATCATTTAGGTATTCGGTGTATTTTATTGTTTTTCAAATAGAATGTGCATAAATGAAAAACCCCGCATTCCCTCTCCCTCTGTATTTTCTTTTTGCTAGGGAGAGGCAGAGCTTAGCCTGCGTTTTATCTAGCTGTCAGTGCAGACCAGTTGCCAACTTAGCGACTTTTCAGGGGAAAAAAGGTCTTTTTGGACAAACCTTAGAAACTTTCCAAATGTCTCCAGTACTGTCCTGCAAGCGCAAAGTCTTGCTTTCCTGCTGCACTCACACCTCTCTCTGTGTCTGTTCTGTTCAGTGAGTGTCTGAGAGATTTAACGTCATTTAATGTCATGGATAACGAGATGTGCCCTTCGTCCCAATTTACATCATTCTTATGCGAATGTTTTTAGAATGCAAAACGAATCTAATGCAACATGTTTTACATGTAAAATAGTACATGTTACTACAGTCTAGTTCTCTTGTTCAAAGTAGTAAGTGTTCAGAAACATTTTTGTTTTATAAAACATAGTTTTATAAAAGTCATAAAAGTTATTTTAAAAAATCACAAGTTATGAAAAGTAATTAAAAAAGTACAAAAACACAAAAGCAAAAGTCTATCTATATATCTATCCACACAATCTATCTATCTAGACAAATTTTATATAGAAACATTATATCTGGTCTCCTCCAACAATGGGGGGGGGGGGGGGGGGGATTGTGTTGCAATGATTTTATCACAGGTGAAGGTGTTGTTAGGCACTATTTGTTTACCACACAATGTACAGTAAGCTTTGGTTGTTAAGCACACAGTCCATGGACATAATGGCTTATGGTCTCATATATCCTATAAGCTTGTTTGATGATCTTGGTGATGAATAACCAAGTGTGAACACCTCTACATCTATTAGCAAGAACAACGCTGAGAAGTTGGCAATGAGTTTCTGAAAGAAAATTCATCAGATGTCGTGCACTGCAGATCCCTGAATCTGCTATAAGTTCAGTACTAATGCTTTGATAAGAAATTTCATCATGTTATACCCAAATGATGGTTAGAAATAGCAAAAACAAAATAAACACAACATGACTCCTGTTGGTACACAGTACAAAATTCGTTCTTTTAACTATATATTCTCTTTGCGGAACAGACAGTTTTGTTGTTGACATCTCCACACATTTTTCTCATTTTTCTAAAGAGAAATAGCACAGATACAATGTCCTCATGAGAAAGCAGGATTTGGGGATTAGGCTGTAAACACAATTCAGTTGCTGTGGTGCAAGCTCAAACAACTTTGAATGTGGCTCAGCCAATCAGAAAAAACCCCAAAACAATAAAAGCTATATACAACCTTACAAGAGATTAATATTAAGTAGGCAGTAGAGCTTAAGACTTGATAGACTTGAATAGAACAACTTAAGTTATGAACTGTGTAGTAGAGTGTGTGTGTGTGTGTGTGTGTGTGTGTGTGTGTGTGTGTGTGTGTGTGTGTGAGAGAAACCATGTGTTTGTGCCTGTGTGAGATGTGAAAGTCTTTTAGTAGTCAGTGTACGCAGCAGGGCCACACAGAGTACCTGCTGGTGGTGTTAAGTGGCCTGAGCAATTCTCGAGGAACATCGGCTTGGTTATTGCAGGGGGTTTTGGCTTAAGAGGCTTAGAAGGTCCTCACGTGCTGACGGGTTCAGAATACACCTGTGGTCTGGGGTTATAATACAGGAGGTGTGGGGGGGTAAGGTGAGTCAAGGGTAGCTACAAAAGATGTTAGTGGAATATGGCCAATGAGTCTCATGAGAGAGTGTGGTATATTTTAATATATACATTTTTTAGGTGAACTGTAGTCACAGAGTGAGATCATTTGCGACATCGTAGGCTCCTGTGAGCTCATGTGTGCGGAAGAGGGCGGAGTGCACTTTTCTCAAAGTTTCTTACATGCCCAACGCAGCAGTTCGAAAAGATGCGCTTGGCCGGCTTCACGTTTCTCAGAGAATACACGTGCTAGCCTTCAACTTCCTCAGTTGCTAGCTTTCGTATGAAAGGCAAGAGCTGGCTGGTGGGTAGGAATTGGTGGTGGTGGGTTGGTGGGAGGGGGGTTTGGAGGTTTATATTTTGGTGGTCAGGATTATTTGGGCAGGAAATTATTTCCGGTTTCTGGGTGTGTTGTCACTAATTATAGCCAAAAAGAGATACGGTATGGAGATGTTAGACAAGGTGGGAGCTCATTATCTATTGTTTTTAACAGTACATTAAAATAAAGTATAAACAATCCTGACAGTTGGAAAGACATGATAATACCCCAGCATGTGATGTTACCAGTGTGTTTGGACTGTTGCCTCCTGTGTAGAGATGGTGAATTGGCTCCAGTTAATAAAGTAATTGGAGGTTTAGGAGAAGGATATTATTGGATGCGAAATGTACAGTACTATAAGCATATAGACACATAGATCTTCTGCTTGTTGTTTGAATGCATTTAATGTTTCTATTTGGACATAAAGCTGTGGATAAGGACTTGATTAAAATGCCAAATAAGAAATAGGAGAGTGGACATCCCTGCCTAGTAGCTCCACGCAATGTGACACATAAGAAATAAAACATGACAGGGGATGCTGTTACAGTATAATAATCAACCATGGCATGGTGTGATGCAGCACTGCACTGAAGCTGATTGTTATCTTATAACAGCATTTCATCTTAAAACACAGCAATTTGCCAACACTAGCAAACAGCACATCATCCATTCTTCCATCCATCCATTTTCCATACTGCTTATCCTATACAGGGTTGTGGAGGAGCAAGGGTGTCGCTAGGGTTTCTGGGCCCCCTGGCTAATTTGTACTCCGGGCTCCAAGCCTCCACCCCCAATTATCCTTTCTTACTGCCACATGTAAAAACAATCATTATCAATAAGCATAACAATTATTGCATATTCAATAAGACTATAAAGAACTAAATTTGAACAGTTTATTAAATTAACTGAAATTATGCATTGATAACTATATACAAATAACTATATATACAGTACAAGTAATTAACACCATTGTGCTCTTTCTCATACAAGGACACTATAGAAAAACATGTCTGGATGTCTACAAGCTGTCGACTTGTAATTTCTTATTCCCCAAGTAACAAGAACAATGAACTCGAGAATCAAATCGGTTCTATTTGGGAATGAATCATTCAAACTGGTTTTAGCAACGGGATTCTCCAATTCGTTGAAATGAACTGACTCAAACAAACGATTCACTCACGAAATGGACATCATTACAACACTTCTCATAAACACACTTGGGACAATTAAAGCAGATTTATATGATTACATAAAATTTCGATCGATTCCTCACAGGAAGCTGTTGCAAGGCTTCGGAAAGCTTGAATATATACAACATGGGACTAGTTTTCTTGTCGCTTGGTGCTTTTCCGTCCTTTTTGAAACGCAGTGCTCCATTACTATTGCTCTCTTGCCATCTACCTGATGCATGTAACGACTCACAGCTGTAAAGTGCCGCATTTGTGAATAATCCACAAACATCTTAAGGGGACACACACATGCACTTGGCCCAGTCTGAGGGCATTCATTATAACCTGCTCCTTAATAGATTATTGTGCAAAGAAACCATTTAAATACCAAAATCATACATTATCCTCCCCTCTTAAAGCACACCTGTGGAGGAGTATCCCAGGGAACTTGAGGCACAAGGCTGGGAGCACCCTGGACGTACTCCCAACCCATTCACATACAGACAATTTGGAAATGGCAGTCAGCTTACAATGCATGTCTTTGGACTTGGGGAGGAAACAGGAGTACCTTGAGGAAACCCTCAAAGCATGGGGAGAACATTCAAACTCTACGCACACAGCGGAGAGACAGGATTTGAACCCCCAACCCTACAGGTGCGAGGCAAATGTGCTAAGCGATAAGCCACCATGCCCCCCACAACCCACAACACATTTTTTGTTTTTTATTGGATTTTAATCAACACTTTCTGACCAATCAAAGGCAAGAATTCAACAGCGCTGGGGTAGAAAAGAGATATTAACCAGTCATTATTGATTGAGACTGAAGGTGAAATATAGACACCTGATCCATTTAATAAACACACACACAAAACGTTATCAGTTGCATTCTCAGATATGTCAAACTTTTGCACAGATGAGTAATGCATTCAGTTAAAAGGATGTATATGTCAGTGGATGACTGCATGCTTTTAATGAAGCCCTTTTAGATCAGGATGAGTTATGGATGGGACGACTTTTCATTCTGGCAGCCGGCACCTTAATAATTTCTGTGTCAGTGTTAATGAGTGATAGGAAGCAGTAGCTGCTGGGTAAGGTGGAATCTCTATTGGGTTATAAGTGAAGTAAACTCATGGCAGTATTTTTATCTGTAGGGAGAGTTGTTTATCATTTTTCTTTGGTAATCTATTTAAGACCGGTTCTAGGAGCAAACATGCTGTTGGACCTGGGTAACCGCCAGGTCCTAGAGATTTATTATCAGGTGTTAATGTCATTTACTTGATCCTCAAATCGTCTCAGTCACATCGCTACATCAGTGTTATTAATAAAGGTGTTGATATCTTCTACGTTGTATTCTGGTGTGTGTGATTTGACAGAAAAGTTGCAAGATGCATTATTTCCTTTCTTCCTTTAGGGTCTGTTGTGTTCCCTGCTGAGAACCAGGATTGTTACTTCTTTTAAATAAATGTGCTAGACATTTTAATGTATTCAGGTTCTGTAGTAGGAATTGACTCTTTGAGTTCATTTAATTGTATTTGTGTAAGTTCATTCTGAGTTGGTTCAACTGGGTTGTTTGGTCTTCTAAATCTTCTAATATTTATGTGTCTTTATTTTTTATGGCTCTGCCACTAAAAGGATTATGGAGGGATTATATTTTCAGCTTTTCCATCCATCCTTCTGTCTGTCCGATATTCTTGTTAGTGCAATATATCTCAAGAATGAGTGGTTGAATGTTTGTAGGATTAATGTGGAAGATGAATTGATTAGATGAATTGATTGATTTATACGGAATTGATGAATTGATTGATTTTGGGTGTGAGGTGGTCAGCATGGTCAAGGTCACAGCAAGGTCAAATGTCTGAAATAGGTTCTTCAGTAGCTTCCTTCCTGTTAGTTACAGGCTAATGTTCAGAAACTCATTTTTTGGCTAGCTCCTATTTTTGGCATCAGTCCTTCTATGTGTCCTTCCATGTATGCGTCTGTCCAGCATATCTTAAGAACGAATGGTTGGATGGTTTTAGGATTTAAAAGGAATTATCATTGTAACCAGCAGATGAACTCTTTCGATTTTGGAATTGAATTCCAATGGGGTGAAGGTCACAGCAAGGTTATTTGCTCAGTTGCAATGGTGACTTACTGGTTAGCGCATTTGCCTTTCATGTTTGGCTTTGGGGGTTGAAATCTTGCCGACCACTCTGTGTGCGTGGAGCTTGCATGTTCTCCCCAAGCTTAGAGGGATTTCTCCGGGTACTCCAGTTTGCTACCCCAGTCTAAACACATGCGTTATAGGCTGATTTGGCATTTCCAAATTGTCCGTAGGGTTTGAATGGGTATGTGAATGGGTGTGCAATTGTGCCCTGTGATAAGTTGGCACCCGGTTCAGGGTTCCCTGTGCCCCAAATTTCCTGGGATAGGAGCCCTCTGCAACCCTGTGTAGGATAAGCAGTACAGAAAATGAATGGAAAGTGGTATAGTGGGCAGTGTTGCCAGGATCCCTGGTTCAATCCTGAGTTTGGGTTACTGTCTGTGTGGAGCATCATACGTTCTCTGTGTGTCTATGTGGGTTTCCTCCAGGTTCTCCAGTTTCCTCCTACGTCCCAAAATCCTGCCAGTTGATGGACTAGCTATGCGAAATTGCCCCTAGGTGAATGTGTATGCATGGTGCCCTGTGATGAACTGGCAACCCAACTCACTCCCACTGTTCCCAGGATAGACCCTGTATCCACCATGACTCTGACCAGGAGAGAAAGCTTTATCCTTGTTTTTCATGTCCTTGTCATGACTTTTGAGTCTGTCCCCTTGACACATAATTGCCCAGTGCATTTGTAAGTTCAACCATAAATTACAATAAAAATATAACATGATGTTAATTATTTTTTAATGAAATATGTTTTGCCAGATGTTCATACTGTATGATGCTTAGATTTTGGCCAAAGTTACTAAGCTGGTACTGAAGATGAATGAATGAATAAACAGAGTAGAACATTATGTCCCAGTATTCCCAATAGCAGTGCAATCATATCAGATCACATTTAGCGACAGATGCTACTTATCTCTTTTAATATAAATATTAGAATTTGTTATTTTTTAGTGGTTAGATACTAAAGAACCATCTGATATTTGATTTATTGGTAATGAGGTTATTACTGTGTATGAGATATTCAGTATAATTGTGCTGCTGAACAGGAAGCAGTAAATAAGGTGAGTATGAGCGATACACAGCTGAGAAGAATAACAGCTCTTTTGCAGTTTATTGGTTTAATTACCAATTATCACTAAAACCCGTGGCACTCGTGTCCCATTTCCTGGTGCACTTTGTGCTTGTTTTTTTTGTCAGGAATTTTGAGACTGTCCTTTTGACCCATTATTTTGTGTCCAGTGCTTTACCATATTACCATAACCATTATTACCATAACTATATAACATACTATTAATTCACATTTAACTACATATGATTTCCCAGAATGAATGGTAATAGACATTTGAGGACATTGAAAAGGTCATTGTGGTTCTGTACAACAGATCTTTGTGTTATAAGGTTACATTTGGGTGATGATATGGACCATTAAAATTTTCGATATTCCGGCTAGGAAAGCTCAGCAGTACTGAAATTTATATTTACAGGTCTAGACTTTAAGGCTACTTGAAATTGACATTATTGAAGTTATGAGATGATTAGAAGTTTTTTCTTTTATTTTTCTTAATGTGTTTTCTAGAAAATCTTAAATAGAAATGTGAAATTAAAGTTGTTAAAATATCAAATATCTCAAAAACATAATTTAAAAACAGTATTTTAATATTGTTAAATGTTTTAAAATAAAATTTAAAATACCTTCAGCAATCATACAAACTTTCAATCATACAAACAAACCGTCATTCCTAACCTAAGGCACAGAAGGTGAGTGTGGCGGCCTGCCTGGAAAGCCAGGGTGATAGGGCAACCACAGTCACAGCCTACTAATAGGCCTGATCTGAGAATGATCATAAAAGCCAAGCAGACAAAGAAGAAGTGGTCCTGATGGGTCACGGAGGGACGTATCAGGGGACGTGAGATTGTTAGAGCAGTTAGCCCCCAGTACTACTGCAGGGCCTCCCCTATCTAAGGCTGTCCCAAGTTTTCAGTCTTCTCTGGTCAGCAAAGTTAACATCACTAATAGATGATCTGATAGCGTGGAAACTACTGCCAAATGTGTCTCAATGGGTTATGTCTACCATAGAAAAGGGTTACTGGGACCAGTTCAGAGCTAAATCCCCCTGGTTCAGAGGTGTGCTCACCACAGTAGTCAGCATGGAGCAGAGCCTGACCTTAGCACAGGAAGTAAGATCCCTCTTTGACAAAGGGTCCATAGAACATGTACCCCGTTCCCTGAGGAAGGGAGATTTTTTTACAGCCGTTATTTCCTGGTCCGCAAAAAAGATGGGAGTATGCGGCCAATATTAGATCTGCGTCATCTGAACCGTACTCTTCAGACATACTCATTCAGACAAGATGCTGATGCTCAAACTTATCATTCCACAGATTCAGTTGAGGACTGGTTTGTGACAGTAGATCTAAAATACGCATAATTTCACATAGAAATATTAAGAAATTCCAGAGGTTCGCGTTTAGAGGAAACCAATACCAATATCAAGTTCTTCCATTCAGTCTAGTTTTATACCCTTGCACCTTCACAAAGTGTATGGACTTCACAAAGTGTATGGACTAGTTAATTATAGCACGATCCAGGGAGTTGGCAATTCAGCACTGAGATGTTGTTCTCCCCCATATGAAGAGCTTGGGGCTCAGGTTGAACCTCAAGAAAAGTATGCTTTTTCCAGGGCAGAGGACGACTTTTGTAGGGTTTATATGGGATTCTACTATGATGAGGGCATGTCTATCCTTAACACACCTATGGTCAATCCTACCAACATCTGTGAGAGACTGTTGGGCCTTATGGCAGCAACAGTCAATGTCATAAAGTTGGGCCTATTGCACGAGACCATTTCAGTGGTGGCTGAAATGTCGGGGGTTTCATCTGAGGATGGTCTCTGGACTGGCCCTCATCATTCTTTCTTCCTTAGTTGAGAGGTCAACATGTGTTAGTTGTGACAAACAATACAGAAGTGGTCTCATATCAACCACAGGATATGTTACATTCATACCCCCTGTTCAGGCAAATAATTCTTCTCCGGGTGGAGGGAAAGTTCTTGTCACTGAGTGCAATGTACTTTCTGGGCAACAGGAATGTGGGGGCAGACATCCTATCGAGGCAGGGGCTCAGGCCCGGAGATTAGAGGCTCCATCCACAAGTGGTGGAGTCCATAAGGCGGAGGTTTGGCCAAGTGGAAGTGGATGTGTTTGCTTCCCGAGGAGACAACATACTGCCCACTGTGGTTCGCCCTCACTCCTCCCATACCATTGGGACATCTGTATGCTTTTATGCTTAAGTTTTAGCAAGAGTTCCCCTAGACCGTCTACATCTGCTGCTAGTAGCACCTTTTTGGCCACCTTGAATATGGTTCTCAGAGATAATATCCCTCCTAAACAGCACTCCTTGGGTGATTCTCATCCCCAGGGATCTACTGTCTCAAGCCGGAGGGCTGATTTATCACCCTCGGCTAGAACTATGGAAACTGTGGGTCTGGCCCCTGAGGGGTGCCAGCTTATAGATTTTGGTCTCGCAACTGAGGTTTTAGAGACCATGTTGAATGCTAGAGCTCCATCCATGAGAAAATTGTATGCGCTCAAGTGGGGACTTTTTGTCTTGTGGTGTAAGGAATGTCAGCTAGACCCAGTGAACTGCGCAATAGCTACAGTCCTGGAGTTCTTACACGGACATTTCTCAGGAGGGTTGGCTCCATCTTCAATCAGTGTCTATGTGGCCAGCTGAAGGGCCCCTATTGATGGAGCCTCTGTGGGGCAACATCCTCTAACATCGTGGTCTATGCATGGTGTCAGGCAGTTGAGGCCCATCTGCAGACCACACATATCTTCCTGGGAAATTTCTGTGGTCCTGGAAGGTCTGTTAAGTGCCCCATTTGAGCCTTTAGAATCAGCATCAGAGAATCTTCTGACTCTAAACGTAGTTCTTCTACTGGCCCTGACCTGACATCTCTCAAGTGAGTATATCTACAAGCTCTCTCTGTTGCCCCTTCCTTCCTTGACTTTGTCCCTGGATTAGCCTAGGCCGGATTATATTCTTAAAGTGCCTATATCTGCTGCCCAGCCGGTAGTATTGCAGGCTTTCTGCCCTACTCCGTCCCTCACACAGAAACAAGTGAAATTGCACCTATTGTGTCCAGTAAGGGCTCTCTGTACTTTCTTCCATGGCTCCGGCCAGTGGCATAAGTTGCAGCAACTGCTGGTCTGCTTTAGCGGTGACATTAAAGATGATTCTGTATTGAAGCAGTGCATCTCTAATTGTATAGTGGATGCAATCTCTGTCTTTTATGAGGCACACGATCTCGCTACACCTCTGCGCATAAGAGCTCATTCCACTATGGGCGTCGCCTCCTCGAAGATTTTGTCCAAAGGGGTGCCCTTACTGGATGATTGTCTTGGGCGGGGTGGTCTACGCCGCACACATTCATTCGATATTACAGCCTGGATATACATTCCACCCAGTGCTCGAATGTCTTGCAGTGACCCTCGGGCTCAGATCTTTTGAACCGGCCATGCCCTCAGTATGTGGGTATTCTTGTTCCCACAGTGTGAAGCTCACGCAACGTTCAGTTACCTTCGAAAGGGATTGTCTGGGTTATGCATGTAACCCTGTTCCCTGAGAAGGGAATGAGATGTTAGGGAATGAGATGCATAGCTTTGTCATACTGCATGCCTGCCTGTGAATTGCGTCTTTGCTTCAGATAATAGAGGTTGATGGCGCAGTTCACAGGTGCCGTTTTTATTTCACGACGTGCTTAATTGCCATGTCACCTGATCACACCAGGCCTTTAAATGTGTATGATGTTACACAAGCTTCAGATGTTGGTCACGTGTGAGGGCAGCGTGAACCTCACGCAACGTCTCATTCCCTTCTCAGGGAACAGGGTTACATGCATAACCCAGATGTTTTTATTCATTGTATAAATAATTGCAAATCCAGTGACTACTGTAGAACTGTTCTCTACCTGTTCTGGTTCCTATAGCAACGACTACTATGTGTGCCATGTCCGCCTGTTTGTTTGTTTTTTCTTGTCATGTCTCTGCCCTGTACTGTCATTGTTATCTTGTGTTCTTGTTATCTGACTGTGTCAACCTGTTTTGTGCTAGTTCTTGATTACTTTGCCTATATACTGTATACAACCTTTTGTGTTGAGTATCTTTGCAAAGGATCTTTGTGGTGCACATTTGTGTATTTTCATGTTCTATGATTTCCTGGTTTATGACCCTCAACCAATTACTATCGTTTATTGCTGCTTTTCTGTGTATTGAGTTAATGATTTCTGTTAGATTTGCCCTAATAAAGCACACTTGTATGTGCTTCATGACTAATCAACCTCTCTTTACATATATATAAAACATCTACAGCTAATCTGTTTTGTTTTCTGTTGGAGTGTAAATAGAATGTAGATATTTATTGGTCAGTGTTGTATTCATTTACTGGTCATCCTGAATGATTGGCTGGAAGATAGAATCTTATAACACCAAGTTCAAATGAGTTTGGAGATTCACCACAATGGGGAGAATAAAGTATCCCCCAGTTTTCAAGTTTTTGAGGTTAATTCATTTTTTACCAAAATATGTATAATGCTAAGAACATAAACCTTATAATACTGAGGTACCAACATCAAATTTATTTTAAAATGTCTCAATTAGAGAGTACTTTATTGATCCCCAAGGGGAAATTTGGTGTCACAATATCCACAATACAAGAGCAACAGGGATGACTGAGATTTACCAGTTCACAAGACTTTAAAAATGCACAGAAAACTCATAATACCAGAAATAAGAAGGAATAAAAATACACATATAAATAGCTCTCTGAGTTATTTACGGATTGTTTAATGAACAGATGCAATTAGACCAGGATCAACACAAATTGGACCAATAACAATGTCTTGTTATTTGCCCATTTAAGTCTTAATTGGCTTAAATTGGTGCATACAAAGACTTAGGGCCTTGTTCAGACTTAATTGGTGGAATGACCCAGTAATGAATGTCAATTGATTTCACTGGTCAGTCAGTACTCACAGGTTAATTACCTCAGTCATGTGGTGTTTTCTTTATTTATTCACTACCTGTATGACCATTGTTGATCCCATCTTACCTGCTCATCAGTTCACTGATGTGAAATGCTCAATCACATCTTAACTGCTCAATGCTATTAGGAAACTTGGTGTAGTAGCTTTGTTTTAATATGCACTTTCTGGACCCTTGTTTTTTTTTGGAAAACCAACCTGAACCCCTGTTTTAAATAAGACCATTCATAAATTCGAATGGTCTTATTTATATTTTTAAAAAAAAAGCCTAATCGTTAAATGGTTAGAATCGTCAGAATGGATAACCGTTCTAAGCCGACTGTTGTCACAATACAGTCATTGTAGTTATCTGTAAAGTTATGTAAGTAGACCTTCACAAATTTCAGAAGAATTCCCCTGAGATAGACACTAGCTCTGATCAAAATCTAAGAAACTAGAAGGCATAGATGAAACGTGAGCATCTACCTGATCTACCTGAGCCTACATCTCATTACAGAAAATCTCCATCTCCCTTAAGCGAGAAGCGACCTTGTCCTTGTTCCTCTCCCAATGCAGCTGCTGTAAAATAGAGCAGCTAGCTCGTACTCTAGTCGCACTCAATTTCCACACAGATGACTCCTCTCTGGGATAGATAGCTTGGAGGGGCCACAGATACAAATAGAAAGACAGAGACATAAAATGAGGTGTAAGGGAATAAGACACTGTAGCAGTACTGCTAAGCATTGCATTTGTTTCTTAGGGTTTGTCAAGGTGCTTTCTCAACTATTGGTCCATATCAGAGTGAAATTAATACTTTCACACTGCATATAATTAAACAAAAATTGCTGAGGGACTTATAGGGTACTCTCTTGTTCTTTGGTCAGAAATGCAGCAGTGACAACTTTGTAGGTAAGAGAAGAGAATGAGGGCATCAAAGGCAGAATTTGTCCAAAAGATTGATGCTAATGTGCATTGTTATGATAAAAATTTGTATTTTCGGATCATTTCAACATGAGCTAGACCTCAAAAACTCAAAGTAAAAACGCCAAGACACATTCATAGCTCTGTTTTCAACCCTAAGATGTGTCGTTCACTCACAGGAAATCACAGCGAGTAATGCGCAGCTTTAAAACAACACACAGGTCATATTAATAGGATTTCATTAACTGCACAGGTGTAGACACTCACTCATTACCTTGTTCTCCGTGACTTGCTTCAGAACCAGCACTTGGCCACACCTGTGCTAATGGAACTCAGCCGAGCATGCAGAACACAGATTAGTAGACATTAATAGGTAGTGGGCTATCATGTAGCATTACCACCTCAGTCAGTGTGGGTTTTTTCTGGGTTCTCTGGTTTCCTCCCACCTCCCCAAAACATACTGCTTGGTTGATTTTCTGCACTACATTACCTGCAAATGAGTGTGTGCATGTGCAAAAGTGGAGTGAATGGTACCATACAATGGACTGGCATATGATCTTGGGTGTATTCCCAAATAATGTCCAGTGTTCCCCAGGATAGGCTCTGGATAAAGCTGTTACTAAAGATGAGTGAATGAATCAATAACTAGTTTAACATTACATGAACATAGTGGTTAACACATTTGCCTCACATCTCTGGGGTTGGGGGCTTAAATCCTGTCTCTGCCTTGTATGCATGGAGTTTGCACATTCTCCCCATGCTTCTGAGGTTTCCTCTGGGTACTCCGGTTTCCTCCCCCAGTCCAAAGACATGCATTGTAGGTTGATTGGCATTTCCAAATTGTCCATAGTGTGTGAATGAGTGTGTGATTGTGCCCTGCGATGTGTTGTCTCCCCTTCCAGGGTGACCTCCACCTTGTGCACCGAGTTCCCTGGGATAGGCTCCAGGCTCCCCGTGACTCTGTGTAGGAGAAGCAGTACAGAAAATGGATAGATTAACTCTATTTGGCATTTCCTTTCTTTGTTTTATTCAGAACAGATCTTTTTAGTGACTCACAACCCAAAAAGGGCAGAATTATGGTCAAATCGGGTTCTATTGGAAGTGGACCGTGCTCTCTAACAGGATGTTTTGTTTTGTTTTCAAACTGAATAAATCTTGCATATGTGTAAATAGGCACTCACGCTAACCTTTTCTTGGCTAACAAACCAAATAAATCAACCCATGCTGCGTTCTTGATATCCAGTCGCATTTCATGGCCTTGCTTTAATTTCCTATTATCCCTGACAGAGGAACAGGGAGCAGTGTCGGCAGCCCTGGGTTTGTGTGCTATGACGGACTCAGCAGGGCTTCTGCATCAGTGGGGGCCATATGGTTAGGGAGGTGAGAAGGTCCTTGAACGCTCGTAAAGTCCGTGTGTGGAAGTGAAGTGCTTCTCAGGCAGCACAAGCACTCCCTGTTCCTCCCTTTTGGGGCATGTTATGACTCTACAACATCTGCTGTCACGCTCTCTGAATATCTAAGGCTGCACTTAACACCCAAACAGCAGATCGCCAAACTGACGACAAGAGGAAGAAAAAAGGGGATTCGATAATGAGTAAATGGACAAGGAGAGGAGAAGAGAGGAAAAGAAAAGCAAGCTTATTTACTGAATCTTTTCAACATATTCAACTGACTTTGTTGTAAAATAGTAATGTGGATTTCATTTAAAACGATTGCTAGTGGCTCTCAAAGTTGACCGCGAGGAACATTGCTCTAATGTATTCACGCTCGTACTCTTTAACTCGGAACGAAAATTAAATTATGCATTAATGTTACTCTTTTATTCCCTCCTACATGCTGCTATTATGTGAATGGATTAGTATATGGCTTGCAATTAACAATCATTTCCCTTTTGTAGAGAAGGACATTTGGCCACTGCTTCAGAGAGGTGTGTGTGTGGGGGGGTGTGTGGTACTGAGGATGCAGTGGAATATGAATGAACTTGAGTTCTAGACAGCCAGAGCACAGCAGTGAGGAATCTGCGATCATGCGCTGACCAAACACTGAGTTAAAAAAAGAGCTGTGTTTGTGCTGCCGTGTTCAGTGTTGATGTGCAGCAGCTGGTGTCTGTGTGATTTTTCTGTTCATGTACAAGTTAACCTTGACTTGTGGAGGGAGGCTTTGATTGCACCCAGTGGTGTACTGTTTGTGCTCTTTGCAGGGGCATATGGGTAATGTAATAAATGGCACCACCTTCTGTTCTGTTCTCTTCACTTCTTTGGTCTTCTTTTTGGTTCTTTTCTGTTCTTTTCTCTGCTCTTCTCTTTTTTTGGGGGTTCTTTTCTGTTCTTTTATTTTCTGTTCTCTGCTCTTTTCTTCTTTGCTCATCTCTTCATTTTGTTTCTTATCTGTTCTCTTTGCTTCCATTCTCTGCTCTGCTCTTCTTTATTCTGCTCTTGTCTCCTCTTCTCTTCGCATTCTGTTTTGTTCCAATCTGTTTTGTTGCATTCTTTTCATATCTTTTTAGTTCTGTTCTGTTTCTTTCAGGTCTCATATGTCCTTTCTAGTTCTGTTTTGTTTTTTCCTGTTCTCTTTTTTCTGTTCCATTGTGTTCTCTTCTCTCCTGTCCTCTTCTCCTCCTGTCCTCCTCTCCTGTCCTCTTCTCTCCTCCTCTCCTGTCCTCCTGTCCTTTCCTATCCTTCTCTACGCATGTCCTCTCCTCCTCACCTCTCTTCTCTTTCTCTCCTGTCCTCTCCTCCTCTCCTGTACTCCTGTCCTTACCTGTCCTCCTCTCCTTCTGTCCTCTCCTCCTCACCTCTCCTCTCTTCTCCTCCTCTCCTGTCCTCACCTCTCTCTCTCTCTCTCCTTTCCTGACCTCTCCTCCTCTCCCCTCTCCTCCCTTGTCCTCTCTTCTCCTCTCCTGTCCTCTCCTCTCCTCCCCTGTCTCCTCTTGTCCTCTCCTCTTCTCTCCTCTCCTCACCTATCCTCCTCTCCTCTCTCTCTTCTCCTGTCCTCTCCTCCCCTGTCTTCTCCTTTCCTCTCCTGTCCTCTCATCCTCTCCCCTCTCCTCATCTATCCTCCTCTCGTCTCTCTCTTTCCTCTCCTGTCCTCTCCTCCCCTGTCTTCTCCTCCTCTCCCATCCTCTCCTCTTCTCCTCTCCTCCTCTCCTCTCCTGTCCTCTTCTCCTCTCTTCCTCTCCTGTCCTCTCTTCCAGCAATACAGAGCTTATGGAATGTGTGTACTGTATACCTCTTTGGAGATGATGCCCAAGGTCTGATTAAGTGTAAAAGGCTTTACATGTTTTAAATATTTCAGAATTCATACCGCAACATTCAAGCTTTTTTATATAATAAAAATAAAATGTATTCTTACTTAGAAACATCAGAAACTGTGTAGGAATGTTTTTAGTAGGTATTCTCACTTACAGTGGTGCAGGCTCAACTGAAATGTTAGTATATATTTTTTAAATAATAGATAATATTCTCATTTAGAGAGATCGGGGGCCATATAGTCTCAAGGGCATAGAGGGATTCATGAAAAAAATATCTGTGAAAAAAAGATCCTGTTGCTAACATGTCTTTCTGCAAAATGTGTTAGCAACACAATCATTTTGTGAATGTCTAAATATAATTAAATAGAAAAGAGATAAGGTAGGGTAAATGAATGGCACACATGCTAATTTTCATTAACAGGGATTGTTATGACTTGTTATTTATTCTCTGAAGCAATTAATTATCTTCCCTGCGGGCAGCAGGAAGAAAACTGACAGTGTGTTCTTTGGTCGATCTGAGTATGCACATTAAAACATCTCGTTCATGTGTTGTTAAAAGATAAATCAACATATTTTCCCATTAATAACACAGATCATGGATCTTATAAAAAGCTTGAATTTCAGCCCACACGTTCCCTCCATTCCAGCTCCCAACTGAATAAGGTAATGAACGTTGTGCAGCCCTTGATTACCTGGCCAGGTACACTGAGAGCTGGAATAAAAATGGAGATTAAAATGGAGATTGGCTGGAGATCCCTAGAAACACTAGCTATATAGTGCTCATATAGTGTATGTAAATAAGGTTTTGGTGCAGAATAAAGAATTATATTGCCTCAGCAGTGCACAGAATCCATTATATCTTTCATATTTCATCAGCTCTTCCAGCTGAGACATGGATTATGAAGAGCAGATGTGAATTCTGCTTTTGGGACCTAGAGTTTAAGCACCGTTTGTACCACACACCATCCGAGGCTTGGAGGACCCAAGAGTGCACTTGGCCTTGCTGTCACTCGATAAGTTCCTCTTTCCTGTGTTTATGTAAGCAATGTTTCAGCCAACTCTACCATCTGATTAATCATATAGACCCTGAACTAGATGAACTGTGCTGCACTTGAAAATAGTTACACTTCCACCAGATTTATTCAGCCTTGCACAAGACAAGAAGAAAGAAAGGAAATGATGATGCATTAACCTGTTCAACAGAAAAGCCTTGTTATTTTGCTGTAGACTGAAGACATTTGGGTTTGAGATCAATATGAGAAGATGAATATGAGAAGAGAGTTTTTGAATTTTAGCTTTTATTTCCTGGTATTTATATGTAGATGTGTTAAATGGCATAGAACATTTTGTATCAGACCACCCAATTTGTAGGCGAGCAAAAATATTGGATCATGTGATTGATAGATGTTTCTTGTTATCCAGGTGTGTCCTGTTAGATTGACTGTTTAAATAATATATAGCTCTGAACATCTATTCTTGGTTTTAGCCTTCTGTGAAGACTGCATTTGTTGTTACAAAAGGATAAGCCAACATGAAGATCACCGCGCTGTCTATGGGAGAAAAGAAAGCCATTTTGAAGCTGAGAAAAGAGGGAAACCCAATCAGAGGCATTGCATGAACATTAGGCATAGCCAATACAACAATGTGGAATGTCCTGAAAAAGAAAGAAACCACTGGTGTACTAAGCAATAGACACCAAAACAAACAACAACTGAAAGAGGCTGCAGTAAAAACCTGGAAAAGCCTCATAAAAGAAGAAACCAACAATTTGTTGATGTCAGTGAGGCGCAGGCTTGATGCAGTTATTGCAAGTGAGGGATATACAACCAAATATTAAGTGTTATTTACTTCAGGGCTTATCTGTTCTTATACTTTTGCTTACCTAAAAATCGGGTGGTCTTATAGAAAAGGTTCTATGTTTTATGTTGTTTAACAAATCTAGATGTAAATACCAGGAAATAAAAGCTGAAATCCGAGCCTTTCGTCTCATATCCATCTATTGATCTCAAACCCAAATGTCTTTGGTGTATAGTAAAAATAAATGAATTGGCCTTGTTGTTCCAATAGTTTCAGAGGGGACTGTATAATAAAAATTTCCCCTATTATCAACATTTTTCAGTGTCATAAATATATTTCATAGCAACATTATTAATACGGAAAGATCGTTTGATAGTAGATTGTGTCTTAAATTATTAAATAAAAAAATTGTATCATCAGCACTCCTAGTTCTGTCTGACATCCATCTGAAATGTATGAGAACATTTAACTGTACAGATGAGAAAAACAATTGTGATTTTATTTTGTATATTGTTTCATCTGACTGAAATTAATTTCTGGTTAAGCCACTGCCAGCACAACACACACCACGCTTCTGAATAGTTTTTAGACACGAGTGTGACTTACATCAAATGCAGCACCCAGACATTGATTTTAACCCCATATCAGACCGCAGTCACACCAGCTTCACTAGAAACCAGAGTGCACGGTTTACAGTAACTACCTTCATATGGCTACGCTATGGATCTGCTATGAATCCTGGATAGTGTGAAAAAAGTTGGAACAGTAGTGTATTGAGTGGCCTTTCTGTATAATTATTTTTTAATTCATACAGGCTGAATGAAACCAGGCTGCGGGCCTTGGGTTTGACACATGTGCCAGAATGCCAGAATGAATCGCTTAACTATAGCATGGTGTCTCAGTGGTTAGCACATTCACACCTTCGGGGCCGCTTCAGCCCTGTGTGCACAGAGATTGCATGTGCTTTGGGGGTTTCCTCCCCAGTCCAAAGACATCTGTTGTAGGTTGAGTGGCATTACCAAATTGTCCATAGTGTGCAGATAAGGTGTACCCTGCCTTGTGCCCTGAGCTCCCCGGGATAGGCTTCATGCTTCTTGTGACCCTCGATGGAACGGATGGATGGAAGTAAGCATACTTCAAGGCAGTCAGTTACCCGCTACTACCTTTGGTGTTGCCACCTAACATGTAAGAAGAGATAGAGCTCATAATGAATATTAAACTGATATATTGCGATATACCTCAGAGATGCAAAATTCATTTCAGCAGTATTTTGTATTGCAGTAAATCGAAATTGTCTCATCCCTATATGACAGCTACCAACCAGGAAGAGTGAAGGCTAACATGTGCTTCCTCTGAGACACTTGAAGCCAACCACTGCATCCTTTCAATCTGATGCTCATGCATAACGCACATGGAGGAAAGTGCTATCTGCCCTATTTCTTATTCGTAAGCTCACAGATGCCCATGATTGGCAAGTGGAGAGAGAGTAAAGCCATTATTTCCCTTGGTCTATATTAATGCACTTTATTAGCTAACTAGCTCACCATGTGTTATTACAATACATTCGGTTCCACGTCTTATCTCAGTCCATTATGTTTCCAGGAAACTAAAACATAGGGACTGGACAACACATTGGAGCTTCTGCTTACCCTGTGAGCTAGCTAATAAGCTAATAAGAAGCATTTCATTAGCCTGAATGTTTTTTAATTTTACTAACATTGGGAAAAAAAATTTTTTTAAGGAATGATGGAAAAACACACAATGACCCTCATTTATGAAGCTGGATACGAATGGAATTATGTGTAAATCGTTTATACGAGCGTTCACACAAGATATTTGGTATTCATCCTATAAATCCTATAAATTCAGAAAAAGACTTTCGCATCCTTCTCGTGCTTCTGAGTCTGTGCATACATTTATGCATATGAACACTAACTAATGTAAACCCCAACTTGATCGACTTCTAATATAATTGGCAGTTTATCATTTGTCCACCTGTGCGCGTATTGTTCCCTTTCAAAGGGAACTCCACATTGCATTTAGCGTAATACTATCGGGGAGCACCCTTGCGTGCGACCGGCATCTGAAGCTTCTGTAAAATCATGCCTATTTATAGGCCTGCCGTGATCAGGTGACGTGGCAGTTAAGCGTGTCACGTGATATATATATGGAACCTGTGAACCGTGCCGTCAGCCTTATTATCTTCAGTAAGACTGCGGTTGTTTGTGTAAAGAAACAAAAAGATGCTTCATTTCCTCTCTATCTTTTCTCAAAATCTCTTTTCTGTAACTTTAAAAAAAGAGAAGAAAAAAAAGGAATGTGCGAGAGAGAAAAATATGAGTGAGAGATTTCAGGAAGTGTGTTACGCCTGGCTCCCGTTTCATCACGGGGAGTAGTGCACACTTTCTGTGTGAAGTGTCCACCAATAGGTGGAGCATGTCACGGCAGCCCTCGAGAGGTGTCTGACAGCACATTGTAACACCTTACATTAGGCAGCTCCACTCGTGACTCTTCTCTTCTCGGAAGCCGAAGCGAGTTGGATTTCAGAGCCTCGTGGATCTGGGCCGGCCGCTGCCGAGGCAGCTAGCCGTCTCAGGTCCAGGGGACCTCTTATGGATCCAGAAGAGGAGCCGGAGACGAGCGCTGCTCTCTCTCTTGCTCTGTCTTCCGGGTCCGGCTCTCCGCTGGATTCTGGAGCTCGCGTTGCAACTCCTCCTTCCGCTATGGAAAGCCCAAAAAAAACCACACAAAAATAATAGTAATAATTCCTCTTTGACTCCGAGGAGCCAGAAGGGTGTACTAAAAACAGAGAGCAGCATATAAAGAGCTGCTTGAAGTGATTACTAAGGCTGGATGAGCTTTTTTCTCCCCAGAAAACTCCCCATTCTTCCAGAAGTGCATGACAAAATATCAGGCTTCTGGGGGAAAACCATGCATAAGCCGTATTTATAACCCCATGATGTTGGCTTATTCGGCCATTGTGGGGAATGAACGGCATGACTATTTAGCTATGCTGAAGGTGGAGGAGGCGCTTGCGAGCTACCTCTCTCCATTGATGGCAGGTTATTTAGGGGGTCCGACTTTGCCATCCAAGCCACCGTGTAAGGCCACTGTGGCATTGGTGGGCAAGGCCTATGTAGTAGTAGTCTTGCTTGTGGGTCACTGCAGACAATGACAATGTTGCAGGCCTACCAAGCAGACCTTCTGAATGAGCTCGACATATAGCGGCATTCAGCCAGTTCCTTTCCTACTGTGTTGAGTTCACCCGGGCATCCACGAGTGGAGCCCGGGCGAGTGCTAGTGCAAGGGAGACCCAGAAGGTGAGTACGGCAGCACACCAACCCCCGCAGACAGCCAGGGGAACCTGGCGGCCACAGTCGCAGCCTGCTATTAGATCCCTCTTGAACAAAGGGGCCATAGAACATGTACCCCGTTCCCTGAGGGAGGAGTAAAAATAGAGGAGTATGCGGCCAATTTTAGATCTGCATCATCTGAACTGTACTCTTCGGACATACAGGTTCAAGATGCTGACGCCCAAACTTATTGTTCTGCAGATTCAGTTTGAAGATTGGTTTGTGACGATAGATCTAAAAGGTGCATATTTCCACATAGCCAAGATCGGGTTCTTCCATTCAGGATAGCCTTATCCCCTCACACCTTCACAAAGTGCATGGATGTCATTCTGGCTCCATTGTGACTCCAAGGCATCCGTGTACTAAACTATCTGGACGACTGGTTAATTCTTGCACAATCCAGGAAACTGGCTTTTCAACAACGAGATGTTGTTCTCGCCCACATGAAGAGCTTGGGGCTCAAGTTGAACCTCAGAAAAGTATGCTTTCTCCAGTGCAGTGGACAACTTTTCTAGGGGTTATAAGGATTCTACTATGATGAGGGCGTTTCTATCCCCAACATGCATAGGGTCAATCCTGTCAACATTGAGCAACATAAAGCTGGATCTTGGCATCCCCTCCAGTCTCTATGGGAGACTGTAGCCATGTTGGGAACAGAGCCTGATCACATGACTGTATGACACAAACATCCGGGAACCCGCTAGAAACTCAGTCCTCCTGTCTTTATTTTATTGCTGTGATGCAAGGTTTTTTTTTTAGAACTGTGGAGAAGAAATTTATTACTGACATCCCATTGATACCTACCAAATAATCCAATATGAATAGGGCTTAAGAGGACTTTAGGGAGGACCAGAGGTTAAAACTCAGTGAAAATGTGGCACTGAAGCTATTAATTTCCATTGTTTAGCAAGTTTGCAAGTGAAGTAATCACATATTAAATATAATTCTATCTTGGTTTTTAAATACTTGTAGGTTTTTGCAAAGTATGTTAATTATTAGAGTTTTTCATTTAAGTACACTTTAATAAAATAAAAAAATACTGCATGCGTGCTGTTATAAGAATGTAATCAACGACGCGTGATGTGATGCAATGCAAAGCAGAGTTACTGATACCACCCAAAAGTTGATATTTCTCCTGAATTGCATGAGTTGGTCATCTGTAATGGAGTGCTTAGAGGACAAAAAGTGGTGTATTTAAAAATTTGTGCAGAGCTATCAGACTAAATGATGAAATAATCCCGATAAAGAATAGATACCATTTCCAAATGTGTCGTCCATTATTGTTAACCAGAAACAAAGTCAATAGTGTAATTATCTGCAGGGTGTTTCCTTGTCCATTCAGGGATCAATACACAAACCACTCTTCTCAGACCAAAATAGAGTTCATAATTCGAAAGAAGTCACTTTCCAAAGAAGATAATGTCTCTTTCTGTGTCTTTTTCTTTCTTTCTTTCTTTCTTTCTTTCTTTCTTTCTTTCTTTCTTTCTTCCTTTCTTTCCCACATGATACCATACTAACAAGCAAACTGCTTGAATTATCTTCTATGTTTGGCTAATTGACATGCCTTCAATCGATGGCTTGCAGCTTTACGTAACTTTTTTCACCTCCTGAATCTGGACGTCCTGTGGAACTTTCTGGAAAGCTGTCTAAAGTGACTGAGTAAGAAAGCTAACTGTTTCAAAACAAATTCTTCCCTAAATCAAGTAATTGTTGTTTATAGTTAATAGCCAACTGCCACCTAATAATATTGTATTAGATTTACTTCAGTTTTGGGTTTTGTTACAATCCAGAACGATTATAGATATTTTGCAGAATGTACTCTGAAGCTGGGACGCAGTACTTCTGCTAATCATAAAGCGGTCCTTTAAGAAGCATTTCATTATCCTGAATGTTGTTTTAATTTTACTAACATTGGGACATGGGTTTTTTTTAAGGATTGATGGAAAAACACAGACAATGACCCTCATTTATGAAAATGGATACAAACGGATTTATGCGTCAATCGTTTATCCGAGCGTTCACACAAGAAATTTGGTATTCATGAAAATCCTATAAATTCAGAAAAAAAGTTCTTATCCTACTCATGCTCCTGAGTATGTATACATTTATGCATAAGAAGACTAACTAATGTAAACCCCAAATTGATCAACTTCTAATCATATAATTTGCATGGATTACTGCACTGTTATATATGGAATATGCTGTCGAGTTCAAACTGCTTTTTTTTTTTATTACATTTACAGTGTTTAGCTGACGCCCTTATACAGAGCAACTTCTAGAAGTGCTTTGGAGTCTCTAACCACAAAAACACATGTTCATGCTAGTTCACTAGGTCAGAGAGTAAGAGTGCCATCTCACATTTTGGCATTATTTAAGGATTTGAAGCCTAAAGAAAGCGATCCAACGCAAACCCCTAAATTAAGAGAAATAAAACTAATGATTCAATTATGATATCTATAAACAGAGGACAGGCTTGTCTGTTGGCGCAGAGCCATATGCCGTAAACAAATGCCTGAGCTGATGGAAGATTTAGTGCTTGCTTATTATTCTTAATATTATAGCACATTTGGCTCACACCTCCAGGGTTGTGGGTTTGAATCCTGCCTCCACCCTTTGTTTGTGGAGTTTGCATGTTGTCCCTGTGCTTCAGGGGTTTACTCTGGGTACTTCAGTTTCTCCCCCAGTCCAAGACATGCGTTGTAGTCTAATTGGCATTTCTAAATTGTCTGTAGCATGTGAGTGTAGGTGTGATTGTGCCTTGGGATGGGTTGGCATCCTGTCCAGGGTGTCCCTCACCTTGTGCCCTGAGTTCCTTGGGATAGGCCCCCCAGCAACACTGTGTAGGATAAGCGCTATAGAAAATGGATGGATGGATGGATGGATGGCTTGGTTTTTATTTGTATAATAACTTCCACTTCTAGCTTGCAGCCTTTACTCTCGTTGTTCATTGTTTGCTCCCAGCTGTCTGGGCACTTTATCTTTTATGCTGTTAAAATGGTTATAAAGGCTAATGAGCTTTGGCGAGAACACGCTTTGCACTTCAACATACACACACACGAAGAAGATCAGCCCTTACTAAAATTTTGTAAATCGTGTGGTAAATTTTAGTTTGGTTTGGCTTACACAAACATTTACATCCATCCCTGGAGATGACTGATCTTTACACCTTGAGGAATGCACTGCAGGAAGTGTTTCCTATTTCTAGAACAAGAAGTGCTTCGCTAAACTCTCAAATCTTTCTCTAATATTTTCCTGTTTTTTTTTATCTCTCTTTCTCTTTCTGTGTGCCTCCATTTTCTCCTTTTGCTATTTCTCTCCCTCTTTTTCTCTTTCTCACTCTCTCTCTCTGTCTCTCTCTCTCTTTGTGTGTTCCCCCACTTGCTGTTTATCCCACGTTGCTAGTGTGAACTTTCATCAAGTTATCTGTTGAAGAACAGATTGAGAAGAGGACTTGTCCCAAAACGTGGTAGAGTGGATTTCTTCTCTCCTTAACCCAGCTCTTTTGGCTTCAGAGACTACCTGATTATCTTCAAGTGCAGACTTTTGGTGGTTCTTGTCCTGTTTTAGAGTTTATTTATCAGAAGTCCAGACAGTTTGTCAGTGATAACCTGTCTGTCTTTTTCTGCAATCTTTCTGCAGGTATTTTGATCTCTTTAATACAAGGGTCTTCAACTGGTAGACCTCGTTCCAGATGCAGATACAACAAAGTATTTTTGTGGACGGCATCAAAAAAAAAGTACCAGAACCAATCAACGTATGACAAAAGGCTGTAATTCAGAGACTCTAGTTTTTTTAAACATGAACTGATGCGCTGTTGTGACTCATCA
The DNA here is from genome assembly GCF_001660625.3 of Ictalurus punctatus. Classification (NCBI taxonomy): domain Eukaryota; kingdom Metazoa; phylum Chordata; class Actinopteri; order Siluriformes; family Ictaluridae; genus Ictalurus; species Ictalurus punctatus. Next base: position 12,044,002 of record NC_030433.2, on the reverse strand, counting down.
CATGCTTTTATATAAATGATTTAGCTGAAAGCAGCTCATCAGACCAGAGACTGCTTCAGGGCTAGAGACATGCCCTGTAGCAGAGAGTTTTTACATTCTTAAAAGTAAAAAAAAAACAACATTTTATTTACCCTGTCTGGTCTGATTATTGAACACATGACATGGCTTGTATAGAAGTCAGTGATGAAAACAGAATGTTTATAGACGATTAGACACAGAAGTATCTCTTTATTCTCTGTTTCAATGTCTCATTTGTTTTGAATCCTAGTCAAAATTTGTTGTTAAAGATTAAGCAGTAAAAGTTAACTGTTGTCACAATTCAGTCACATGAATCACTTAGCCAAATTTTTGTAAGGAATTTTAAGTAGCTTTCATTAATTTCCTTGCATACCTCTGTTTTCATTCTTTTTAACAGCAGCTCAGTGAGATAAGTACTTTACAAAAATCTATAGCCCAAAACATAACTGCATTCAAATTCTGAAGCCTGATGTGGTACAATTTGACTCACAATATGGGGTTTTCTTTGTGAGAAATCTCACAATAAGATATCACTTATTGAGAAAGCTTTGGCATTTGAGTTATTTATTTGTTTATTTTGCATTATAAAATGAAAGATTTTGCCTTCTCGCTAGTTTCTTGCTATTTAGAAACGTGTGAGATTTGACTTTCTGTCATGCTTTGTTCTAAAATGTCAGCAAAACCCATTTCTTTTGTTAGTTGTCCTGTAGGTTAATGCGACCCTTCTTACTAAAGACATTGTGTGCTGTTGTGGAAAGAATTCGGATTACCACGTGACAGTTCCATCGCTCCGCCATTTTTGTTGTGCCAGTTGTGAATTTACAGATTAGTGGGCTTGATTAAGTATTGTTCCTGATTGATTTATCCAAAATACGATAACCACTGAGCAGCTGAGGATTAAGAGTCAAGGGGCAGCTTGGACAACTTTCTAATCAGTAATCACTGAGCTGCCACTCCTTATAGCGCTGCACCACTGCTTAAAATGATAATGCTACGCAACGGCAGATGTTAAAACATTTATGGTTGGCAGTCGTGTGATCATCAGGAGATTGCGAGTTCAAATCCTGTGGCCAGGAGTCCAAGATAGCATGCTGCCATGCTGACTGGATGGGAGGGAGAAATGGCATACTTTCTGTCCCCTGTCAATCACCATGACACTAGGCAATCGTGAGTGTCTATGAGCTCTGTATGCGGGAGAGGGCGGAGAGCACTTTCCTCCAAATGTTTTACTCTGCCCTGTGACACAGTTTGAAAAGATGTGGCTGGCTGGGTTCATGTGATTGGAAGCTGTCATATGATGGGTGGGACCAAGAACATATTACAGAGAAACTGGGTGGAATATCCAAAACAAACAAACAAACAAAAACATTTATGGTTATAATATGGTACAGGAAGGGACAAACTATAAAGTTTGTCCACCAGGAAAGTGAAATCTTCAATGTGTTGCCCATGTTATATTTTTCCAGAAGCTCAATTAAATCAGCTAATATGCAGCTTCTATCACAGTTCAACAAACCAATACACAAGTACTTGAATCCAAGAGAGAGGTGACTTTATGCAGATAATGTCTCTGACCTTTCTAGACAAAAAGGCAAGTCTTTGGCTAGCATTTGACTATGACCTGTGTTCTCTCGTCACATGTAAAGACGCTATTTGAGTCCTATTAGCGTTTTCATTTTCATTCGATGAAGTGTTAAAAGGCAAGGTGACTGTGAGACTGTGTGTTGTGCTAGCATTAGAGTTATGTAACCATCCTGAGCTGCACTGTACTGTATGTTTGCTTGGTTTAGCCATGGTTTTCCAAATCCCTTCATCTTCCTTATTCAGGAATCTGTTCAAGGGTTTTGCCTAGAATCCGTTCAAGTTACTCAGTATGCCCTGAGAAAAGTACCCCCTACCAACCTCGATTAATGTGCGTTATAATGAGGCAGGTGATGGGATTTGAGATAGAACAGCATGCCATGGCATCAAGGTTCTTCATGAACTAGTGAACCAATTGTAGCATGCATTTAAACTACTATTTCAAATGAAAAGGTGTGTTTGTGATGGTTAATATGTTTTTTTTCCTTTCTCTTGTTGATTACAACTGAAAAACAAACAAGCATCCGTCCATCCATTATCTGTACCACTTATCCTATACAGGGTCATGGGAAGCCTGGAAACTATCCCAGGGAACTCCCTGAACAGGGTGCCAACCCATTGCAGGGCACAATCACACACAATGTAGAGATGCCATTCAGCCTACAATGCATGTGTTTGGACTGGGGGCGGAAACTGGAGTAACTGGAGGAAACCTCCAAAGCACACGGAGAACTTGCAAACTCCGTGCACACAAGGCAGAGGCAGGAATCGAACCCCCAACCCTGGAGGTGCGAGGCAAACGTGCTAAGCACTAAACCACCATGCCCTACAATTGCCTGAAAACACATGGCATCTACTAATGAGTTAAAACTTACATTTATCACATTGTGTTTTTTCTCTTTACAAAAAAGAAAACAGCTTTAACCCTCTGTGGTTGTAATCCTCTCTCGTTTTTTTTCTGCTGTACATGTGACAGCCTTATTACAGTCTAGGCTAGAACCCACACCTGAGATCACTGGTTCTTTAAGAATCTGTCTCATTATTGTGTCGAAGACAAACGTTAGTGCAGCATGGTGTACCTTGATTTCCCACCCCCTACACACCCTAATGGATCCTAATGCAGGCTTCTAGGGGTTCATAAGCCTTGAAAATTAGCCTGTCAATGAAAATGGGTCTCTCCATGAAAAGAGGCAGTCCCTTATAACTTGAAGAAAATAAACCCCTGCTAACAGAATGATAATTCTCAGAGCAGCGAAAGTGAAAGCAAGATTTTTTTCCCCAATCTACCTCTCATATAAAGAAATAAAGGTGTACAATAATATTTGATGTTTTTGTACAGATCTAGCCTTATGTGATGACCCGTTGGATCTTTAGCTATTTTCAGCCTGCTTTTATTAACCTTTTGTCAGTGCAAGTGAATGGACTGTACTCAGTATTATGCTCACAGAGTGAATAGTGGGTGGCTGCTGATATTACAGCTTGAAGAGGAAAAAGAAGAAATAACAAAGGCAATGTGGAGACATAGTGCATTCTTCGCAGGGAGCACACTTACGCAGAGCAGCCTGCTGAAAAAGTCATGAATACAAAAGAGAAAGAAGGAGAGGGCGGCAAAGAAACAGGTGTCTGACAGTCAGGCCACGTGCCAAGTCAAACACGGTGAAATGACCCAAACGGCCTGTGGTGAGGCTGGTATTGGAGGACGACGGTTCCGCTGGAGCAGCTGTTTTCTCCATCAGTTCAGTTAGGCGCACTGACATGATATGGGGCAAACCGAACACATCCTCCTTATCTTGTGCGAATGTACCGGTCACCGCGGTTGGCTAGCGCTGCTGCTTGGGTAAACAGGAAAAAAAAGAAGTGCAAAAGAGACAATAATGCTCAATGAACCTAGTCTAGGATGGGATTTTAAAAGGTCAGGGTTTTATTGCAATCTGGTGATTTGACATTTCTGAAGTAATATCGCCTTAGTGCTATTTTAGGTATAAAAAATTATAAAAATTTAAAGCGCCAGTGAAGATCTGCGACGGCCCTCCTCAGTGAGAATGCACTTACTCCACCAAACAGAGCCGTGCAGTCGCTCAAGATGGGGATCTGGACCTAGAAAGTGAAAGACCTCCTATTTGTTCAGAGTTATGAGCGTTCGTTCAAGCCCCACAGGGTAGAGCAGCAACTGTGAGCCTTTATTATAATTGCAAAGGTTACAAATCTCCTATCTGTTCGTCCTGCACTGAAGTGCTTGCTAACAGGTGTGACTCATTAAGGCTAGCAGAAGGTTCTTCGTTTTTCACAGTACTCTGTGATCATTTTTAAGCAAGGTCAGCTTCATCATTTGATCGGGGAGTAGGAAAATGTCAAATCTTTGGGGAATGATGTCAAAGCACGAATCTAATTTGATTCCACAGAGCTGCTCGATGGGACCTCAAAAGCTTTTAGCATGATAGCCGTATGGTAGCCATCAAGGTGTGACCAAGTAAGGAGATTTCACCCACCTCATTCATTTCCTTGAACGCTCCAGTCTACCTGCTGGCATGTGCACAGGGCCCCGTTGCCATAGCAATGTCTCCCTCAGCAAATGACCTCACTGCACTTTCTCATTTTAGCACCTGATTTTCACTATATAAAGCACATCATGTCATTGATAGACACAAGGTCTTGCCATTTCTTGTATGTGTACAGTTTTTGCATGGATCACTTGGTGATGAAAAAGCACATATTCGGTTTTCTGGCACCAAAAAGCTCCAAAAAGAAAAAGACTCTGTATGTGTAAATGAACACATCGCAGTAGGAAAAATATACATGTGTACAAAAGCCATATATACTGTATGCGCACAGGTCACCAGGGTGCCACCTGCTATTTCTATAAACTCTCTTTTTAGTTGTTCTTTAGCCTGCGTTGGCTCTTTGTTTAGCTCTAAAATTGGTTCGTGTCAAGATTCAACAAACTGGCCCACGATATAAATGCGCCTTCCAAACGCACAGATGATCTCAACCTTCTCACTTCGTCTCATAAATGTCAGGAGGATTTCAGTCCTAACAATAATGTTTTCAATCCTCTGTTGTAAAAAAACAAACAAGCAACAAAACAAAACAGAGCGCAGATTGTTAGCACTCCCGCTTGAGTGTGCGTAGGAGTAGAAAAAGAAAGAAAAAGATTCAAATGACTGGATATGATCATGACTTTGAGTCACCGAGTCCCAACCCACTTTTATTCACACAGCCTACGTGGAGCTGGACCCTGTGGGCTTCAGATACTTCATGACAGGTATGGGGAGCACAGGTATGTGCCTCAGGGCACCTGTAAACATCTGTGCAAGTGCAGGAGTTCTACAGGTGGTCCACTCACCCTCACTAACCTGTTGTTATTCAGTAACACATCTCCTTCAGACCCACTTCTTGTGTATTTTTGTGCATATTCTGTCATTGTGGAATCTCTTCTCCCTTTTGTATATGTGTATGTATATCCTGCTGTGTTATGTTTGTTTTATGGACTAAGTATCTATTCATCATTAATTCGTCTTGGAGCAAACATACAGTTTTTGGCACCAGCAAGACCTGTGGCACTTCAGGTGGAGCTAACTGCGCTGTTCATTAAAGAACAGTGACAGTCAGGATATTTACATAGATAACATTATTCCGACATTAACCCAATTAAGGCCATACTCTGATTAAGAAACTACCATATAAACAGTGATTATTGATTAATCCTTAATTCGGCTGAAGTCATACTTGAAGAAAACACAAATCGAATTAAGACGTGGAGTATTCCTATTTTAGTCTCATTATCGAGGTGCATTACAGACATTTACACACCTTAATCACACTATTAACGTCGTGTGGGAGTTTTCACCGTATTTTGCAACAGAACACATGCACACACAGCAGTGCTCAACCGTTTGACGGCAAACAAGAGCACACGGCTGCTTTCGAAACCACGTACTTACCTGGTATATAGTAGGAGAAACACATGTATACATAGTAAGTATGCGGGTTCGGATGCACCCCATGGGTTCAAGCAGTCGTCTGTTTGCACGTATAGCATGACAAATAATTAACTGCACTTGAAGCTTTCGTAAAATGAAAAATGGAACACCCAAAACCGTATACGGTACCATAACGAAGACAATCTGTTTGTTGATACGTGAAATTCTGGAGGGCGTGGGGACGTAATGAAGTGTGCCATTAATGGATATATGTTCTATAACATGTAAAATGGGAACATGAAAGGAATATTCTAAAAGCAAACACCTTAATCAGAATATTGTCTTATTCAGAATAAGGTCAATAATTAGATTATTGCTGTCCATGTAAACATAGTCAATGACAATAAACTGCAGTGTTTATTACAGAAGAATGACAATCCAAGCACTTAATCCATGTGTAACGGACCAGACGGAGCCATGTGCAAGGTTTATTCATTCTCAATCCAAGCTCGTTGTTGTTAAAACATACAGAGGTCAAACACAGTAAAGGCATTAAACATGTAAGTCACAGGGAGAATTCAAAAGAATAGTCAAATGTGCAGAAGCAATGTTAAGGCACGAGAAAGGCAAATGAGGTAATACGGCTCGGAACTTCAACACAAGAACTCAAGAAAACGGCAAGACTTTGGGTCTAACAATGACATGACATGCGCTTTACGTAGTGGAAGACCCAGGAAGTAGACACGAAATAGGAATTGAGCAAAATTTAATTTTAAGGGAAGGGCTTCCCCTAAACGTTCATTAAAATGCGGCAGATATCTTGTTGCAGTATCACACTGTTCAATCATTCAACACCAACTGTTATCAGTGGACAGTGCAGCTTGAGCGAAATTCTCCATAGACGCCCCGCTGATAGAATTGCATCAAGTACACTGTGTTTTAATGGGAGAAGACGTTAACAGTCATTGGACACCAGGCTTTTAATGTGTAATTTCGGGTCCCGCCCGGATACACATATTCACAGTCAGTCAGTGAGATCTTCACCGGTGGGTTTTCACAGAAACAACATCAAAGCATTTATTGGACAATGTCCTCTTTGCTTGTGCTGCTTGAAAGCATGGCTTCTCCATTTGATGGTCAGGAGACGTCATAAAGTGGCAGAACCTCAAAATCAACTGCCACTTACGGTAAATGGAACAGTAATGAACATGACTGATATGTCAAACTTAAACATATCAGTGCCAGTCAGACAAACAGTGTGCTTGGAGTTTTACAAAACTAGTATACTATAGCTTGTTAATCAACTTTAGGGTGGCAACAGTATCACATCACCTCATTGCTGATTACTTTCCTATAACAGCATGACTTGAAGTGTGTTATTGTTTGGATAATTCTTGAATAGTCTTCTGCCTATAAATGTTTCGTTGATGCGTTTCTGAGAATGTGAATCAATAAATTGATTCACTTTCAAATTATTCATATTTGTATGTGCACAATTCCTGGAACTGTTATGATTAAATGATTTTAAGAAACCCACGGTAAATATTTTAAAAGCTTTAACTTTTTTGTCATTTGAGATTCTGGTAAAATGCTAACAAGCAACAATTCATTATGTTCTTGGATAATATGAATTGTTATTGGGAAGCAATTGTTTAATAACATGTAAAGCATTTTAATTTTGGAATTTATTACAAATGTAATTTTACTTAATTCTTTGCAGTACATGTTAAACTCTGTGTATTTTTCAGCCATGTTGCTTTGGGGACTCATTAGAATTTAAATTCCCCTTCATTATGTAAAAAGCTTTACTGCCTCAAGTTTGCAATTAATTCCTTGCTCGTTTCTTTGCAGCCCTTGGTTTTTGCCATTTGCCGTTCTGACTATTTTAGAAGCCCCTAATCAACCTGACCTGTGAACCCCTCACCACTCCGTATTTAGCTAGCTCCAAACACTGATGTGAACACAAGGTGTATATATCTGTCACTCTGTGTATAGTCAGTAAAGACATCACAGGTTCAGAAGTGTTTAAACAGTGAAGCCGTTCACATGGGGTGGTGTTTAGGAGCCTCCCAGAGGGCACAACTGGCTGTGTTCTATTCTAACCAGCACTGTTTTGACAGCTTAGCACACTCATGCATGCCAGTGCTAATCACTTTTCTGTGCCAACTCTGGGGCTTTAGTGACACTAGGTATCTTGTGATTAAACAGTATTTGGTTAATGCAGAGTAATTGAATGTGGAGCCAATGTGAAATCTGCAAGCAGAAACACAAACAAGCATACAACTCGAGGCAGGAGGATGGATATTCCCGAGTCTTTGCACATTCTGGCCTTGGGGTTCAAATTGGAAAAGCGGGAGAAATGGAAAACGAGCCTTGTGTGTTGATATGGCTCAACTGCAAAACCCTGAGCTGTGTATGAACACAGTATGAACCAGTATGTTTGAATAAGACACACTGTAGTTTACATGGCAAAGTGAAGGTCAATACATTTCAACCTATGACGCACATGGAACTTTATCATACGAAGGTCATGACATTTAAAATGGAAAAGTAGCTCATTGTTGTTTTAAATAGTATTTGCATGAACATTTGTGCTATGTGGTACAAATTGCAATTGCAATGAAAACACTGATACACGCCTCAATACAACCAATTCATCCAGTGTGTGTGTGTGTGTGTGTGTGTGTGTGTATATATATATATATATATATATATATATATATATATATATATATATATATATATATATGTACTACCTGTCAAAAGTTTAGAAATGCTCATTCTTTATTTTTAACACCCCCCCCCCCCCTTTTTTGTACATAAAATGTTAGTTTTCTAATGAAAGGAATTAATATGTTGGCACAATTATTATTTTTGTCTATAACAATGATTTCAAACATTTAATCATACACCTTTAGAGCAAAAGGTTTTTAAGGTCATGAGAAACATTTCAATCAAGTGTCTCAAAACATTTGACGGGCAATGTATATAGAAATGTCGGCTCAAAATCATATAAATAGGCCACAGAAGTTTTGGGATTCTGTTCTGTGGAGTGATGAAACAGAACTGGAGGAAAAAGAATGAAGAAAGAACACTGTCCACAGTCAAGCATGGTGGTGGCTCGGCGATGCTCTGGGGCTGCTTTGCATCATCTGGCACTGGAAACCTGCAGCGTGTGGAAGGCAAGATGAATTCATTGAAGTATCAGGAAATCCTAGGAGAAAATGTCATGCTGTCTTTGAGGAAGCGGAAGCTTGGGCATAATTGGACCTTCCAACAGGACAATGATCCCAACATACCTCAAATTCCACCAAGGCTTGATTGCAGAAGAAGTCCTGGAAGATTCTACAGGGTCATCACTGTTACCTGACTTGAACCCCATAGAAAATCTCTGGTGGGATTTGAATAAGGCAATTGCAGCACGCAAACCCAAAAATATTATAGAACTGGAGGCCATTGCTCATGAGTGAAGATGCTTGCCATGAAGGGGAAACTGGATAAGTCATAAGTTGCATGTTCAGTTGAATTTGGGGAAACCACTTGAAGCATTCATTGTGTTGAACTATTTCAGTTGCTTTTGTTATATTTGTTCATTGCAAACATCTGTCTTTGCAAACACAAGTCTCAATTTTGACAATAAACCTGATTTGCAATGGGGGTTGGGGGTACCTACTTCTCGGCCATTGATACAGTACGTACTGATCAGTATATTTTGGCACTGTCATGTGACCATTCCTGTTGCCTTATGAGATAACACAGTGTCCACTGGTTCTATACTGCAGGATCTCGGTGGAAGCCGTAGGTCATCCAGGTATTTCTCGCTTACTGTTTAATGAATAATGAGAATTCAGTCAAACTACTCCTGTGCTGTACTGCTTTTCACCTACTGTAGAGTATGGTAGTAGTGATATTCAGATGCAGCCACAGACTCTCGACATACAGACATTCAGTCACTGTGAAGTATCGCTCACTATTTACTCACCTGACATAACAAGCCTTGTTCCCCATCCATGTTCATCTGGTTTTTGATCCAGTTCTTGATTCTAGTTTTGCCATGATTTCCCTGTTTGCTGATTTTCTGCCTGTTTTTGACCACAACATTGTCTCGAGTTTTGGATTTGTTTGCCTGTCTTTTTGAAAAATAAAGCATTTCCTGCAACTGCAGCCGTCAATGCCGCCTGACAGATTATTATAAGAACACATTTTAAAAAAAGCAAACGAAACATGTACACATTTCGAATTGTGATTGTTCTAATCAAAATAACGCTTTTCATTTGGTAACACTTTACATTAAGGTTCTAACAATCATTATTTCCTGTCTTATATAACATTAGCAGCTTGTGACTATAGATTTTGCTGGTTAATTATTTGCTATTAGCTATAGATGATTAAATCAATGGAACATCAGCTTATATCTGTCAAATAACGACCATTTTTTAAATCGTTGAATACTTAAAAGATTAGTGTTTCAACAGAATATTAAATGCCTTCTAAATATATTACTCAAGTACACTGCAGTTGGTCTCTGGATTCATGCATTGTTGATCAAATTCAGCAGCCGATTATTTGGTTTACTGTTGCAGGAAGTCATACCCTGGCAGAGCTGGGTGTGTGTGAGCCTCAGCAGGAGAGTGTGTACTGTTCAGACCTGGGCCTGGTACAGCAGGGCTACTCTCTGAGCGCTGGCTATGATGCTGACTCTGACCCCGAAGGCCTCATGACACCGGAGCGTGCTGTCCAGCTGTGGAGAGGTCAGGGCCTGAAGTCACACCACAGCTCAGGCTTATCCAGCCCTGACCAGTCAGCACTCACCCTCACCGACTCGGAAAATGAACACAAAACCGACGACGAGTCAGGTAGGACAGTAGAACGGGTCAAGGATAGTGGGGAGAGAGAGTGTGTGAAGCGTGAAAACACTGTGTGATAGTATGTGAAGGACAGTGAGTGATCAAGAGATGGGGAAATTGTCTGTTTTAACAAACCTAAATGTGCTATAGTTGTTATTATAATTAATAATAGGTGTCTAGAAAGTTAAGATTTTTTTCTTTTTGTTCTATAGTGTTTTGTTAATTTAATTGCGCTATATTGTGAAAATTTGAGTTTTGCTGTATTTTTTAAAACCAAATTCTTCCCAAAGCTGGGACCCCAAAGTTCACTGAAGCATAGCTAATAGATCTGTGATTAAATTATTATTATTACTATTAGTAGTAGTAGAAGTAGTAATAGTAGTGTTAAATTTTAGTTATAATGGCAGATATCACAACGCCCTGTGTTCAAAATTATATTTATTATTGAGTTCTTATAGTTATTAGCCTGTTTGATTGGTCACTTGAATTGAATGGGTTTAATCTAAACCTCAGTAACTCAAGAACAAGTAGCCTATAAATAAAATCAGTGTTTTGATGGGTGAAAGTTCAGGAATAAAAAACTCCTGAACTCCTGAGCTCTAATAAATAGCCAGAATATTACTGTACACATTTAAATAGTATTATAATAAACTAATATTCAAATAATTGTATTATATATACATTTTAATGAAGAAAGTAAAGATGATAAAGGTCATGTTTCAGATTTCAAAGACAATGTGTGATTGTATTTGTGTGCAAAATGCTTCCATCTTCATTAGCTAGCTAATAGCTTGTTTGCAATCACGTGATTCTGATGACGCGCGAAATTCAGATGGAGGGCAGAAAGTAAAAAGCAGAATGGACGAGATGGACGAAAGTCCATACTTTACTGGTTTAGACACAATTACAAGAGAAAGGTATAAACAGAAAATCAAAACATATGTTGGATGTGATCTTTATGTTATCAAGAGATGCAATTTTTCTACTAAATTGAAAAACTTGCCTCAAGGCGGTAGATATATGCAATATTACATATTTTTGTTCTGTTACAGGGATACAATTTCAAACAAAGAAAAGAAAAAACAATTTCTTTAACTTTGCAAAGTACGGAAACAGCTAACATTACATAAACACAGCTTATGTAAGTTGTATTAACTTACTTTTGGCAAAGTGGTCACTGAACACTTGAGCATTATTTGATGCGGCTCCTCCCGACCGCAAACGCAGGTTTACAAGCCACCTTTTCCTGCGTTGTTCATTCAGTTTCTTGCATTTTTCCCCCCTTATGAACAACAACCTTTGGGACGCGATAAAAGCTCTTTGTGGTTTCTCAGTTTGATCGATTTGAGCAACCATAAATGACACAATTCAATTTTATTTGTATAGCACTTTTAAGAATGGACATTGTCCCAAAGTAGCTTTAGAGAAATATATAAACACAGGATACAGATTTTAACTGTGTGAATTTATCCCTATTGAGCAAGCTGGCGGCAAGGAAAAACTCCTTAAGATGATATGAGGAAGAAACCTTGAGAGGAACCAGACTCAGAAGGGAACCCGTCCTCATCTGGGTAACAACGGATAGTGTGAAAGTAAAAGAAATTTCATTATGGTTTTTATATGAAGTCTGTTTGTTGAACTAGTCCACTGTTCACCAAAGGAGACCTGAGTGCAAAACTGTATGTGGTAATTGCTGTCCCAAGGCCATAGCAGCAACCATAGTCCCAGCAACCACAGCGAGAATGTCCATGTGGAATTGAGGTCCAAAACCATTTCCATGGTACTTCAAGCGGTACCATCCTCAGCAATCTCCAGGCTGTAGCCTCCAGTTGATGAGAACTCCATCAAGAGGTAAAACAAAACATAACATAGTCATCTGAAATGGCCTAACAAAACATAGGCATTTATCAGTTTGTGTTTCCTATGTAGAAAATCACTTCCTGCCCTCCATCTGCATTTCGCGCCAGAACAATGCAATGACGTAACATTATGTGCAAACAAGCTATTTTACTCAACCATCTGAAACCTTAAAATGTCAATATTTTGCTCTTCGTCTTGCTCTTTGGAGCTTACCTTTGTCAAGGAGTGAGTATTAATCAATCAATTTGTTTAATTTCCAAATAGTTCTTTTTGCACGTGTGAACGAGACAAATAAGACAAGCTATCAGTCACTACTATGTAATGAGAGATTCCTTTCATTCAGCCTTCTTTCTGCGAAAGTTTGTTTGTATGCGTTTTTTTTTGTTTGTTTGTTTTTTGGGGTTTTTTGTACATCCCTGAACTGAGAGTCATGCTTGTAAATGCATGTAAGTCTAATTTACTTTTAAGAAAATCCTTCGAACTTTCGCTCATGGACAAGATTCTTTCATTTAGCAGTTCACTGAGTGACTCACTGAATCTTTTTGTTTGCAACATCATTCCATGAGTCTTGTTCATGCACAAAACTGATGTAACGATGTACCAAAAAGTAACGTTGTAAACAGGAAGAACATTTTTGCTTTCACAATATAAGACAAGAATCAGTATTTCATACAATTGCAAAATAAATATTCTAACAAGGTTGTATTCTCTTTAAAAATTACTGACCATCTTCGAATCTGAGTGGGTGTGAACACATTTTTTTTTTTTTTAATAAAGCATATTATGAAACAAAATGAGCTATAATTATTAACTAATTGTACATCACTCAACCTGTCGGAAAAAATCTGTATGCTTGTCAAAAAATGTTAAGCATCAATCAAAGTCGCAGTTAGTCGGTTAGTGCGTAGTGCAACTGAACGAATGAATCAGGGAACGAATCAGATTCCAACTCTAGTAATGAAATTGGGGATATTTTTCAATTCATATTTATTGATAGTTAAAACAGTAACTAATATGCAGACTTTATGAAGGACCTTTATGTAGATGCTAATTCTAATGAGACAGTCTACACACAGTCTGCTGAATATGAATAGAATGCTGCCAGTGAATAAAGATTTGCAGTGACACACATAAATACTGTATTTATTATATTTGATGTATTCACAGGCACAGTGGATTAAAAGTCTTAAACACAGTATTATCAGACCATTATAATTATTAAGTATTCAGATAGCATTCAGATGTCAGATGTAACTATCTATGTGACATACGAGCTATTCGGAAGTCACATGAAAGTTACGCACACAGGGTGGAGTTTGATCAAAACTGAGGCATGTCTCAGTTATGTGCAGTTTTGTCCTTGGACTTGGCCAATATTTTTTGAGTGATATCAGCAACGGGCAGTGTTCAATCCAGCGCCACAATCTGATAGCCTGATGTAATCACATTATACCATGCTGAAATTCACATTTTGTCTGTAAATACACTGAAAGAAACAATGGAATTTTGAGATCATTTGAGGCCGATATTAAATACATTAAGCAGGTGCATAAACCAGCTCTGTATACACGAAACTTTCCCCATTGTCACGTCACAGAGGTAATGGAAGTTAGGACGGATGCAAGTGCATTAAAAGACATTTATTGGAGAGAGAGGCAGACAAATCCAAAACAGTATTCCAAAGCGTGGTCTAATAACAGGCAAAAGGTCAGGTGATATACAAACAGGCATAAACTGGACGAGGCTAGAATCGAAAACGAGAAACAAGGTCAATAACATGAATCGAAACGAGAAACAATGAGCAACCGCTTTGAAATGAGATACACTCAATACTACACAATGTGCCTAGAGACACGGGGGGTTTATATAACAAAAGTAATTATGGGTTAAACACGGAAAAGCTGAAAACAATGATGGTACACATTTGGGAAACAACCAAAGACAAAAACAAAGGCATTGACAGAACTTAACCATAATAAAAGCATGTGTCCAGTGTAAACAAAGTCAATGTCATTGAAGACCGAAAAGCGTGCATTCGCTAAGAGCTCGTGCACCGAGCTCGTACACGAACTTGCGCTTCGGTTTTCCCGATCACGCTACAATGCTGCAGCGCTGACTCAAGGGGAAATCGTGACACCCACGCAAATACTGAAATGACATTTGGACTTAAGTACAGCTCTTAGCGTTTTGTTATATATTACTAGAATATACACTTAATGGGAATACAAGCACCATTTAATGAGCAGAAAAACACACCAAAACTAGACAGCTGAAAATTGGGAAAAAAGACACTTCTTTTTAAAAAAAAAATAAAAATTCTTCAACTCTCCAGTTTTGGTGTTCCTATTAAAGTGGCTGATGAGTGTATATCTGTATTTAATAAAATGCATTTTATGTCAATGCTTACAGTATGTCATATGTCATAGAAACTGATTGCTGCCTTATCAGAGAAGCTTTTAATGATAAAAGAAAATGTTCAGATACTGAAAAAAGATTGTTTTATTTTTTTTATATGTGATGTTCTCTCATATTTGTCATTTATTTAATTATCACACGAATGGTTATGAAAAATATTCCTGCACCTGCCAGATATTTTTCTTGATTTGGAATTCTACAGGTGTGTCATTTAGCTGATCTGCTACTGTAATTAGTGTATCTGAACTGTATTGCTTGATTTTTTTTAACTAGCTGCTATATTGAAACTAAAAGTATCATAGATAAAAAAAAAACATTGAAATTCTAATGCAGAAGTGATAAAGTCACGACTCTTTTTGTTTTTTTGATCTTCATACCTGTCTTTCATCTACACTTTGATCTGAAATTGCGCTACAGATGCAGCTTTAGGGTTTGAACCAAGATTTAAGTTAATCTTAATATTTAAGCCAATACTTAACACAATGCAATGGCAGTGAGGCAGAGTATTGAACCGAGATTTAAGTTAATCTTAAGATTTAAGATTTAAGCCAATATTTAACACAGTGCAATGGCAGAGTGCTGAGGATATTTCAGATGACAAACAGGGAGTGAACCAGCGAAATACCACATGCCATTCTCATTTCTGACGTTCCCACTTTACCTGATTAACCCATGCCCAGCATTTTGCTGTTTATTTGCTAAGCTCTATCTTCATTACTGGCTGAGTCACTCTTGATTCTTGCTTTTCCTGTTGCTACCATGAAATGTCCACTTCAATGAAATGATGGCTTAAAGTTTCAGGGCTTATTCATTGCTTGCTTTGCCCAGTCAGTGAATATATACAACACAAAGGGCTAATTTCATTAATGGGAATTAAGATATGTTATCTAATCTACCAATAAACACAAATAAATTTGGCTAGAATAGGACATTTCTAGGAAAAAGAAAGGGTAACAGGAAATCTTCAGCTGTAAGCACTATTAGGCCTTAACATAATGCAGATTTTTTTAAATATATAAATATCCATCCATCTATCCTCTGTACCGCTTATCCTACACAAAATTCCAGGGGATCCTGGAGCCTATCCTAGGGGACTTTGGGCATAAGGTGGGGGACACCCTGGACGGGGTGCCAATCCATCACAGGGCACAATCGCACACACACTCATACACCCATTCACACACTACAGACAATTTGGAAACACCTGTCAGTCTGCAAAGCATGTCTTTGGACTGGGGAAGGACATCGGAGGAAACCCCCGAAGCACAGGGAGAACATGCAAACTTGGTGCACACAGGACGGAGACAGGATTTGAACCCCCAACCCCAGTGGTGTGAGGCTGATTGGTGTTTCCAAATTGTCCATAGTGTGTGAATGTATGTGCCATTGTGCCCTGTGATGGGTTGACACCCCTTGCAGGATGTCCCCTGCCTTGTGCCCCGTGTTCGTTGGGATATGCTCCAGGCTCCTCGCGACCCTGTCTAGGATAAGTGGTATGGAAAATAAATGGATAGATATATGAGACAGATTTAGTTCAGCTTTTCAAAGCAAGCTTTCCAAAAAATAGTCATCCTCTTATTTGTATTTGTTTAGAAAAGCATTATCTGTACATTGCGAATAATAAATGGGATGGAAATAAAAAATGGACTTGAACGCTGCTCATGAAGCAAGGATATTACACGGTTATGCTCAGCAGGTCATGTTGTTCTCTCCCAATAAATGTTCTTCTTTTTTTTCATCCACATCTCACACATCTCTCCCAGAGCTTTACTCTATCAGTAATAACAGGTTGTGTGTTGGTGTGTGGATTTATGAGTACCTGTGTATTCTGTATGTGCGCATGTAATATTTGGTAACTATGATAAAAACCCTGTACTTTTTATTGTCTTTAACCGTAATATTTGTGGCAGTCTTGTCCAAGATTAGCTTCCTAGTGAACACCTGTGATATTTGTGTTCGTCTGAAAAAACAGCGCTTTCTGTTTGTGCTGTGAACGTCATTAGATCTGTCAAAAAAATAATAATTTACATAGTTTCCGCGCTGATCCCTGCCCCGCAGCGCTCCAGACGCCTTCATGAACAGCTTTTCTTCTCGACTCAGAGAGGGATATGTAATCTTTCTCCTCTTCCATCCTCCTGTTTTTCCTCTGACTATGTTTCTGTCTGGCCACCCAGGTGTTTGATTTGTCTTTTCTTTAAAGGGATTCCCTACGTGTGTGCCTCTGTGTGTGTATATTTATATAGATTTCTTTAAATGTGAACACAGTAAGATTCTAGCCTTTAATGCATCCTCACCATGGGAACTAATTAATAAGGACATTGAAGCAAGACCCAGTTTTGATCAGCAGAACGCTGTGTGACTAACCATGGTGGCTTGTCTCAGGGTATGTGTTTAGCATTTTTGTGTGGGTTGGTTGGTTGGGTGGGTGGTTTGAAACACTGAATTTATAGTAAATTGTTATATTATATTAGGCTCATGTTTACTTACAGTATTACCACTTCAATCTGCTTTTACTGTCACTCAAGAGTCATCTATTCGGTTATATTTTGTTTATATAGTAGCTTGACAGAAATCAATGATGAGCAAGCCAGAGGAGAGAGTGGTGTGGAAAAACTCCCTGGCCCTGTTCACACTAACAAACAACAAGTAAGTAAGTAAGTAAGTTTTATTTATATAGCACATTTAAACAGAGCAAAGCTGCCCAAATTGCTGAACAGAGTAAGAAAAAGTTAAATAGAAAACAGAATAAAACCAAATAGAGACAGACAATAAACAATAGTAAAAATTTTATTAAAACACCTGGGAGAAGAGGTAAGCTTTCAGCCTCTTTTTAAAAATGATAATAGAAGGTGAAAGGCGGATATCCAGTGCCAATTGATTCCATAAACGAGGGGCAGCAACTGAAAAAGGTCTATCCCCCTTACTTTTTAAATGAGATTGTGGGACATACAAAAGAAATCTATCAGAAGATCTTAATCTGCTTGTTATCTATTTGTAATTTGTTTTATGTGCATGTAATGACTGCTATGGTTGTCAGTTGTGGGCATGAGCTGTCCACTGTTTTTTTGTTTGTTTGTTTGTTTGTTTTTGTGTTTTTTAAAACAAAAAAAATTAAATATGCATTAGTGAGTGTTGTAAATTTGCTGTTTGGTTTATAAATGCTACATGCTTGGCTTTATATTAGCTTCATCATCAGGCTAAATGTACTAGGTCCAGGGCCAACAATGGTCTCTGCTACTTCTTTCCAAGCTGTATTTTTCTCCATACTGAATAGTATAGTATATTAAAATATTATGCTACCATTTGTTACTTTATATAGAGGAGAAGGCTACTATTTTAGTACACAGTTTGGGATGTGTCCCGTTTGCATTGCAGTTGTTCAAACGTATCTCTTGTGTCACATGTAGACATAGTGCTGTCTGGGATTTGTGCAAGATTTTACATTTTCTCAGTGTAACTGAAAACAGAAGGCTATAAATAATGTCAGTGTGTTCTGTTGTTCGAATGTTCAGGAGTAACAGAGGTCATATAGTATATGTCCGAATAACATGAAACCTCATTTATGTGTTGTCAAGGTTGTTGTTTTTTTTTCATTTTTGCATATCACACAGTAAATGGGAACTAGATGCAAGTGGGAACCAAGGTTGTAAATGGGGAACTGAAGAAAGGCCAGACCACACGCGACATAGATCCGAGGCCTGAGGAATCATCCGAGCTAATTGTCTGGGTTTGCCACTTTACCATGCCGTACTTACTTTCCAAAGGATTGAGAAAATTTAAATTCACATGTCACTTGTCAGGTTGTCGCTTCCCGTTGTCAGTGAAATCTCGATTGATCTTGGAAATTTCCAACCTCCAACTAGGAAAATTCAAAGAAAATGCCCCCTGAACTCAAAATTCCTAATTGGAGTTCAGCATGTGATGTCAAATCAACATGGCTGCTCACAGCAACAACTATAAACAAAGTAGCATTTTAGTTGAGCTATGCTGTATATTCCTTGCTATGTGCTTTAGAGCAATCACCATACAGACATATTCGCTTGTTAAATCTATAACACTAACTATATAGTTCGCTGTTTAACTTCCACTTATGTTAGCCAGCTAGACTGTTGCTAACAAAAGACGTATCTATATTTTTTCCCACTTTGTAGCTCATGATAGTTTGATCACTTGCTAATGTGATCATACAGTGAGACGACATAAAGAAGCAACCTTGCGAGGAACCAGACTCGAAAGGCTTGGGCATAATCTGTTGGGAATATTTATGGTATCCATGCAGGACCTCCATGGGAAAGCCAGTAACACTAATTTCATAAAACAACCCACTGAATATTGGATTTCCTCTATGCTATAGACTGCCGAGAGCTTTGCTGCCATCGCATAGACATAGTTCATGTCACTGTCCGGTTAAACAAGTGTGATTAGAAAAGAAAGTGCGCTCATTAAAATGCCAGTTTGGCTGTGTTTGTTATTCACCCTTTCCCCGATTCTGTCAGATCAGTGCAGAGCAGAGGCTGGCGCTCAGTGCTGGGATACAGACCACAGTCATTATATATGCTGTGCACTTTGTGGACTTTGGCTTCATTAAAACTAGTTCTAAAATGTTGGTTTTAAATCCTGCTAATTCAATACCAGGGTTTGGATATGAGTTATGAATTTGATAGAAAGATGATCAGCGACTGCTTGAAGAAGGAGTCACTGTTGCAGTGTAGATTGGAGATGCTGACTCCTGTGATCAGTCAGCTGAAAGTTTGACAGTGATGAAACTCTGAATAATGAAGAGGTGGAGATTTCTAAACCACCAGTAACTTAATGAGGCTGACGTGGTTTTGATGGGTTTAAAGCGTGAACAAGACAAATCGGTGTAATCTCTTTCCAGGAATACGGTCCTGCTTTAAACACTTAAGTTTGCTGTAGGGGACCACCCAGGGTAGTGAATCAGCTGGACAGTTTTAGGGCCTTCACACATTACTACTGTCTTTAAAATATCACCCAAAGCAATACCGAGCATATAGGTATATTTCACATTGATTCTGGACAGAATTATTTATTTCAAGTTGTAAACACTTATAGATTACCCAACTGAGTGGGGAAAAATATCAAGAAAATGATACCTAAGTATGAGTGCACTGCAAAAAAAATAAAAATAATAATAATAAATGACAGCAAGTGAAAATATCTTGAATGAATATATATATATATATATATATATATATATATATATATATATATATATATATATATATATATATATACACATATGTGTGTGTGTGTGTGTGTGTGTGTGTGTGTGTGTGTGTGTGTATGTGTGTATTAGGGCTGCAAGTAATGATTATTTTCATAATCGATTAGTTGGCTGGTTATTTTTCCGATTAATCGGATGGGGCGGGGCAAACTTTCAGTATCTTTTTTTTTGTTGTTTATTTAAAATAAAATCCACAAACTGAGTGTTACAAACATAAATTCAGCCAAAAATGTAAACTGTTTGTACAAAGCAGAAAAGACCCCACCACACACACACACACCAGAATATATATTATTAATTTAGGACTGTAGTTTACTAACGACTAAAATACTTATGTACACAATGTAAACAAAAATAAATTTATATATATATATATATATATATATATATATATATATATATATATATATATATATCTCCAAAGTGTGTTTTCTGAATCGAAGTAACGCAATGAGTAAATCTCCCCCGCACCGGGCACAGACCAACTAATCGATAATGAGATTCATTGACAACGATTTTCATAATCGGTTATTATCGATTTTATCGATTAGTTGTTGCAGCTCTAGAGTTTGTGTGTGTGTGTATGTATGTATGTATGTATGTATGTATGTATGTATGTATGTTTGTGTATATATATATATATATATATATATATATATATATATATATATATACACACACAAATGTATCTAGTACATCCTATTATTAGATAATAGGAAACCAAATATAATATTATTAAACATAGTTCTAGACATTTTAAAACAATTTCAGGCTTGATATTGTCACGAACCTCGAATCGGCACGAAAGCAGAAGCGGTCAGCAGGTGTAGAGCATGGTATCGGGAAGTTCAAGAAACGTAGTCGTAAGACAGGCAATGGTCAAGCGTTCGGACGAACAACACAAACGGGGTCAGGCAGAGAGCGTAGTCGAAACCGGAAACAGGGGTCGAGGATAACGAGAAGACTAACTAACTAGATCGGCTTGGTAATGCAGAGAAACGAGTTGACTGAACATATACTTCGCAATGACTCTAGGTGAATGACATCCCTAAGTACTAGCGGTGAGAGTGTGTGTGTGTGATTGGTGCCAGGTGTGTCTGATCAGAACTCTGGGGATGGTGAGCGCATGCGTGCATGAGAAGTGAGTGTTGCATCTTGGGAAACTGAGTTCTGATCTGACTGAGCTGTGACAGAACCCCCCCCAAAGGGCTCACTCCGGGAGCCGAGTTCTTTCTTGGCCTCCCCCAGGGTCGTGGACCTGGGAGATCAGGATGAGTTGCGTGAAAGTCTTTAGTAAGCTGTGGATCCAGTATGTCCTGCTTGGGAACCCAGCATTGTTCCTCAGGTCCATAACCCTCCCACTCGACCAAATACTCCAGCTTGCCTCTCCTGTGTCTAGATTTGATGATTTTCTTGACACGGTAAGCCGGTTGTCCATCAATTTCCAGAGGTGTCGGAGGAGTTTCAGATGGTACTTCTGTAGCTAATGGACCATTGACAACAGGTTTGAGACGTGATACGTGGAATGAGGGGAGATGCGGCTGTGTCGTAGCAGTTCCAGATGGTAAGTGACTTCATTGCTTCGCTTGAGGATCTTAAATGGTCCAGTGTATCTTGGCATTAGTTTTTTACAGCTATGAGGTTGTCTTAAGTCCTTGGTGGACAACCACACCCTATCACCTGGTTGGTAATTAGGGTGTTCGTTGCGGTGGCAATCTGCTTTGCAGTTGTATGTGTCTGTGGTCTCTTTCAGGCGTCGGTGGGTGTCAGCCCAGACACGCTCACTACGTTCAAACCATTGGTCAACGGCAGGAGCTGCGGTGGGAGTCGCGTTCCATGGGAACAGTGGAGGTTGGTAACCTAGTACGCACTGGAAAGGAGTGAGGTTGGTAGCCGAATGACGTAGTGAATTTTGGGCGTACTCGGCCCATGGCAGAAACTTGCTCCAATCCTCGGGGTTATTGGCACAGAAAGTACGGAGGAATCGCCCTAATTCCTGATTGATTCGTTCAACTTGTCCGTTGGCTTGTGGGTGATATCCGGAGGTGAGATTCACTGTTACTCCCATCTTAGTCATGAAGCTGGACCACACTCTGGAAGTAAACTGCGAGCCCCTGTCACAGATAATCTCCTCCGGAATGCCGAAATATCTAAAAACATGCTGGAATAGAAGTTCGGCTGTCACGAAGGCGGTGGAGAGAGCGGGTAATGGAATAAAACGTACGGACTTGGCAAACCGGTCCACTGTGACTAGAACTGTGGTATTTCCTTGGGATCTTGGTAAATCCGTTACGAAGTCAACTGATATGTGTGACCATGGGCGTTCGGGTATGGGTAAGGGCTTGAGCCTCCCTACTGGGAGGGTCCGAGGTACCTTATTCTGTGCGCAAGATGAACAGGATGCCACCACCTTGTGTATATCTCCCTCCAAATTGGACCACCAGTACTTCTCCTTTAGGAGATGGTGTGTGCGCTGTGCCCCTGGATGCCCTGTACCGAGTACCGCGTGCGCCCAGATGATGAGTTCTTGACGGTACTCTTCGGGTACAAAAAGTTTGTTCGGGGGACATTTTACGGGTACATGCGACTGGGGAATCTCCTCTAGTTCCTGGTCCAGATCCCACACTAGCGCATTGATGATACATGAAGGATGGATGATATACTCCTCATGCTCGTTCACACGTTCTGTGTGGTCGAGACGAGACAGGGCATCAGCTTTTATGTTCTTGGACCCTGGTCTGTATGATAACGTGACGTGAAACCTGGTGAAGAACAGGGCCCATCGGGCATGGCGGGGTGTGAGTCTCTTTGCAGTGCGAAGATACTCCAGGTTCTTATGGTCTGTGAAGATGACAAAGGGATGTGTAGCCCCCTCTAACCAGTGTATCCACTCCTCCAGCGCTAACTTAACTGCCAAGAGTTCACGATTTCCCACATCGTAATTTGTGTCAGAGGGGGAAAGGTTTCGCGAGAAGAATGCCACTGGATGGAGCTTTGGCCTCTCTCCGAACCGCTAGGATAAAATGGCTCCTACCCCAGTCTCTGACGTGTCCACCTCCACTATAAACGGTCTAGATGGGTCCGGATGTTTGATGATGGGTGCAGTAGTGAAGGCTTTCTTGAGCTTGTTGAAGGCAGTTTGGGCGGTTGGATTCCATGACAGACATTTGGGTTTCCCCTTTAGCAGGGACGTTAGGGGGTTGGCGATAGCACTGAAATTCCTAATAAACCTTCTGTAGAAGTTTGCAAACCCCAGAAACCTCTGTAGTTCCTTGATCGTCGTGGGTGTGAGCCAGTTTACTACTGCCTGGACCTTTTCATGGTCCATGGAGATACCTTCGGGGCTGATGATGTATCCCAGAAACGCAATGGTGGTTCTATGAAATTCGCATTTCTCAGCTTTAACATATAACTGATGATGGAGCAGTCGTAGAACTTGGGGGACGTTGTGAACATGTTCCTCCCGGGAGTTAGAATATATTAGAATGTCATCTATGTAGGTGATCACATGGCGTCCCAGCATGTCAAGTAACATGTCGTTAATTAGACATTGGAAGACCGAGGGAGCGTTAGAAAGCCCATACGGCATGACCTGATACTCATAGTGACCTGAAGTTGTGCTGAACCCAGTCTTCCATTCATCTCCTTCTCGAATCCGGACCAAGTTGTATGCACTGCGTAAGTCCAGTTTTGTGAAGATGGTGGCAGTGCGAAAATTTTAAGTCTAGACAGCACAGATTTGGCACGAATCAGTCATAAAAAGCAGAAAGAAGCTCTACTACATTCGTCTGTTATAATGTATAAAATAATTCTTGAAGCGTATGTGACAAGGCACCTGTAGTGTTTTTGCCCTTTGCTTATATCGTTCACTGTCTAAGCTGTCAGAAGTCAGAAGTCAGAATGTTAATGCAGACGACAGAAATATTTCCAGCACATTTCATCATACCCGCGTTTGAAACGAGTGCCAAACCTCAAACTTCCATTTTCAGGCGATCTCCCTCAATTTCTCACACTGTGTGGCTATTTCCTGTGTGTGTGTGTGTGTGTGTGTGTGTGTGTGTGTGTGTGTGTGTGTGTGTGTGTGTGTGTGTGTGTGTGCCTTCCTGTTTGTCTACAGCACCATGGCTAACATGTAGCGGAATCTGTCCATGTGTGACAGCACTAATGAATGTACTAATAGTACTTGTTGCGCTCTGTGCTTATGGCTCCCTTTCCCCTTCCTTGTTGTTATTTGGCAATTGTTTACAATCCATTAGCATTTACTTCCTGCTCGAACGGCGCGCATGGAGCCATTTTGCTGTCACCTGGCGAGCAAAGGGAGCGGCAACAGCGTTGGGTGTTTATTTAATGTGTCGATGGCGGCAGCAAAAAAAGATGTAATTGAGAATTGATTTGACCGTAATGACTTTTCATATGTTCCCTGCAGACTGCTGATGCATACTGATTAAGCTGTGAGATGGCAATTTGCCACTTAATGGGGTCTGCCCTTGTCCTTTGCGCAAGACAAACCACCCATGGATAATGTGAGGGTATAAAAGAACAACGCTCTGGAAAAAACCCCAAAAAAAACATAACATGCTCATCGAAATCAGTGTGTCTTCTTGCTGAGATTTGATCTGTTCTTAGTTTGTTACTTCAGAGAATTTGATTGGATCAACTTCTTGGAGTCTTCTCCAAGAAGTTGATCCAATCAACTTTCTTAACTGTCGACACTTTCTAAAGTGTCGAAGCATACACTTCAATTCATCCATCCATCCGTCTTCTACCGCTTACTCCTTCTTCAGGGTCGCGGGGGAACCTGGAGTCAATCCCAGGGAGCCAATTCAATTCAATTCAATTCAGTTTTAGTTGTACAGCCCTTTTTAGCAACGGTCACTGTCTCAAAGCAGGTTTTCAGAAACATATAAACACAGGATACAGATTTTAAGTGTGTGAATTTATCCCTATTGAGCAAGCCGGTGGCGACGGTGGCAAAGAAAAACTCCTATCATAAGATGATATGAGGAAGAAACCTTGAGAGGAACCAGACTCAGAAGGGAATCCATCCCCATCTGGGTAACAACGGATAGTGTGAAAGTAAAAGAAAGTTCATTATGGTTTTTATCCGAAGTCTGTTTGTTGAACTAGTCCACTGTTCACCAAAGGAGACCTGAGTGCAAAACTGTATGTGGTAATTGCTGTCCCAAGGCCATAGCAGCAACTGTAGTCCCAGCAACCACAGCGAGAATGACCATGTGGAATTGAGGTCCAAAACCATTTCCATGGTACTTCAAGCGGTACCATCCTCAGCAATCTCCAGGCTGTAGCCTCCAGTTGATGAGTGCTCCAGAGGTAGGGCATCAGGAAGGATCAGGCAGGTCCGGAGAGCAGAAAGGGTCAGGATCACTCAGTTTGCCCAGTCACACAACAGCCTACATTCCCTTCCTATACTCATAACACCATTTTGCAGATATTTGTGATCGAATTAATTTTCAGAGCCCTTTTATATTTTGAATATATTACATCAAATCACAATAAGTGTCAGCTAACTGCATGATGCTGTAACCATCCTGAGGTGTTTATTCCTCACAGCAATTTGCCATCTTTTACACTATTTTATTTATTAAAAAACAACACATCATAGATTTTTATCCGTTTATTGCTATATCGTTTAATGTTGCGGGATATCTGTGAAACCGGTTAGCCCCTGTTCTCATTATTCACGCATTTTAAGTTAATGCGAAGAATAAAATATAGACTGTCATGTTACTGAGAAACCGGGAAAGTCCTACATCTGAAGACTGAAAGGTCCGTGTTGGAAAATTGAAAGTTACAGCTTCACCTCTGACAGCGCTCAGAAAGGATTAGTTTTACATGGTGCTATCCTTAATAATGTTATCCTTCAGAGAAGAAGAAGAAGAAGAAGAAGAATCCTTTATTTGTTACATATACATTAGAGTGCATTGAAATTCTTTTCTTCACATGTCAGGAAGCTGGGGTCAGCCATGATGTGGCACCCCTGGAGCAGATAGGATTAAGGTTCTTGCTCAAGGGCCCAACAGCTCCAGCTTGGCAATGCTGGAGCTTGAAGCCCCGACTGTTTTATCAGTAACCTGGAGCCTTAACCACTGAGCCACCACTGCCCTATAGTGTATGTGCTACTCCGTGATCTAATTTCCATCAGGATCGACAATGCCTGTGTTTTTGTCTTTCAAAGTCCTTACAAAAAAATCCTTGTTTACAAACAGTTACTGTTTAAAAAAAAAAAAAAAAAAAAAAAAAAGGGACTGAACTATGGCCAGTACTTGATTCGAGCCACTGAAATATTTTCTGGGTTTGCATTCAGACTACAGTCCACCAGTATTGTATATGGAGACCTTTGGGATTTTACAGATTGTCATGAATTTGCCCTCTCAGTGCAATGTGCTTCTGCTTGCTTTTGTCTTTCAATCTCCATGTGCTTTTGTTTTTGTTTTGCCATGTGTGTTTGTTTTTGTTTTGTACAGTGGATATAAAAAGTCTACACATCCAGGTTATAATGGCAGGTTTTTGTGATGTAAAAAAAAAAAAATTAAACCAAGATAAATCATGTCAGAACCTTTTCTACCTCTATTGTGAAATTTTAACCTATTAATTAAAGAGAAAAAAAATACGAATCATTATAGGGGGAAAAATGAAAAAAAAGTAAATGTACAATAAGCTGGTTGCATAAATGTACACACCCTTAAACTAATACTTAGTCAAAGCACCTTTAGGTTTTATCACAGTATTCTATCTTTTTAGGTAAGATTTCAAGAAATCAGTTTGGCACATCTTGACTTAGCAATATTTTGCCATTCTTCCTTGGAAAAGCATCCTAACTCTGTCAAATTGGCTGGACATTTCCTGTACACAGCCCTCTTCAGGTCACCCTACAGATCTTTGATTGGTGATTGGATTTAGGTCTGAACTCTGGCTGGGACATTCTAAAACTTTGATCTTTTTAGGGTGAAGCCATTGCTTTGTTGATCTAGAGGTTTGCTTTGGGTTGTTGTCATGCGGAAAGGTGAGATTCCTCTTCAACTTAAGTGTTTTAGCAGAAGCCTTAAGGTTTTGTGCCAAAATTGACTAGTATTTGGAGCTTTTCATTATTCCCTCCAGTGTGATGCTGCCACCACAATGCTTCACATGGGATGCTGTTCTTTTGGTGATGTGTTGTGTGGTTTTTTTATGTGCCAAACATATCTTTTGGTATTATGGCCAAAAAGTTCAACTTTGGTCTCGTCAGACCATAACACATTATTCCACATGGTTTTGGGAGATTGGATGTTTTTTTTTTTTTTGGTTAAAAAAGGCTTCCATCTTGCCACCCTACCCCATAACCCAGAGATATGGAGAATTTGGGAGATTATTGTCACATGTAGGACGCAAGCAGTGCTTGTTAGAAATTGCTGCAATTCTTTTAATGTTGCTGTCGGCCTCTTGGCAGCCTCCCTGACCAGTTTACTCCTGATCTTCTAATCAATTTTAGAGGGACATCCTGTGCTTAGTAGTGTCACTGGTGTGCCATATTCTCTCCACTTGTTGATTGTCTTTACAGGTTTCCATGGTATATTAAATATTTTTTTGTAACCCTCACCTGATTGATATTTTTCAACAATGAGATCCCGTACCTGCTTTGCAAGCTCTTTATGGCCCATGGCTTTTCTAGTCGGATGTTACTAAGAAGATGTCAGGAAAATCCTATAGGAATAGCTTCATTTGGGCTTAATCATTCACTTTAAATGATGGCCGGTGTATGATATGAGTTTGAATGTGATTGGATTATTCCGAACGCTGCCACATTCCCAATTATAAAAGAGTGTGCACACTTATGCAAGCTATGTATTGGAAGTTTTTTGTTTTTCTTTTATTTCAAGTATTTGTCACTTGATATTTCTATAGTGCAATTTCACAATAAGGGTGAAAAAGCTTCTGACATGATTTAACTTAGTTTAAATTTTTTACATCACAAAAACCTGCCATTTTAACAGGGGTGTGTAGACTTTTTATATCCACTGTACCTTTGTTTTGGTTCCAGTCCCTCCACCACCAATGGTTTCTTTCCTAGTGTGTGCATCTGTTCTGTGTTCTACATTTAACTAGTTTGGTTATTTATGCCCTGTTATCTCCATTCCTCTTTGCAAAGTCTTGCCAGTTGTTTTTGTGCATAATGCCTATTTTCTTTTGTTTTTAGTTTCTATTTTGTGTTCTTGTCATCGTGTTTTGATTCTTGGATGTTGACATCCTGTTTATTTAACCATGCTGAGAATTTTTATCATGATTCCTGGATACGCACATGCATCCTGCCGCTAACGGCACGTTACACAGATGTTGCATTGAGAAAAGTTTCTGACCACTGCTATGACGTTATCTCAAATTGAGATGAAGACAAACACACACACACACACACACACACACACAAAATGTGGTGGTTTCATTAAATAAGCTATTTTAGGTCTAGACGCCTTGTAGTCAGTTAATCAGATCAGTCAATCAGTAAAACCATATTAATATCTGTGAAAAACATTCATCTTTGCACAAAAACTAAAGCTGATGAAATCTATTTCAGTCTGTATTTATTCAGAGACATGCACATGCAAAGTTCTTTATCACAGGAGACACATTATTAAATATTTTATTACATGCATGACCCTGAGAATCTAATATTGCACTAAAACTTCAGACAGCGTGTCCTTGTTTTCTGTTTCACTTTGTACTTTTTTTAAATACTATTTTCCTTTATGTGTGAACCAGAAACTATGTTTTATATTCCTTTAAAATGACAAAATGACATACTGTGTAGTAGGTAGGACAGCCCTACATTCTGGAATCCAATTCATTATGAAATAGGACAACAACAAGAATCAATATGCATTATTCTATTTACTATTCTAGTATATCTTCTAAGGCTCTATGCAATTCAGTATAAATAATGTTGTTGTTTTTTTTAATTATGCTGTTCTCCTTTTGGGCCTTTTGAAGCAAACAAACACTGCTTCCACTTATGGAGAGTTTTTTGGTTCTAACTGTAATGTAATAGCCCTGATTTGGCTAATCAATGCCTTTGAGAGCTTTTGAATATTAGTTCAGTGTTGTATTAGATGCATGAAGTTCATTATTTTTCTTAATCTTATTAGTAAGCGGAAAACATCATGGTTGTATAACGGCATTTTAAAAATAAACCTAGCGGTTATGCACAAAATGAGTTTTCCGATTAGTGTAATACAAAACTTCACCGGACACAAACACACCCATTGTTTCTGTCATTTTTATATATTTATTTATTTATTTATTTATTTATTTTGTGTGTGTGTTATTACAAGCATACTTTGATGAAGAGGACAATCTGTACAGTGATCAGTGGTTAAGTGAGTCATTTGTTGTCATATACTGTATGTGTGTGTGTGTGTGTGTGTGTGTGTGTGTGTGTGACGTGTTTTGCTCATGTCTGTGGTTAATGCAGTACATAGACATCGCCACTCACGAGCGATTTTAATCTTGACTTCTTGCCATAATGAGAAAGAGAAAGAAAAATGGAAGCGGCCACAGCGCAGCGCTGTAATCCTAACGGCTCGCTCGGCTCCATCCCTGATGAGCGCCGCAGTCGGTGGCAGATGGATGGCTCCCTCCTTCATAAAGCTCTCATTAGAAACTTCATTAATCACAATACTTTGAACAAACCCAAGGCCAATTAGCCACTCTTGGCGTACCGCCAGGCTTTGGGGTCCATCTCTCGCTCACTCAGTAAAGATTATTTGGACAAAAAATTTTTTTTCCTCACTCCAAGTGGCACTCTAAAGCCATCTCTGGGCAATTTGTGCAAATAGCTTTCAGGAATTTGGCTTTGTTTTTGTTTTTTTTGCGTAAATGAAAAAAGGAATTAGCTCGCTTTTACTTAGATTGTTTGTAAAACGCAATTTGATTACAAATGAAGTTTGAGTCGAAGTATTGTTAAGATTCTGTCTGCTACAATTCCCAGGACACATTAGTCTAGATTTCTCACTAAACACCTTTTCTATAAATGCATTAAATATGTTTGCATTGAAATATTTGTGATTTGCTTAGCGATTCTGGTGCTAGTTTGTTGATCAGTGATGTATTTTTGTTATTTGTTATTCCTGCGAGAAGTTCATGTCACAAGGGGACATTGTTATTGCTTTGTTTCTCACTCACCATAGTCCCGCAACATCCTATTAACGAAGGCGTTGATGCAAACGTTGGACTCAGAGATCCAGGATGCAGTGGTTATGCTGAGTTATGGCTTGCCTAGTTAGCCATGATGAGTGGGATACCAACCAACGTTGGAGTTTTGGAAGCTGATCTGCGTTGATCTGCTTGGTTAGGCATACTACTCGTCTATCTCTATAAGAGCGACCACTTTGCACTGCCTTAAGCAGGCACAGAAAGACTAAAGCGCTGCCGCATCACTCTCTTTAGGTACAGGTGAAGAGATGAAACACAGGTAAAATCCTGCCGCATCACTGTCAGCAGGCAGTCGAACAGCATTGTGGGTAGTGTGGGAAATAGGAAAGCTTTATAAAATAATTTCGTTACCAAATAAAATCTTGGACGAAAGCAAAGATCACATTTCAATCGTAAAGAATGTTAGGCGAGTTGTTCTGTCTTTCTGGAAAAATCCATAAATAGTCATTCCTCACATGTATGACTACTGTTCCACTAGTTATTGCATACAACTTTTTATAATGAATAACTGACTAATATCTGGGAGTGTAAATGGTTAACCAAGTACAAAACTAATTCTGAGCCATGATTATAGTTTTAAATGTTTTTTTTTTGTCAATATGTTTGCTTTTATACATTTTTCCCCCCTATTTCCCCCATCATTAAGCTACGGTCACCCAATCTGTTAAAGGGCTCTACCCTGGGCTTTTTACCAATATTTGATAAGCTACAATCATTCCATTATTGTATTTCTACTGCAGATTTCAGCAGCTGTCTGCTCGCCCTGTGGGTCAAAATGGGAAAGGAGGAGGGGTTGTAATGAGAGGCAGAGTGGCATTTCCTGTGTGTCATAGCATTATTGAATTTTTACTTATGCATTCAGTATTGATTCTCCATCTTTGTTAAAGGCTAGCGGTGTAAGTGCAAGGTGTCCAGGGGATTCTGGGTAAATGCTTATGTGGCAGAGAGAACAACAAAACGCTTTGGCCAAATGACCCTCTGCTGAGTGATAGCGCTGCTGTAGGAGAGTCGCTGTGTTACTCTGCCGTGTGTGTGTGTGTGTGTGTGTGTGTGTGTGTGTGCGCGTGCGTACAGCCCGCTCGACCTCATGCAGTGCCTTAACAACCTGCTAGAACACTGGTCAGCACATTCATTTGGGATTGGTGTGTGTGTGTGTGTGTGTGTGTGTGTGTGTGTGTATGTGTGTGTATGTTCAGCACTAAATGAGCAAGGCTTTTCCAGTCAGCATGGCTATATTCTCTCTCTTTCTTTCTCTCTCTCTCTCTCTCTCTCTCTCTCTCACTCTCTCTCTCTCACTCTCTCTCTCTCTGTCTCTCTCTCTCTATGGCCTACTTTATCTCATCTTTATTGGCATCCTCTATTAATCAGTTTATACTGTAACTGAGTTCTTTCGTTTTTTAGGACAGTCGTATACGTGTCAGTTATAGAAGATATATAATTGAAAAATTCAAAATGTGGATTTCATCAGGGATTACCTTTTTTTTTCACCCCATTCCAACTGTATGTGTGGTGCTATTTTGCTATTTCAGAAATCCCTGAATGAAAAAAACCCCCCAAAATGACCCTTTTGGCTTTCTTCTATGAATCACACTTGAATTTTATATATAATCGATGTAATCAAATACAAATACTTCATTGAGCGGATAATGTGTTCTAAATGAGTACAATTAAAGATACAAATAGGAGATGCACTTTATTTTTTCAACCTTTTAACTAGTTTGGTTATTTTCTGTATGCCCTTTTATCGCCATTCCTCTTTGTGAAGTCTTGCCTATTGTTTTCATGCATTCTGCTTATTTTCTTTTGGTTTTCTTTCGGTTTTCCGCTGTTATCGTTTTTTATTCTGGATCCTCCTCCTTTGATGTTGATATCCCATTTACTGACCCATGCTACAAACTCTCATTATGATTCATGGATACGCACTTGCGTCCTGCCCCTAATGACATGTTACACTGACGTTACGTGTTCTGACGCATTTCGATGTCAGCAAATGCAAATACATTATTGAACAGATAATATGTTCCAAATGAAAACAATTAGAAATATGAATCGGAGGTGCACTTTATTTTATTTATTAGACGTTTCCCAGAGCATTTGGAGGTGTGCATGAATGAAATAAATAAAATATACTTTCATTTATAGAGCCATATAACTCTCTGTTTAACCCACACAGAGCACGCACTGTGTACAAGGCAGCATATCTTTGCTGCAATCTCCAAAAAAAGAATCATTTTATGCTAAAAAAATAAATAAATAAATAATAACTTCATGCATGCGGTGGTGTTATTGTTTTTTTTTTGTTTTTTTTTGTAATTTATAAAAGAATATTCTCCATTGTTAGGAAAAGAAAATCTTTACAGAAAAGGATAATTAAATGTTGACTTGCAGCTTTGTAGCAGAGCGAACTTTTTCAGATCTTTATGAAGTGTAAGAAACCCAGAAACATAAGTACATCTGATAAAATATTGTTGTCTATAATAAACAGTTCCTTTATTTGGGAAAGACTTCGTTGTTTGGAAAAACAGTTCCCTAGCTTACTAGATGGAAGGTTTGCCAGAAAGTTTCACAGGACGTCTGGTTGAGAGTGATTAAGAGTGATGTAGCTGAGGTTGAGGAACTGGATAAGTTCAGGTGTTGAATTAAATACATATTCTATTTCTAAAAAGTCCTTACAACTTTAACAAAAAAAATGCTTTCGCCATAGTTTGGTTTTTATTTAATGTAATCATGTTGATGATACCGGCAAAAAATAATGATAATGAGTCTTTATTGGTCACATATACATTAGAGCACAGTGAAATTCTTTTCTTCATATACCCCAGCATGTCAGGAAGTAGGGGTCAGAGCGCAGGGTCAGCCATGATACAGCGCCCCTGGAGCAGAGATTCGGAGCCTTTCTCAAGGGCCCAACAGTGGCAGCTTGACAGTGCTTGGGCTTGAACCCCCGACCTTCAAATCAGTAACCCAGAGCCTGGCAGTGCTGTGGCTTGAACCCTTGACCTTCAGATCAGTAACCCAGAGCCTGGCAGTGGTAGGGCTTGAACATCTGACCTTCAAATCAGTAACCCAGAGCCTGGCTGTGCTGAGGCTTGAACCCCTGACCTTCAAATCAGTAACCCGGAGCCTGGCAGTGCTGGAGCTTGAACCCCTGACCTTCAAATCAGTAACCCAGTGCCTTAACCACTAAGTCACCACTACCGAAATTCCCTTTAAATCACTTCAGCACTTCAGTTACTGTACGTAGTTAAACATTCTACACAGTTATGCTGTTCTTCTTCATTCCCATGTATCACCTGTAATTCTCCTGATGTGGTTTTTTTTTTTTTTTTTTGTGAAACTGTAAATGCTCTCATTGTCTGGTTTAAACAGTTGTACCATAAAGTACTGAGTTGAAAGTAATCTGAGAATGCTGTCTTCCAAAAGAAAAAACCCCAAACACATTACATATATATTAGTGTGTGTTTTTTTTCTGTTTAGTGCCTAATTATAGAGTGGTAGACTCATTTTCACTTCATTTAGAGTGAGAAACCTGGGGAACACAACACAGGAGCATGTCTTCTATGTAAGTTATCCTTATTTTGACTTAGTGATATATACCAGAGATATCTATATTAGATATATCTATATCTAGAGACAGATAATTTATATATATATATATATATATATATATATATATATATATATATATATATATATATATATATATATATATATAGCTTCATGTACAAATGGAAAGTTTTACTTAAGCAAACTGAAGGAATCCATTGGCTGCAGTTGTCATACCTTCATGCGTAAATCGGAGTCACGTATGTGTCTATGCACAGGATACGATTTGTTAAGTAGTTGTTGTGTATGAGGATGTGCGTCTGTGTATTTAGAACTACTCATATGTAAATTGGCAGGACTGACTGGGACGATGCCTTGCTTGAAGATTTCTCACACAGCTTTAGGCAAAGAGAGACAGTCTTAATAGCATTCACAACAGTGTTACTCTGAATGCAGACTTTAATACCCTGAAAAAAAACACACACTATTAGCATCACACACACACACACACACACACACACACACACACACACATATATATATATATATATATATATATATATATATATATATATATATATATATATATATATATATATATAATTGGCTTCACTCTGCCCATGTTTTACATTTTTTCCTACATTCTTTTGAATGTCCATGGAATAAAATACAATTCCCCAATTCCGAAAAAGTTGCGACAGTATGGGTAATGCAAACAAACAAACCAAAAGAGTCATTTGAAAATTCTATTCACCCTGTGCTATACTGAAAACACGTTATTAACACATTATTTGATGTTTTACTTTGTGAATTTATTTATTTTTGAATATATACACTCATTTCAAATCTGATGACACTCGACTATTTACCACTGTGTAACATGAGCACTGACACACCTCCATACCATGACAGACGCAGGCTTATGGACCTGACACTGATAACAGCTTGAATGATCCTTTTCCTCTTCGGCCCGGAGAACACGACGGCTGTTTTTTCCAAAAACTATTTGAAATGTTGACTCGTCGGACTACAAAACACGATTCCACTGTGCTACTGTCCATCTCAGATGAGGCCGAGCACAAAGTCTGCGGTGCTTTTGGACAGTGTTGATGTATGGCTTCTGCTTTGCATAGTAAATCTTTAACTTGCATCTGTGGATGCAGCGGCGAATGGTGTTGACTGACAAAGGTTTATCAAAGTATTCCTGAGCCCATGTCAGGATATCCATTACAGACTCATGACTGTTTTTAAGACAGTGACGTCTGAGGGATCAGAGATCATGCGCATTCAGAAGTGGTTTTCGGCCTTGACCTTTACACACCGAGATTTGACCGGATTCCTTGAATCTTTTAATTATATTGTACACTGTAGAAGGTGAAATGCTGTTCTCAAAGTCTTGGATTATTTGCTGATGCATCTGTTGGCAAATTGGCGAGCCTCGAACCCATCCTTGCTCGTGAAGGACTAGGCCTTTTTTGGAGGCGCCTCACCTGTTTCACATCACCTTCTTATTTCAACTTGTCACATCGTTATCAGTCCTAAATTGCCCAACTTTTTTGGAACGTGTTGAAGGCATTAATTTCAAAATAAAAGTTTATCTTCAAAAAACTATGCAGTTGATTAGGTAAAACATCAAATACTTTGTCTTTACAGGTTTTTTGTTTGTTTGTTTAAATACAAGTCAAAGTACATTTAAAAATCACTCCTCTTTGTAAAATATTAGATGCCACGAATGTACCTTCTGCCATCATTACACATTTGAATGACCATGCAATACGGAGCAATGTGATAACATGAAATTAGAAATAACCTTATATGGCCATGGGCGTTGTTTCAACTCAGGACAGCTGTCATTTGCTGCTATTGCCAAGCAACTGTTTGACGTCATACACAACAGTGCTTCACCTTCGTGCATTCGCTGAGAGTAGACTGATGTTTGAAAGGCAGAAATTTGGCCAGTAGTTGCTGTAAGCCTTTTAAAATCGACCAAATGGTGTGCACGAAGGCCGGAATTACACAGAGGGGTTAAAGCAATGCAAATATGCGCACACAAAATTTTAAGGTCTGAAAAAGAGGACATGTCCAGGAAAAAGAGGAAATATGGTCGCCCTACAAAAGCATTTCAGAGAGCAATTTGTGTTAATTTGTACCAAATTAACTTTGCACTAGGAGGTTGCTCATGTGAGACATGACTGGCAAGAGAGAACCAGAACTATAATCAAGCAGCTGTCTATATTGTGTTATGTCAAAAGATTAATTTCTTTCGTTTTAAATAAAAGGAATTGTAATCCTGATTGTATCCCCATTTTTAACAAAATGTACCTGTAATCAGATTACAGTTACCAGTTTTTTTGTATCCTGATTACGTAACGCTGTTACATGTATTCCTTTACTCCCCAAGCTTGCTCATTGGTCAATTTTACTTGCACAGTGAGTGTACAAAAAATTATTGTTTTGTTTTACGAGATCCACAATTATTGTGAAGCTTTCTGGCCAAGTTTCCTAAAAAAACAAACAAACAAAAAATGAATATGTTTTATTTTAATAAACTTTGCCTCAAGTTGATTACGAGCTCACAAAATGCACCTTATAAGTTATATAGTTATATTTAGTTTATAATATCATGTCTGTCAATAATCTACACTCAGAAATTACAATTATACTTGTTTCAAGTTTTTTGTTTAAAAAACTATTTGGATTCATGTTAGTTTGTCTACAATTAAACATAATACGCTAAACAAAATGGGATTAAATTTCTTTGTTATTGGTGATACACATAAATAACACCCTTCAGCTCATACTGTTATAGGAAAATAATCAGTGATGGGGTGGTGTGATATATTACCCCAAATAATAACCAAAATGGATTATTTTCCTATAACACCACAGCACAGAGTGCGTTCTTCCTCTTATACCACAGCGATTTGACAATAATTATGTATTTTAATCTATTAATGAGCAACATGTTGCAGTTTTTAACCATTTATAGTTACATTTAGCATTATGGGACATCTTCAGACAAGTTAGTTCTTATTATCACATGTTATAGCGGCTATAAACTTGAGCTGTTCCCTCACCAGACTCATTAAACACCACTTGTCGTTTTACCAGAAAGTGCAAACTCATAGTCGTGTAGCGGAAAAAGTACTGACTGTAACAAAGTGCCAACACTGGAGACTCCTTCCAAAACTGTTCAAATGTTAAACATGTCCTTACCGAAAACTTCACTTCAACTACACAACTACACAGAACTATTGTCAGAGCTGCTGTTATAGGAAATTAATCAACACCTTCTCATTCAAGAATTCAACAGTGCCGTCTTTTAAACATGTCTCACAATGCATATTCTTCTAACAGTTTATAAATGTTTTATAAAGACTGCTATAAACTTCGATGCCCTTGCATAAATAAATATAGCAATGTTTATACAACAGTTAGTCCTGGTCCACTAATTTGATTGGCCGGGCATCGTTCGCACTGGGACGTTTCACTGTGTGTATCACTCCACTCGGCTGTGTTCACCACGTAAAATTTCACTTCCTAGTTCGAAACCATTACTACAGTAGTGTTAGCAAGGTCATCAGTGGACATGTACAAAAAGTACTTACAGGAATATAACTTTCCACTTCAAATATGAAAGCTCGTCAGATGAAGATGAAAAGGTAGAAGGGACACCAATTTTAGGAAAGAAAAGCGTCAAAGGAAGAGCATTTAATAGGAATGTACAAATCATTGGAAGCTAGGTAGCAAGCTTGCCAACGGGCTGTAGTTAGTGTGGCTTCTTCGGGCTTCTTCTATTTCCAGTCTTATATTTCCAATAAGCACACTCCTGCTCATGCGATACTGCTTAAGTATAATGGTATGAATCACTGCTTACACTTCTTTCCTAAGAAAACAAAAGTGCTCTGATGAGTCACATTTTTTCTCAGAACTCCTTCTATGAATTCAGTCAAAGTTCTGGGTTGCGGTCAAAGCCTTCCAGTGTCTGTGCTCTCTCTCTCTCTCTCTCTCTCTCTCTCTCTCTCTCTCTCTCTCTCTCTCTCTATCTCTCTCTCTCTGTCTTTCTGTCTGTCTGTCTGTCTCTCTCTCTCTGTCTGTCTCTCTCTAGCCCTCTCTCTCTCTCTCTATCTGTCTGTCTCTCTCTTTCTTTCTCTCTCTCTCTCTCTCAGAGATACTCAAACTGTGCCCACGCAGTGTACTGAAGTCTGAAGGTCACTGGAAATGCGTGACAGTTCACCCTGCTCACTTATTGCCCTGGCAGCAAATTAAGGGAATTCTGGGATGCCACCTGACATTCTGCCATTTGACTGAGAATCATTCTTGTGGGTTTTATAATTGGTTTTATTATTATTTTTTTCTTTTTAAAATTCTTCAAGTATTTAAGTGGTGTGATCGCGCTTGCCTTTATGAAGACTTCCATTTCATCATTTATTTTATATGGAATAATTTATTTCTCTGCATTATGAGTAGTGTTATGTTTGGGATCTACTTGGAACCCTCTCTGATATGGGTGGAGAAAAGTACAGAGAAATTATACATAAGTGAAATTACGTGTAGGTATCATGAGTAAAAGTCAAAAACTTTTAAATGTACTCAAGTACATGTTTTGAACTGATGAAATTAAGTTAATGGCATGTTTTTATGTGAAAACTAACTTCCATTATTTATCTTAAACTGTTAAAAGCAACTTTGACATTGCACATGAAAACAGCATTCAAGTCAAGTGGTGGCTTGGCGGATAAGGCTCTGGGTTACTGATTGGAGGGTTGGGGGTTCAAGCCCCAGCACTGCCAAGCTGCCACTGTTGAGCCCTTGAGCAAGGCCCTGAAC
The DNA here is from genome assembly GCF_001660625.3 of Ictalurus punctatus. Taxonomy (NCBI): domain Eukaryota; kingdom Metazoa; phylum Chordata; class Actinopteri; order Siluriformes; family Ictaluridae; genus Ictalurus; species Ictalurus punctatus. The sequence continues at coordinate 12,005,537 of NC_030433.2, read as the reverse complement.
CCTCTCTGCTCCAGGTGTGCTGTATCATGGCTGACCCTGCACTCTGACCCCAGCTTCCTGACATGCTGGGGTATGCGAAGAAAAGAATTTCACTGTGCATATGTATATGTGATCAATAAAGACTCATTATCATTATATGCATGACTAGCACTATGAGGCTAACAGACATGTTCACAAAGCCAAGTCCAAGTCAAGCCTCAAGTCCCTGAGGTCCAAGTCTAGTCAAGTCAAGTCTCAAGCCCCTGAGGTCCAAGTAAAGTCTGAAGTCTTTGTTCTATTTTTAGCAATAGTTCTTTCAGCTAGTTATTGTAATTAACAGTGTATAAGGTTAAATCATTATTGAAATATTAAAACTGATTTCTTCTACAGAACATCTTGTTCATTTATTCAAAATTGTCTAATGAAGCACACAAGGTTTTACTTAAACCATTCATTCAAAATTAAATCATTAATCAAAAAACTATTACTTTCAAACTATTACTTTTGATCCAAAAGTTATCCCTATAATTACAAGAAAACAGAACATTCCTAGAAACTTCAGGAAAGACATTACCTTTTTTTTGTCATTTAGTGCAAAATGCCAACATGCTGTGTATGTGAGTTGCCGTAGTTTGCTGTAGTTCTCAAGCAATGATGGTTGAGGTAGTCTTCAGTGAGTGCAGGCGGTAACAAAACCCCCGTGTCAATAGCGAAAACGGCTTCCAGCGTGGCACCGGCTGTAACTGAGATGGCTGAGACAAAATGCGGAAGCAGTTGTACATAGAGTGTATTTAACTTGGTAAACTTGGACATTATATTCACATGTTAGCTAATACTTGGGGGGAAAACATGAAAAGGACATGGAAACATTTGTGCTTCTTGGAAATGGAGAGCAAACAAGCATAGCTTCCCTTTGGATTAATTGCTTGCTTTTCAAATGAAATGACAGAAGATTATCACAAGGTAAGACTTGGCTATATTGTTATTGCACTTTTCCAATGGGTAATAAACACGTGTCTTCAGCTGCGTCACATGTGTATATAATAATGCTGGCTTGGTGTGTTTAGAGATGAATAGTTGTGATATTTGCTGCAGCAGCACATACTGACAGGGAATGAATGAATAGAAAGTGTGGTGTTTGATACTGTCATGTGGGGTAGTAAAGAGTGAATGTAATCGGGAATGCCAAATCAAAATGACTTGTGTTTTTCACGAGTCTCTGTCCTCAAGTCCAAGTCAAGTCTCGAGTGAGTTGTTCACAAGTCTAAGTCAAGTCGCAAGTCATTTTTTTGCGACTTAAGTGCGACTCCAGTCCAAGTCGCAGACTCGAGTTTTCATCCCTGAAGGCTAATGAATTAATCAGAAGTAAAATATGTAGCTGATGATAAATATGCCTAGGCAGTTATGTAAGCTACTGGATTCGATGCTAGCCTAACCTGCCAATTGTAAAGAAAACAAGCAAGCGTAGTTGTTAGCAAATTAGCTAAACTTACCTCAATATGCTTTTTGAAATTAGATAAAGGGCCTTATTTTATACTTATTTTAAGCTTAAAGTTATTTTAAGTTTTTATTTACTAGAGGATATCTTTATAACATTTTACTGACACAGGGTCAGGGGAGATCATCCTCACCAAGCACTGCAGTCCAGTGGCTTATCCATCATGTATTTGGGCCCATCAATGTCACCACCCATCATCGGAGGACTACAGGGTGTCCAAAAGTCTCTATACATAGGGGACTATGTTTGCCAGCACCACATCGGTTGTGCCTTCGTCAGTGGATGTTCATGGATGTCCACTTCTCAATTGGTCCGCAACACTTCCAGTCATTTTGAATTTGTTAATAAGATTGGCGACAGTGTCGTGTGTGATGTTCTCGCCATGTTTCCTGTTAAAGTCTATCGCAACCTTGCCACAGTTTCTCGATCCAGCCATGAGAATGATTTCAATACGTTCTTCTTTTGTCAACGGTGAAACAGAACCTGTAACTAATGACTATAGTTAATCCTGTATCCAAAGTTTCCACAGAAAAACTGTATTTCGCTTGCTCGAGGAATGAAACAGACATTCAACAGAAGACAGCAAGTCTAAAAAGTGAAATAGGTCACACCAGAGCTTGACAATATATGTGTGTGTATATATGTGTGTGTGTATATATATATATATATATATATATATATATATTTGTAGGGTAGTAGCCCTTGATGGGTGGCGCACAGACACACAAGAGGCCGTTGTCAGGTAGTTAAAGGGGGTTAGCTTTTATTTTGTTTCTTCTTTCCCTTGCTGTGTAGGGGGAGTGTGTGTGTGTGTGTGTGTGTGCGCGCAGGTGCGTGTGTGGTTGCGTGCAGTCTGTAGCTGCAGGATTCTTCCGGGGTCGCCCCTGGCTTCCCAGATGAACGAGGGCTCTTCTGTGCCATCATGCAAGCACGCGTAGTCAGAGGGCAGAGGCTTCGTCCGGATCCAGCTCGTATGTCATGCGAGATCAAACTCCCCGAACGAGCGGAAGGACGGCCTTTTGTACCCTGCTCTCGTCTGCTGGATGGTGGATTTTTCCCAATCGGTGCCCCAATCACCGGCCGGGGGTGTGTCGGTGGCTCCGCCCTACCACTACACGCTTCCGGGTTGTTATTGTTCTTGACGCGGGCCTGTCTGTTCCGCGCCAGCACGGTAGTCGGGGAAGGAGCGATTTTATTACCATGTACGCCGGCTGTCGGTCTGTCGTGACAATATATATATATATATATATATATATATATATATATATATATATATATATATATATATATACATATATACATATATATATATATATATACTCAGCAAAAAAAGAATCTTCCCTTTTTCAGGTAACTGTATTTTAAAGATAATTTTATAAAATTCAAATATGCTTTACAGATCTTTTTGGAAAGGGTTTAAACAATGTTTTTCATGCTTGTTCAATGAACCATAAACAATTACTGCACATGCGCCTGTGGAACAGTCCTTAAGACACGAACAGTTTACAGGCGGTTGGCAATTAAGGTCAGAGTTAGAATAACTAAGGACACTAAAGAGACCTTTCTACTGACTCTGAAAAACACCAGAAGAAAGATGTCTAGGGTTCCTGCTCACCTGCGTGAACATGCCATAGGCCTGCTGCAGGGAGGCATGAGGACTGCAGATGTGTCCAGAGCAATAAACTGCAATGTCTGTAATGTAAGACACCTACGACAGTGCTACAGGGAGACAGGAAATACAGCTGATCGTCCTTGCAGTGGAAAATTACATGTAAGCATGTGTCCCCCCAGACATGATTGATAACTTGCTAATGGCTAATGCCTTATTGCTTATATGCTAATGGCTAATTGCTAATGCAAGAGTGGAGTAACATCTCACAGCAAGAATTGACAAATCTGGTGCAGTCCATGAGGATGAGATGCACTGTAGTACTTAAAGCAGCTGGAGGCCACCAGATACTGACTGTTACTTTTAATATTGATCCCCCTTTGTTCAGGGACTCATTATTCCATTTCTGTTCCTCAAATGTCTGAGAAACTTGTTCAGTTTATGTCTCAGTTGTTGAATATTTTTATGTTAATACGAAGAAATTTGCTGGAAATAAAAGCAGTTGAATGTGAGATGTTTTTTTTTGCTGAGTATGTATTTATTTATATATATATATATATATATATATATATATATATATATATATATATATATATATATATATATATATATAGTTCTGAGGAAGACGCTTTTCCTAGTTCAGTGTGTAGACTAAGGAAGAAAGTTGGAGGTTCTATAGGGATGTCTTGCTGTTGGCTTTTGACAACAGAGCACTAAATGACAGTGGTGCCTGTCAATCATATGCGTGTTCTTCAGTCTCATCTTTCATTGTTGTTTTCAAAGCTGTCATCCCTCATATTTTTCTTCTTCATGTTTACCTCCCTCCCACCTTATTCTTTTGAAAGCATGGAACAAATGAAAGAGGTGTCAGAAGAGCAGGACAAAAATACTAGATACAGTTTTTTCCTGCTATTTTAAAGGACTGAATTAACAGCAAACCTTTCCACAATAAATAAATAAATAAATAAATAAAAGCTACTACTTCTATTTTTTTGTTGTTGTTTGTGAGAAGGTAGCATGGTGCTCTTGAATGCGTTCTGTCTGCAGACTGACACTGATGAATGTTTGGATACACCTGGAAAGCTCGGGATCGATCCAATTGACGCAGGTCTTCACATGGGCTCTGATGACAGCAGCTACCTGACAAAAGCTCGGCTGGCTCGCCTGTTCTCACGCGAACGTCTGATGTGCTGATACACAGCATAAGATGAGGACATGCTGCACATTTTTCCTGTTGTCTCAGGTTGTTTGGGAGGACAGCGGCCATCCATTGTGCTTAGGGAAATTATACCGAAGGCATGTATCATCAGCTTATGCTGCCGAAACGTCAAGCGCAGCGAAAATCCTGCAGTTCTGGTATTGGCAGTGTCATTAATAAAGCAGCATAAATTTATCTTTATAATATATTGCTTGCTTATATGAAAAATCAGATGCAACACACTGTGTATATATAGCGTGTTTTTCTTATTTTCCCCATTGAGCTGTGTTTATTGTGGGGGTGTTTGGTGCAGGCTTATATAAAATTGCTTTTTTTCTTTTTATGGATTGCGAAATGCCATGCTGCTCATGGCACAAGATGGAGCGGCAGGTCGTACAGCCGAGGGAAATGTTTCAACTTATCTTTTTTTAATATCATTTGAATATCAAGAGTTCTGAATGTCAACCAACGCCCAGATCTGTTCCAATATTGACGTCCTCGCTGTTACTGAGCCTGGAAGGTTGCTAAGTTACGCAAAACATTACAGGAATGATGGTGGTCGGCCTTCAAGACAATTGGCGCCTTATGTTCACGTGCAAAATCTGTGATGTGTGTAGAAGACAAACCTCAAAATCGAAAATAGTTTCATTAACTCGCTAGTTAGATATAAAGATCATTTTAATTCCTATATTACATAGTTAGCTATCTAACAAAGATGACCCTTACGTATAAGCTTTGGGGGAAAACGTAGCAATGGGATTCCAGTTTTTCAATCCAGTGTGTTATCAGTCAGTAGGTTAACGTGGACAACCATATTCCGATATTAACCCGATTAAAACGATACTCAGATTAAGAAACTACCATGTAAACAGCAATTATTGATGACCTTAAGCCGATTAAAGTAAACACTCGAAGTAAACACAAATGGAATTAAGACCTGTGGAGTATTCCTGTTTTAGTCGCATTATCAACGTGCGTTAGAGTCACGTACACACCTTAATCACACTATTAACGTCGTGTGGGAGTTTTCACCGCATTTTGTGACAGGACACATACACACACGGCAGTGCTCAACCGTTTGACTGCAAACAAGACAGCACGGCTGCGTCCGAAACCACGTACTTATCTATTGTATAGTAGGTTAAATGCATGTATTTCAGCTACTCTATAGTAGTTAAGTATGCAGTTGTCTATTTGCATGTACAGCATGACAAATAATTAACATTCATAAAATTTAAAATTAAACACCCAGAACTGTATACGGTACCATAATGAAGACGAACTGTATGTCGATACGTGAAATTCCGAAGGAAACGTCGGACGGCGTGGGCTGGGGACTTAATGACGTGTGCTGTTAATCGCTCTATGTTCTCTAATATGTAAAACGGGAACATGAAAGGAGTATTCTAAAAGCCACTCGCAAACACCTTAATCACAATATTGTCTTATTCAGAATAAGGTCAGTAATTAGATTACTGCTGTCTATGTAAACCTAGTCACTGTTAGTTTAGTTTTTAGCCAAGACACCTCATTTCGATGCATAACTACTTCTAGGTTAACTTAATTGTTGCTTTTTTGTCTATCAGTCTAGTTATTGGAGCTTTGAATAAAATTCACGAGTGAGGAAACCTTGTTTTATCAACTAGTCTGTGAGAGAACTGAAATGCGATTGACATTAAAACAAGCTTTAGACTCCCACACACACACACACACACATACACACATTTTGTGTAGTGGTTAGATGTTGTTGCTAGCTCCCAACCTACAATTATGATGTGGCCTCTGTGAGTGATGTGCTGCCAGCCTCTGATAATGGCCCTTCTTTTATGGGCAGGCAGAAACTAACGAGGAATTGAGGGCACTGAATAAATTGGAAAATTGCGGTATAATGATTCCGTCTGCCAGCCCGTTTATGGGGCAGGCTGCGAGAGAGACATCAGTGGCCTTCCCTTGGGAGAGCACACACACACACACACACTCACCGAATGGTCATTCTGAGCGGTCAGCTTTAACCCCTGCTTCTCCACATTGTGTGACAGGGTAAAAAGGCGTGGTCCGAGTTGACAGAAATTATTATAGAAATGATTACGGAGAAGCTCGGCTAAAATGAGTGAAGGAAATTTTGTACAAGATTTTGAATACGACTCTTTGTGCAGTGCTCAGATGTGTCACTCTGACAGGGACTCCTCAAAGGGTGAGCGAAAGGGGTGGTCTCTGAGGCCTCAGTCCTAGGGGGAACCCAAAACTGATCATGCCAAAATAAGCTAAACTCATAGAAACAACGATTGAAATAAAATTTTTAAAAATTGTAATCAGCAAAATGAGAAAATAAGTTAATGAGAACTTGTTGGGGAAAATTGTTTTTAGTCATTGTAGATCACACAGAGGACTGCGCCCCTTTTAATTTAGTATAATACTTTTTTTAAAAACTCGATTTAAAAATACAACATGACATGCCATTACTCTAGACAAATCCTACAGTATGAATGATGTAAATATTAAATGACAGTTATAATTTCTTTTTATATAGTTAATTTTATTTTCGGTAATACCAGGGGCTTAGGCAGATCTTTTACACTAGGTTGACCAGGTTACTTTATTGGGGTGGCAAGAAAATGGTAATAATGTGCCTCCAGTTATCTGTGTTATTGGACGAGGAAGCTCGCAGTCACACATAAAAGGCACACATTTAAACAGCACTTGTTGTCTAGCAAACTAAAATGTAAAACAAAAATGTTAGCTAACATCCATTCATAGTATTTATGAAGTACTGTAGCATTACGGATTTAGTATAATTAGCTAATGGTAGCTAATAACAAATTGAAGAAATATAGTGTTGTCTAAATAATGAATATCGTTAACGTAAAAATATTTATAAATGTTTGGTCACCTGTTTATTCATGGTGTTTACGGTGGTGAGGGTATATTTGTGTTGTGTGTTAATTAGTTAAACTTCCTGTATGACAGCACATGACAGTCCTTGTTGTCAAACAAAGATCAATTTTTTTACTCAGAGGTGTTGTAGTAGGCATTCTGTTATTATTTAAACTAGGCTATCACAGTGACATTTACTAAGTTGTTCAGTTTCGCGTCATATGACATGCATAACCATGTAACTGTGACAACAACAACAATCTATGGCCAGTCTATGGCTAGTCTTTGGCCAGTCTATGGCTAGTCACACCTAAGCCAACCAGGACAGCCAGGAACCTTGGGTGACTTTTGATGACAGCTTGACCTTTACAGACCACATTTCAGCAACTGCACAATCCTTTAGGTTCATTCTGTACAGCATCAAGAAAGTCAGACCCTATCTCACAGAACAGGCTACACAGCTACTAGTCCAGGCTCTTGTCATATCAAAACTGGACTACTGCAACGTACTACTCTCGGACCTCCCAGACAGCTGCATCAAACCCCTTCAGATGATTCAGAATGCAGCAGCACGCTTCGTCTTCAACCAGCCCAAGAGAACCCATGTCACACCCCTCTTCATCTCCCACCACTGGCTTCCTGTAACAGCCCGTATCAAATTCAAAGCCTTGATGCTCACGTAATCTGCAATCGGTTAATGACCGACACTTAGTAGTGCCTACTCAGTGTGGCTCAAGGTCCCTTTCCAGAACCTTCATACTATCTTTCTCTCAGTGGTGGAATGAACTTCCAACCTCAATCTGGACCGTAGAATCTTTCAAAAAACAGCTAAAGACCCACCTCTTCCGTGAACACGTAACTAACCCCTTATTATTCCAACCCCATATTATCCTAAAAAAACACACACACATAAAAAAAAACCATACTCTAGCTCTTACAACTCAACTCTGTGCACTTTGCTTTTCTAGAACTCAATAATAAATCTTGTACGGTAGCACTACTTGTATTGTTCTCCGCTTGATATATCGCTTTGCTTGTATTTCCTCATTTGTAAGTCACTTTGGATAAAAGCGTCTGCTAAATGAAGAAATGTAACTGTAGCCTTTGGCCATTCTGTGGTCAGTCTGTGGCCAGTCTGTGACTGGTCTATGGTCGGAGAACAGGCAAGAAATGGTTATCAAGGGCTAATCCAAAATCCAGATATACAGGTACAGGTCACAATCAATCAGAATCCTTTATGGAGTGAGGACTGGGAAAAAATTGGATAAACAAGATATTATTCTACAAAAAATATCTTGCAGGGGAATTGTGAGACTTTGCAAAGCAACTAATCACAAGAAGGAAGGAGCTGTATTTTAATAAGAGAGTGCAGGGTCTGTGTGTATTTTGTATTAATATTGAAATTGCGAGTCTGAGGTGGCCATAGAAAGGTCATAAAGACCCCATCATATGGTAGTATTTGAATATTAGCCTCCCAGTATTAGTGCATCGTGTCTAGTCTTATCTACAGAAATAAAGCAAAAAATAAAGTTACGTGTGATAACTGGGGCATAAATGACCCACAATAGGCATTTATGTCTTAGCAGAAATTAGATCTCTTGCTTTCTTTTCTGTTTCATGTTTTCTCTCTGTCACTCATTTTACACTGTCCTTCTCTTTCCTTTTCCCGGAAAACCGTCCCCCCCAACGCTTTTTGATACGCCGCCAAAATGTACGACCACATTCTGTCAGAAATCAGAGGACCATGGGTAGATGAGGAGCGAGAGAACGAAAGGTGTGCAGCAAACAACTGTTTCGATGGGTGTAATTAAGCTTCACCGCTGAGCTCAAAGTCATGCTGAGCCAGAGAAAGCCTTTTTTACCGAGCTGAATTTTTTTCAGTCTAATTTTAGTTACTCACCATGCTAAAGGTCGTTGTTTTTCCCCTTTGTTCGTGCTGTTTTGCTTTCAGATGTAAAAACTCAACAGCTGCGTTCTACAGTAAGCACTTGCGCTTCTTTTTGCTGCTTTATTTTCTGTGAATGTCTATTGACATACTGTATTCACTGCTCAGTGAGCCATTTATGATATTTCCACTGAGCTTACTTAAGCCTCAACAAACAGCTGAATTATCTTTTTTATATATATATACATTTTTGCGAACGTGTAGCAGTTTTTACTAAATTACTGTCATTTTGTCTGTGTTTTTTGCTTTGTTCTCTCTCTGTTTCCTTTTCAGACAGGCCAGTTTGACACAAAAGCAGGAAGGAGAACACTAGCAGAAAAGAGAATGCTGTTAGGTAGTTGATGGCGCTGATCACTGAAGAATAACATGTAGCTTCGTCTGGAGTTTGCCCTGGACAGCACTGCACTGGAAAAGTGTCAGCGTGATTGATATAAAGCTTGTCTCTGTTGCTTGTGTGTAAAGAGCAGGGTGGTGTTGAGGCCAAGCAGACTCTGCTTTCACATGATTGATGAGCGCTGTTCAGTATTATACCTGAACTCCCCATCACCGTGTGCTGCCATAGGCCAAGGAATCCCTGGTCTCCATGGAGACCATTACATGGTCATGAATAGAACAGCTGATTAGGTGTTGCTGTGTTCAGTTATCTCGCCGTGGTCCAGCGCTCCCGTACTGTGTATCTCTTGTCAGGACTGATGTCTGAATGTGACTTCAGACCAAATCAGATCTGGTTTTGGGTCAGAAGCCGGGCGAAATGTCTTCACTTCATCCAGAAACACAAGACACAATGTTTCATCCAGATGTTTCAGAAATTTAGAGCATAAAATGACTTAAAAAGAAAATGTGGATAATTATTTGTAAAAAAAAAACAAAAAAAAAAAAAAAACAACATAGTGCAAAGAGCGCTTTTAGTATCTAAATACAAAACCACAGATGCTCTGGAAAGAGGAGAAAATCAAGCCAGCAAAATCAAGGAAAATAGGCTCATCCCAGTGTTGTCAGAGCAAAGAAAAAAAACGAGGCACTCAGGTGGACAGTTGGCAATTAAAATGGCTTTATTCTGAGGGCTGAAAACATTAGGCTATTTAGTCATTTCCTGCATTTACCATTTAACTGTGCACATGAGTGCCTGGTTTTGGAATCTTTGCTCTGACAACAGTGGGATGAGCCAATTTTCCTTCATTTTGCTGCCATGAATAATTATTTCTTGATCAACCAATGATCCGCACATATTTTTAAAAAAGAACCCATACAGGCCACATCATCACCTAAAGCGGTATTAGGTAGAATTGGAGCTCTAGAAGGACAATGGCTTTGGATAAAGCGTCTGCTAAATGAATAAATACAATAACATTGGGTTATACAGAAAAGTTTAACAGAAAAATATATTATATGAGACACTGGGAAAACCTGAAACCTGACACATGGTCAAATATTGATATATACACAGATCAATTGCATCAAATCCGCCTGTCTAATATTGTGTAGGTCCCCCTTGTGCAGCCAAAACAGCTCTAACTCTTCGAGGCTTGGACTCCAAGACCTCTGAAGGTGTGCTGTGGTATCTGGCACCAAGACGTTAGCAGCAGATCCTTTAAGTCATGTAAGATGCGAGGTGGGGCCTCCATGGATTGGATTTGTTTGTCCACACATCCCGCAGATGCTTGATTGGACTGAGAGCTGGGTTATTTAGAGGCCAAGTCAACGCCTTTAAAGCTCTTTGTCATATTCCTCAAACCATTCCTGAACAATTTTTGCAGTGTAAGGGCGCATTGTACTACATGATGAATTGAAATAATAGATTTCTATGGAGCTATTCACACCGGGCGCGATCAGTTGCAGCGCGACAAAGTGATACTTTTTTTTTGACCAGTGTGTCAAGTTTTTCCCCGTCACTCTGCGATGAAACGGGCCGTCCAATTAGATATGAGCTTTAGATCATGTTGCACAAAAGGGAGAGATTGGTGGCGCTATAGCAGAGAAGCTGTTTTGAAAACCAGTGTAAGCACCAAAGAAATGTATTCTGGAAGAGAGAAGAGAATGGATGTTGAGTTCTTGTTATCATTGGTGTCTGAGAACAGAGAACTTTTTGAAAAAGTTACACCGAAATCTATTTTCTATCTTTTTCTGTGATTCTTAACAGTTTGTGTGCCTTGTGGTTCTTCACGCCAACATATAAATGATTCTTCTTCTCAGTGGTCAAAGACGATAGTGTGCAGGCATAAAATGCATTCTCAGTCAGCGCCACCTATCGTGCAGGAGTGAATTAGCTGAAGGTGCTCAATCGTTTGGCGATCGGTGTGAAAGCACCGTTTGTCTGCCATTTGCTTTGCTTTATCGCGTCACGCTCAGTGTGAAAGGTCCATTAATCTGCTGAAAGAGACCACTGCCATTAGGGAATACTGTTGCCATGAAGGAGTGTACTTGGTCTGCAACAATGTTTAGGTAGGTGGTACGTGTCAAAGTAACATCCACATGAATGCCCGAGGACCCAAGGTTTCCCAGCAGTACATTGCCCAGAGCATCATACTTCCTCCGCCGACTTGCTTTCTTCCCCTAATGCATCCGGTCGTCCACATGATGTAAAAGAAAATGTGAAAAAAGAAAGACCAGGCCACCTTCTTCCATTGTTCCATGGTCCAGTTCTGATGCTCACATGCCCATTGTAGGCACTTTCAATGATGTACAGGGGTCAGCATGGGAACTCTAACCGGTCTGCAGTTATGCAGCCCCATACGCAGCAAGCTATGACGCACTGTGTGTTCTGACACCTTTCTATCATCTAGCAACCGGAATCAAATTGATTAGGCTTATGTCAGTTTCACTACAGCATGTGGCTTTCGAGCAACTTTAATCATGAGTAAATGACATTTAAACTGGCTCCTTACACGTGGCCCCAGTTTTTGGCCTGATTTCCTTGTTGTTTTGACCATCACTTGCTTATCATTATCCCATTATCCTTGTCTAGTTTATGCTTGTTAGCAGAACCCTTTCTCTCTCGAGTATTGCTTAGCCCTTTTGTTTTGCCTGACTGAGTAGTTTTAATAAAAACCATAAACCTGCACCTGCGCCCTTCTGTTCAGCTTAATGACAGCAATCCATAAGAATAATGGTAATATAAGTCTCATTACAGCCAATAACAAAATTACTTTTGTGCAACAAAACAAAACCAATCACATAATAAAATACATACAGCTACTTATTACAGAAATGGAAACATTGTGTGTTGTCAGATCTTTAGAAAAACACTTGCTGTTCCCATAATATATATTTTTCTTTCTTTGAATAAATCTATAATGTTTTTTCTGGCATTAGTTAGATGTTACCCCTGAAGTCCTTTTCATACAGCAATATTAAGATACTACATATCTGCATTTAATGTAATAACATATACCCAGTGTGTTCCACAACGCGTCCAATAGAACAGCATTTCGGGTTCAGCCACAGAAAAAAAAAACAAGTGGCAAAAGAAAGTAAGACCATATTTAATAGAATTAAGCAATATAGCAGAACCAAGAGTGCCGGATATACTGAATATAAGCCCTGACGATATTCGGTATAATCATATGACTGTGAGTGCGATATTGCTTTTATACAGTTCTATAAACAAGAAATTAATATCGAGTAAGTGACAATTTCGGACACAATATGGCCAAATATTCAATTTATTTTTATGCAATAATGTACAGTATGTGACTTTTTTGAACATTAAAGCATGTTAGCCTAATCTATTAAAACCAGTAAATAAAATAATGTTTAAAGACTTTTAAAAATCATGATTTGACCCCTTTAAAGGAACTTCCAGTAAATTTGCGGTCCCTTTTTTCTTTCATCTTCATCTGACAAGCTTTCATATTTTAAGCCAAAAGTAATATTTCTGAAAAGTATAATTTGCCATCAGGGACGTGTATAGAGTTCCTCAGGGGCAGGGGCTCAAATGCAAAAAATTAAAATAAAAAATAAAACTACTAATAAAAAAGGGCTATGTCATCAAAGAAGACTTTAACTACTTTACTACTGTACTTTATCACCCTGGTAGATATTGTAAACGGACTGTGTGTTGTCACAATAATGAATATGAGAATGACACTACTAATATAACCTAATGGCATTTTATTTTTACATTTATAGAAATAGTAGTAGTTAAAGTTTATCAAATTCTGTATTGCTTTCTTTTTCATTAATCCTCTTATCCATATATATATATTTGTGTGTGAGTGTGTGTATATATATATATATATATATATATATATATATATATATATATATATAAAATGTATGCAGTATCTCACAAAAGTGAGTACACCCCTCACATTTTTGTAAATATTTGATTATACCTTTTAATGTGACAACACTGAAGACATGACACTTTGCTACAATGTAAAGTAGAGAGTGTACAGCTTGCATAACAGTGTAAATTTGCTGTCCCCTCAAAATAACTCAACACACAGCCATTAATGTCTAAACCGCTGGTAACAAAAGTGAGTACACCCCTAAGTGAAAATGTCCAAATTGGGCCCAATTAGCTATTTTCCCTCCCCGGTGTTATGTGACATGTTAGCGTTACAAGGTCTCAGGTGTGAATGGGGAGCAGGTGTGTTAAATTTGGTGTCATCGCTCTCACACTCCCTCATACTGGTCACTGGATGTTCAACATGGCACCTCATGGCAAAGATCTCTCTGAGGATCTGAAAAAAAAGAAAACAAAGAATATGTTGCTCTACATAAAGATGGCCTAGGCTATAAGAAGATTGCCAAGACCCTGACACTGAGCTGCAGCACGGTGGCCAAGACCATACAGCGGTTTAACAGGACAGGTTCCACTCAGAACAGGCCTCGCCATGGTCAACCAAAGAAGATGAGTGCACGTGCTCAGCGTCATATCCAGAGGTTGTCTTTGGGAAATAGACGTATGAGTGCTGCCAGCATTGCTGCAGAGGTTGAAGGGGTGGGGGGTCAACCTGTCAGTGCTCAGGCCATATGCTGCACACTGCATCAAATTGGTCTGCATGGCTGTCGTCCCAGAAGGAAGCCTCTTCTAAAGATGATGCACAAGAAAGCCCACAAACAGTTTGCTGAAGACAAGCAGGCTAAGGACATGGATTACTGAAACCATGTCCTGTGGTCTGATGAGACCAAGATAAACTTATTTGGTTCATATGGTGTCAAGCGTGTGTGGCGGCAACCAGGTGAGGAGTACAAAGACAAGTGTGTCTTGCCTACAGTCAAGCACGGTGGTGGGAGTGTCATGGTCTGGGGCTGCACGAGTGCTGCCGGCACTGGGGAGCTACAATTCATTGAGGGAACCATGAATGCCAACATGTACTGTGACATACTGAAGCAGAGCATAACCAGTATGCAGTATTCCAGCATGATAACGACCCCAAACACATCTCCAAGACGACCACTGCCTTGCTAAAGAAGCTGAGGGTGAAGGTGATGGACTGGTCAAGCATGTCTCCAGACCTAAACCCTATTGAGCATCTGTGGGGCATCCTCAAACGGAAGGTGGAGGATCACAAGGTCTCTAACATCCACCAGCTCTGTGATGTCGTCATGGAGGAGTGGAACAGGACTCCAGTGGCAGCCTGTGAAGCTCTGGTGAACTCCATGCCCAAGATGGTTAAGGCAGTGCTGGAAAATAATGGTGGCCACACAAAATATTGACACTTCTGGCCCAATTTAGGCATTTTCACTTAGGGGTGTACTCACTTTTGTTGTAAGTGGTTTAGGCATTAATGGCTGTGTGTTGAGTTATCTTGCGGGGACAGCAAATTTACACTGTTACACAAGCTGTACACTCACTACTTTACATTGTAGCAAAATGTCATTTCTTCAGTGTTGTCACATGAAAAGATATAATCAAATATTTACAAAAATGTGAGGGGTGTACTCACTTTTGTGAGATACTGTATGTATATATATATTCGCTATAATGATGAATGCAGCAGACGTTTTCAGTTTATAATTATAGCATCCGTTGAATGTTCTCCAACTGAACTAAATGCTTTTTATTGCTAAAAAACCAAGACGACAGTGGGCGCGATTCAGCTGGGGGCGAGGGTAATCAGTGTATGGCCGAACAGAACACCGTGTAACAGCGACTATCGCAGTAAGCCTAACTCTGTCTCAAGCCAACTATCTGTCTCAAATTATCTCACCTTTTTTCACCTATGTTGATAAGGAAGATGTCCCTTTTGCTGCTTCCTTCTTCCGTTTTTCTTTCATTTTCTGCCCTCTCAATTTGTTTGGCATCGTGCCTTTACTGACTATATAACATACATATATTATAACAAGGTTACTTGCATGTCTGGAAATGTAACGAACGTGAGTAGCTAGTACTTACCAATACATTCCCTCTCAATCAATTTGAAAACTACCAGCGATGAGCATATAAAATGGCGTTAATATTATGTTTAGCAGAAGATAGTGGTCTCAGCATGCCTGTCTACCTGTTGAAGCAAAACGCATATATCACGATTGCGTCATGACAACGAGACTATATGATGGCAGACTCAAGTCGGACAATTAAATAGGAACATTCTCCGACTTTATTGTGATTAATTTGCTACTGTTTTGTGCACGCTCTCCTGTTAATTTGAAATCAGATTCTTTTTACATAATATAATGATTTATTAATTAATGTTGAGAGGGGCACTTTTAAATAATTTAGAAAAAGGGCAGGGACTCGAGCCCCCAGAGCCCCCCCTTCTGTATGTCCCTGTTTGCCTTGTCTGCTGATGATGTCATTAACTCTACTCTAGTAACAGTTTCGAACTAGGAAGTGGAATTTTACGTGGCAAACACAGATGAGCGGAGTGATACACACAGTGAAGCGTCCCAGTAGGGTTATAGGAAATATAAAGGAATATGTGTGTGTGTGTGTGTGTGTGTGTGTGTGTGGGTGTGTGTGTGTGTGTGTGTGTGTGTGTGCGCGTGTGTGTATGTGTGTGTGTGTGTGTGTGTGTGTCTGTGTGTGTGTCTGTGTGTGTGTGTGTGTGTATGTGTGTGAAATAAATTAGTGGACCAGGACTAACTGTTTCATAAGGTTTTTTTTTGTTTTGTTTTTTAATATTCATGTATTTACTAGAATAAAATTAAAAAGTAATCTCCAATAAAACTACTCTAACAAGTACATTTTATAAATTAAAATGATAGACATGTTTTACATAAAACTGAGGTATTTCCAGTACCAGCTTCTCACATCAGTTCTCGCTACTTATCGTAGCCATTCAGGATTTATCACAGAAATTAATGTCCCAATAACAATAAAAATGCCGAGTCACTAACCCTCTATCGACTGTCAGCTCCATCTCTCATTTACACATCTTCTGTAAAATCTACAGAACATGTTTGAGCAAAAAAAAAGAATAAGAAAACCTAACTTCAAAGTTTAAGCCACAACAATAACCTTATACATACAACCTTAATTTATGCAGCCTTTATAAGGTTTATCTAACCTAGTTAGCTAGCTAGCTTGAGTAGCACAACACCAGTCCTTAGCTTAGTGCAATCATTTAGCAGTCAGTTAACCTAGCTAGTTAGCTTAGAACTACAGTTATCTGCAGTAATCTAACATTACATACAAACTAGGACATTTTTCTTCTTTATTTTTTTCATCTGAACAGTAGTTTAGCTGGCTAACTGGCTATTATCTTAGCACATAAGCTAACTGGCACTCAGTTGAACAGATTTCTGTCTTTTTTCTTCAGGTGTTAAATTATTGTTGAAAACAATGTTGTTTTTTTTCACAGCAAAAGTAGTTTGTGTTTTGGATGCTTAAAATTTGATCCACTATGTTATTTAACTGAAAAAACTATTCATTCTTAGGCATTTGGTATACTTAGTTATGGTATCTATTTTTTCAGATAATAATAATTTTCATCACCCCTTATTTTTTTTCATTTCGGCTAAGCAAAACATCTTGTCATCTTGGATTTTAAGCTATGCTAATTTCAAATCTGAATGAAATCAGTCTATGCTAATGTCCAAGTGCTTTGGCTAGTAGGAGTCCGGATGGTTATTTTATCTTGTTCAGAAGCGTGTAAAGAAGTGTGTAGAGAGGGTCATCACTGCTACAGCACTCTGGTCTAGACGTGCCCTGCTATGGGAGACGTGAAGCAGCCTGTGGAGCTCTTAGTGTCACTGCCAGAGAGAGAGCCTGTCAGTCACACACCGCACACAGGACGGACGCGCACAGATTCAGACACATACGCATGCGCATCATTACACAGACAGACTCTGACGGCGGACGTTTTTCTCTGACAAGTCGCGCTGTCAGAATGCTGCCTCGGCTCAGAAACCCGGCAGACTCTGCCTGCCTCACCTTGACGACGGGAAGAGAGGAAATCTGATCGTTACCTATGAATTATTGATTTTCTGCAAGGGTACCTCTGTGGTTTATCACTGATGTTTGCAACAATGTGTTTCCAGGACTAGAAGGGGAGAAAAAAAAAACATCCCCTAAAATATATAGTGGTATTCAAGTTTGGTGACACACACACACACACACACACACACTAGAGGTACCCAGTATTTAAATTAAATACAATATATGAAAAATTTTGGAAACAATAAGAATTTTCTGAATCTGTGTCTTAGGGTTCCATTCCAAGTTCAAGTGGCTTTATTGTCATTTCAACATTATACAGCTGGTACAGTACACAGTGAAAGAAAACAACGTTCCTCCAGGACTATGATGCTACATAAAACACACTAATCACATGAGACGACACAGAACTAAATAAGATCTACACATTTTTGCATAACGTGCACGTGCAAACGTGTGCTAACAACACAAGACAGTACAGTACTACTAAAACGGGACAACAGGCACAGTAAGTGACAATCTGTCACCGAACAGCACAGATTTAGTGTGGAAGTGTTATGCATAGCTTTTCTACAGAGTATAAAAGTAGGATAATTGAACCTTCATCATGACACAGTGTTTGCGTGATCCATTGAGACACTTAGCAGCATATAAGGAAAGAAAATTTGAATGTAAGAAAATTAAAACATTAGCTCTCTGGCCAGGCTTTCACTGGGTCAACATTTTCACATCACAAAAGCCACAGAAAACTCTGAATGTAGCCAAAAATGTTCAAGAATTGACATGTTTTTTCTTGTTTTTCTCAGTATTTGCACCTTAACCGACTTTTCCACCCACAGCCTTGCTTCCAAACTTTCCCAATTTGGCATAAAAACTCGGGCAACCTTCCTGGTGTGAATCTCAAGGGGGGTCCTGAGTCATGCAACTCTAGATCAAAAGCTCAGATGTATTTTTGAATCCTGCATCCTCCTTTTTACCAAGTAGGGTCGCATATTTTCAGATATGAACTTACCAATCGCCCCGGTGTTGTCTTTAACCTGGAAATCTGTTTTAAAATATCCAGCAATATCACATCAAGAGTCTTGTATTGAACTGTATGATATGTTACGCTGTATCATTACACCCTCAATGCCTTTGTTAAGTTTCCTCATTAATGTAAACTCTTTTCATTAATGTCCCGTCCCACCCTGCCTACAATAACATAATGAGATGCTGAGATGGTCTGAGGCCCATTTGGATAAAAAATATAAAATTATATTTTCTTTTTTCTATAGTTTTCTACTGTCATATCTACAATATTACCAACTGGAACCAGAATGATAAAGTACTTCAGCTTGTTATGGGCAATAATCTTTGTATGGATTGTATATCATCTGTGAAACAGAAACATTGTCTGAAGAACTGAGCACTGATCCATGAGCCACATATAATAATACTTTCCAAGCTTAGTATTTCATAATACTGTAGGCAAGGATTGAAATGAACATACACCAAAAAGGTGAGGGAAAACCAGATATGTAAAGGCTGTGAAAAATTGTCTTTATTGTTTAACCTTTTGTTACTTTTTTTTTTGTTAAAAAAATTCACAAAAATACTCTGCTCCCATGGATTTCAAACAATTGCAAACACAACACAGGTTTATCAAAAAAAAAATCTTTGTTATATATAGGCGTGCAACAATTATTGGCACCCGTTTAGTCAATACTTGCTACTTCCCTTTGCCAAGATAACAGCTCAGAGTCTTCACCTATAGTGCCTGATGAGGTTGGAGAATACATGGTGAGGGATCTGAGACTATTCCTCCATACAGAGTCTCTCCAGAACCTTCACATTTCCAGGTCCACACTGGTGGACTCTCCTCTTCAGTTCACCCCACAGGTTTTCTATGGGTTTCATGTCAGTGGACTGGGATGGCCATGGCAGGCCTTGATTTTGTGGTCAGTAAAACACTTTTGTGTTGATTTTGATGTATGTTTTGGATCATTGTCCTGCTGGAAAATCCAACCACGGCAGAGGCAGTTCGGATTTCTGTTGATATTTGATAGAGTCCATGCCGTGTGTATCCTAACAAAATGTCCAGGTCCTCTGGCAGAAAAACAGGCCCAAAACATTAAAGAGCCTCCACCATATTTAACCATGGGCATGAGGTAATTTTCCATATGGCTACCTCTCTGTGTGTGCCAAAACCACCTCTGGTGTTGATTACCAAAAAGCAATAAACACCAGATGGTTTCATCTGACCATAGAACCCGATCCCATTTGAAGTTTCAGTAGTGTCTGGCAAACTGAAGACACCCGAGTTTATTTTTGGATGAGAGTAGAGGCTTTTTTCTTGAAACCCTTCCAAACAACTTGTGGTGATGTAGGTGACTTCGGATTGTAGTTTTGGAGGCTTTATGACCCCAAGATGCAACTAACTTCTGCAATTCTCCAGCTGTGATCCTTGAAGATTTTTTGGCCACTCAAACCGTCCTCTTCACAGTGCAGTGAGACAGTATAGACACACATCCAATTCCAGGTTCATTCATAACATTTCCAGTTGACTGGAACGTCTTAATTATTTCCCTGATGGTGTAAATGGGCATTTTCAATTCTTGTGCTGTTTTCTTATAGCCACTTTCCATTTTGTGAAGCTCAACAACCTTTTGCTGCACATCACAGCTATGTTCTTTGGTCTAACCCATTGTTATGAATGACTAAGGGAATTTGTCCTGTGTGTTACCTCATATTTATACCCCTGTCAAACAGGAAGTCATGGTTGAACAATTTCCTGTTCCTAGTCACCCAGGTGTACTAAATTTTATATATATATATATATATATATATATATATATATATATATATATATAAATGAGAATATACTTTAAATATATTTTTCTCATATGAATTCATAGGGGTGCCAATAATTGTCGTACACCTATATTTAACAAAGATCTTTTTTTTTTATTAGACCTGTGATTTGTTTGCAAATGTTTGATATCCATGATTGCAGAGTATTTTTGTGAATTGTTTTGAACAAAATATCGAAAGGTTAAACAATAAAGACCATTTTTCACAGACTGGAGGAGGAAACCGGATATGCAAACTCCGCACGCACAAGGCAGAGGCGGGACCCAAACCCCCAACCCTGAAGGTTGAGGCAAATGTGCTAACCACTAAGCCAATATACACAATATATGGCCATTGGAAGTGTATCTTAGAAATATAAAATACACAACAAGGTATGCTCTATAGGAAAATAATCAATGATGGGTGGTGTTTAATTTCTCTTATATCACAGCAATTTGCCAGTCCTAACAATATTCATTCACTGAAGAACAACACATCAGTCTCTCACCAGCCTCTTTGCTTACCTTCTCTTGAAGTTAATAAGAGAATAATAAATACAGCTTGTCAGCTTACTGAGAAATCGCAAAGACTGAAAACATGTAAACTAGAACTGAAACTGGAGTCTCCTTCCAATATTCTGAATGTCTCCTTCACCATGTCAACGATTACACATTTTTTGAATACCTTTACGTGGGGCATCCACCACACAAATCCGTCTGAATTAGCTGCTAGTTATTAGTGATGCACCGAAAGGAAAATTCTGGGCCGAAACTGAAAATTCAGGATGCACTTGACTGAAAACTGAAACCGAAATCGAAAATGAATATTTTATTAAAAAACTATTTTAAAATATTTTTTTGTATAATTGTGTTGATATTAGTCTTTTTAATTCATTTCATGAATTTAGTTAATCTGAATTGAAAAACTACAAACCAATAAAATGATCACAATTTTATTGAAATTAACACACCAAAACAAAAACACTATTAAATCTAATATTCTTCATTCAGTTCTGTAACAATCACATTTAACAGATTTTTTTATCCAATTATCCAAATAATGTAACATTAACTATTATGATATGAAAAACAGCAGTCAAGTAATGAACTTAGCTGCTCTAAGCATCTTACAAATACAAAAAGTTTAAATATGCTACACAACCATTTAAATGAAAACAACAAGCAAAACACAGAACGGCAGCGGGCCTCTATTCTGTTGTTTTGCTGTGCTCTGCATATTGAACGGGATGTCATTTTATCAAAATGTGTATCAAAAGTGCTTCGGCACCGTACCACGTCTTGAAATTTCTGCAGAACAAACACTGCAGATTACAAATTTGATGTCTTTATCAGAAATTTTTGAAGTATTTCCAAACCGCTGACATGATCGCCCTTTACCGGGTAACGCCGTGTTAACAGTCAGCTAGTTCAAGTGTGAAATCTGAATGTTAAGCCGGGTGGGGCATGGCGGCATATATTTTCGCCTCATATTTCAGCTCAAATTTTCTGCCTTTTTTCTCTTTCGGCCAAAAACCTAAAATGGCATTTTCGGAGGCCGAAATTTTGGTGCATCTCTAGTTGCTGTATTAAACGATACTGTATTAGAAGAATAATAATATAAACTTATCTTTGATTTGTCTTGTAGCCAGCAGTAATGTCAGAATTATTGTTATCGAAAATGAACACCTTCTGATCAGTCAGATTTGAGAATTATTGAGCGATGTGTGTATAAAAGCATTATACAACAGGTCAAGCTTTCAGTTAATGTTCACATCAAGCTTCAGTATGACAAAAAAAATTGCAGTGTGATTGCTGTGACTTTGAGCGTGGCATGGTTATTTGGTACCAGACAGGCTGGTTTGAGTATTTCAGCAGATGCTGATTTCCTGGGATTTTCACACACACAACAGTTTACACAGAAAGCTGTGAAAAAAACATCCACTGACTAGCAGATCTGCAGGCAGAAATGCCTTATTGATGAGAGAGGTTACAGGAGAATCGCTAGATTAGTTTGAGCAGACAGGAATAGCCACTCTTTACAACTGTTGTATGCAGAAAAGCATCTTAGAATGCACAATACACTGCATGTTGTGGCAGCAAACTGCAAAATGTGCTTGTTTAAATAAGTTATTCAATTGATAATGAAAAGAAATGTATCTACATGGTAATTCAGAGCTATATTATGAAATTTAGGGGGCACAGTGACTTAGTGGTTAGCACGTTTGCCTCACACCTCTTTGTTGGGGATTCAATTCCCACCACCACCCTGTGTGCATGGAGCTTACATGTTCTCCCCGTGCTTCTGAAGATTCCTCCAGTACTCCAGTTTCCTCCCCCAGTCCAAAGACATGCACTGGCATCTCTAAATTGTCCGTAGTGTGTGACTGTGCCCTGTGATGGGTTGGCCCCCATCCAGGGTGTCTTTGTGCCCCAGGTCAACTGGGATAGCCTCCAGGCTCCCTGTGACCCTGTGTAGGATAAGCGGTATGGAAAATAGATAAATTTGGAAATCTTAGGGGGAAAAAATCATTTTCACAAAGCAATTACTTTCCTTTGTCCTTTGCAGTGACATCTGTAAATGACCGTTCCTCACTTACTGTAAGTAAGGGGCAGAACACTCATGAAAGCAGATCAAACAGTGACATTATGTTTAATCTGTCCCCACCTATATTACTCTTTCAATATAAGATGTGAGAAGCCTCGCACAACCAAATGTCATCTGTAAGCCCTTACTACAGCGGGTGCTGGGACAAGCTGCTTGTCACATGGCGTGGGGGTACAGCCACTGTAAACAAGCACTGCAAATTTGACTTGAGAGACCCTCGATATACTGCTAATGATTTGCAGCCACACTGAAATGTGTCACTGAATCTCGCTGGTTAATTAAGCTCCTCACTAGAAGCATCTTCAGGAGGCGAGAGCTTCTGTGGAGAGGGGGTGGGTAGCCGTCCACGGCCTGGCAAATGTTATTTAGAAAAGTGTGATTTTGCACAGTGAAAGGTTCACAGATGTCTCAAATGTCTATCTTCATGCTATTCACAGTTAAAACTCAACAGAACTACTGTAACCTACTGAATATATGATATACGTTGCATAATCAGCAGCGCAATGACTCAGGGCTTGACGTCAAACACAGGTCCCACATTTCAACACATTATGTGGTGTCAAATCATAGTTATGCATGCAAAGAGCATGAAATGAGAGAACGTCTGTGACCGCGTGTACCACACACAGCGAGAGTACCACAGACCATACTGTGATCATAAGCATTCAACTTCCTTTCTCCTTTCGATTCTTTTCATCAAGGTCAAGTGACAGAAAGTAATTATTATCACAATGTTGGCAAATGCAAGGCCAAGTTTCATGACCCTGTAATCTAAGAAACCATTAGAATTATGGGAATATCAAACAAACCCCTGTCCATAATAGATATCAATGGACCTATTGATATTACATTAATTTTAAATGAAGCGGAATTAGTTTTAACTGGCTGAGTCACTCTATTGACTCCGAAGAAAAAATTAAGCTCACCTTAGCATTATAAGGTTCTAGCTGGATTCAAAATGAATGGCCTTTAGAACCTTTAGAATACTGAGGCCACAATGTGTCTTATCACTAACATGGTTTATTCAAATTCCACTTGAGTAGACAGACCTTTGGCCCGGCATTCAGGCATTAAAGATAGGCCTGAGACTGTAAACAGCACCGCAGTCCAAACGATCATGAAAATGAACAAAATATTAGCTTGTGAAGTTAGTGTTTCATAAAATTGTGGATTATTTTTGCTTTGCTTATTTTCTTCATGCTCATTTTCATTCTCACATGCCAGCTGTTGCACTGAGAAGTTAATTATTTAAGCAATATCAAACCTATATGGCCAGATGTTCTGTTTATTGTTGTTCTGCTAGTGGAAATACTGTAGATCCCAAAGAAGCCACACTCACTTTATAGCCCATGGCTAGCTGGCTAGCTAGCTTCCATTGATTTGTACATTCCAGTTAAAGGAGCTTCCGGTAAAATTGTCGTCTATTTTTCTGTTTCATCGTCATCTGACGAGCTTTCATATTTTAAGCCAAAAGTGGTATGCCTGAAAAGTATTCTTCTCCATGACTGCTGATGTCACTATCTGTACTGTAGTAATGGTTTCAAACTAGGAAGTGGAACTTTACGTAGAGAACACAGACGAGCGGAGAGATACACATAGTGAAATGTCCCAGTGTTGTTATAGGAAATATAGACCAATGAAATTAGTGGGCCGGAGCTAACTGTATGTAGAATACTGCCGTGTTTATTATGTGTAAAAGGCTGTCAAAATTAACCCTAACCCTTTTTTGATTTATCACCAACGTTGTTTAGGTTAGCAAGATGTCATAGCATTCCTCGGGGTGTCCCAGGTGTAAATGGGAAAAAATGTGAATTAGAATCTTGACCTAATCTGTTGTAATGCACCTTTAATATGACTTTTTAGAGTTCAGAGGTACTTCAGCACAGAGTCCAAGTGCCTTTTTAAGTACATGATTTGTGTTGATTCGTACTGGCTTGAAGTGCTTGGGGATGGATGCTCCATTTTGGGTTTTGCAAGTAAGCATGGGTTTTAAATCTAATATTGGCAGCTGCTGGATGTCAGTGGAAGTAAATCACCAGTGGAGGGACATGGGAGAACTTAAGAAGATTGGAAACAAGTTGGGTTAATGTCTTTTAAATCAGCTTCGAGGAACTAATGACTCATGCAGGAACACCAGCTAGGAAGGGAGTCGCAGAAGTCAACTTTGGAGATGACAAGGAAGTGAATAATCACCTGAGTCATCGATTCCTCCTGATGTTTTAGAGGAGAAATCAGCATGATTTAATAAGGTTTAGAACACATAGGAAGTAATAACTGATCACACAACACTATCCTGACTCAGTGATTCAAGCATTATAGGCCACGCATGAGATTTGCACGTACAACTACATATAGTTCAAATAGGGTGACAAGTGTACACCTTTAGAAAAGAATGGGTACTAAATTTGGATGGTTGTTGGAGTGGTACTCTCAGGAATAAACCTTTTGTACCTTTACTACATGTATATTACCTGGAAAGATTCATAATGTGCCTTTAAAGCTTTAAACAGAAATTATAGTACAATTAAGTACTTTAAATCTTTTTTAAATGTAGACTATATCCATATTTCCAGAAAAATACATATTACCACATCATCAAAAAGGAAAGGTACAGTTTAGTACCCTTTCTGAGAGTGTAAGGTGTGCAAGGTGGCCTTGGCAGCAAGAATAGTGAGATACATACACATATATTACATGTCACAACACCACCAACACACTTCCATCAGAAAAGAAAGTGCCAGTAATTGCCCTAAAGGGTCCTTTGGTTTGCTCATCTGAAGGAATCTAAAATTAGAGGGTGTTCCTTTCAGATAAGGTTCCAAGTAGAGCTACTTTAGAAAGCTAGAACATTTAAACAAACAAAGAATCCTTAAGGAACCCTTGTTTTCTAAGAGTATACACAGAACCGCAGCTGAGCAGACTGACTGTGCATATGGCATGGCAGAGTAACTCACCAAATATTGGGCTTCATTTATCAACCTTTTTAGTAAAATTGTGTGTAAATGTTTGCATAAACCAAACCTAACAAAAACATTCTAACTCATTTGAGATTTATTTTATTTGGGTTGAGTAGATTTGTGTTGAGTTCATTTTATTAGAGCTGAGTTGATGAGTTAATTTTGAGTTGAGTTCATTTTATATGAGTGAAGTATAGTTAATTTGATTTAAGTTTGTCTGAGTTTAATTTATTTTATTTGATCTGAATTTATTTGCGTTAATCTAAGTTGAGTAAATTTTATTTTCTGTTGAGTTAATTTGAGTTGAATTGAGTTTATTTTGACTTGGGTTGATTTGAGTTACGTTAAATTGAGTTCATTTTATTAGCGCTGAGTTGATGTGATTAATTTTGAGTTGAGTTCATTTTATCTGAGTAAAGTTTAGTTATTCTAACGTAGTTTATTTGATCTCAGTTGAGTAAATGTTATTTTCTGTTGGTTTGATTGGACTTGAATCAAATTCAGTGTAGTTAATTTTATTTGAGTTGAGCTGAGTTGAATTGATTTAAGTTGTGTTGATTTGAGTTGATTTGAGCTGGGCTTATTTGATGGGTTGATTTGAGTTTATTGGGACTGGGGTGATTTGAGTTATGTTGGGTTGGGCTTATTTGAATTGTGTTGATTTGAGGGACAAGCTGAAGCTATGGCAGAGTCTGGAAGTATTGGTGGCACCTTTTGCCAGGCAACTGGCATATCTGCATGTTTATAGCTAATGCATCTTCCACATTCATACTTGGCTCCATTTTAAAGACGTTGTCTCTGACTTTTTGTTTTAACTACGTTTCTGAATGTACGGGTTTAGTGTTGGAGTCTGCAGCCATCCATGTCCTCGTGCAAATGTTTTTCTTCCTCCCCTCATATGTCAGATGCTAATTAGTAAGTATGTAATTAGTGTTAGGAGATTAATCACTCGCAGGAGGCGGGGGGGGGGGGGGGGGGTTGTGAGTGTGATGGGACAAGATGGGGTATGCCTATGAGCCTGGGAGATGTGATGAAGGTGTTAGAACCATTGAATTTCACAAATCAAAATGGAAAAAAATAATTGAAAGCAAGAGATGAATATCTGTTGGATGTGAAGGCTGAAATTGTTTGCTGTGTTTGAGTAAAGAGGTTAAAAGATAGTGCAAACACTTGCTGGTACATGTGGCATTTCCACAATGAACACTGTAGCATCTTTGGAGGTTAGTGATTAGGATTTTCACAGTTTTCAGTTTTGAAATAGCATTTAGCTAAAGCCCAAGGCAAGTGGAGATGGTTTGATAATTTAAATATAGTGTTTATCTGATTGACCCATGCCTGTTTTTTTCTCACATCCTAATGAGTCTGCATGTTATGTCTCATATAAAAGAGAGGACACTGGATGTGAAATAATATTAAAGATGGCTTAAGAAGCACTGATAGTCTTTGGTCTGTCTGTAGAAAAGGGAATATTGTATCAGGGTTGTTTTTTCCCTCTCTCTCCTGTTGAGTATGAATTTCACATTCATTCGTCTCCTTGATGAAATTGAAATTCTGTCTTTAATGGATGATTATTCAGCAAAGCACATTTTTGTGACATTGTGACATTTTTTTCCCCAGTGAGAGATCTTTACATAGGACATAACTGAAAGTGGGTAAAGAATGAATTTTCCCTTCTTTGTAATAGTTCTGTAATGAATTGTGAAGAACTGATGCGGATACTTCTTTATACAGTAAAAAAAGAAAAAAAAGAAAGAAAGTGTATGATTTTTTCGCTACACATTTTTATGGGGTTGCTACTTTTTTTCTATATTGCTGCTGGGGAGTTTTACAAAAAACATTATTGGGCTGCTAATGAATTGTGCCATCTTTTGAAACATTTATTGCTTTTAAGATAGAAGAAATGTGCAGAAATTCTAATTATGTGTGCAAATAACTATGGCGCTGATTCAATTCTACCGGACTTTTGCCACTGGCAAGTTGGAAGTAATTGACTATGTGTGAGGACATTCAATCTCTTGGCTAGCAACGATGTAACATGCCAAGATGAGCTAGTTTTACAGATAGCCCTTGGCACAATGGTATAGCAAGACAGGGGATTGTCTGTTCTGTTCTAAGCTTAATTAGAAGAATGCAAAGCAAGGAAATAACGCTGGAGGAAAGAGATACTTCATGCATGGGAATTCTGAGGGCAGGATGAGTGTGTAACTGATTGTAATTGGCACAGGTTAATATCCAGAAAATAGCCTGCAACTAGATGACTCGACTAAGCCAGGAAACAGAAGTGGAACTGGTCCACATGAGCCAGAGGCACAAACCTGTGCAGTTATTAACCAATCCATGTGACAGCCTGCAGGGGGAAAGGGATAGGCGGATGGAATGAACCTCCTACTTTGACATAATTTCCAGGCTTTTCTTGGGTTTTTACCACATACTGTTTTATGTCAAATTTGGAGACAAATAAACACTTTTACACATTTGATTATCAGATTAAATTCATGTCTGATGCAGTGCACCCTTGATTTCCTTTGACTGTATTTGCCCATGGTGATGGAAACAAGCCCTGCAATGGACGGCATCCCATTCAGGGAGTATACCTTATATGTAGTTCTTGTGATTGGCTCTGGATCCACCAAATCCCCGAACTAGTTGGCTTTGTTTATGCATTGCACCAATAATTAGGCTTTGTTTTCTAGAAGAAGGAATTATTTCTTGTCAAACTTTGTGCATGTGAAAAAAAGACAACACAATCATTATTTATACAAACTCTCAGTTGAGACAAATACTGTAATTAGAGACCAAGTCCAAGTGTGAATGCCTAACATTCTGAGTCCAAAACAGTTTAACATGTTAGATTATTGATTTAAATTCATGTCTGATGTAGTGCACTCTTGATATCAAGTGACTGTATTTGCCCATGATGATGGAATCAGACCCTGGGATGGACTGGCGTCCTGGCCAGGAAGTACTCCCACTTCACACCCAGTGGTCTCAATGATGAGTCAGCGCACATATTGGAGGTGAACCAGCTCGCAGAATGGTGTAGAGACAACAAGCTATCTTTTAATGTTGATAAGACTAAAGAGATGATTGTCGACTTCAGATACACATAGACCCTGATTGTAGAAGGATCCAACCCTGCTGAGAAACGTCCTTGTAAGAACTCCAGGACTGTAACAATTGTGCAGATTGCTGTGTCTAGCTGATGTCTAGCTCACCCCACAAGACAAAAAGTTGCCACTTGAGCGCATATAATTTCCTTGTGGATGGTGCTTTAACATTCAGCATGGTCTCTATGTCTCTACAACCTCAGTTGTGAAACCAGAATCTATGAGCTGGTACCCCTCAGGGGTCAGACCCACAGTTTCCATAGTTCCAGCCAAGGGTCAGAAATCAACCCTCCGGCTTGAGACAGTAGATCCCTGTGGATGGGAATCTTCCAATGAATGTCATCTAGCAGGGATATCATCTTTGAGAACCATATTTGAGCTGGCCAATAAGGTGCTACTAGCAGCAGACGTAGATGGTCTTGACCAACTCTCACTAGAATTGTGGGAGAAGAACAATTGGGGGAAGAGTGTACAGATGTGACCTTGCTCATGTTTGCACCATGGCGTCCAGCCCCAATGGTGCAGGAGGAGTGAGGGCAAACCACAGCGGGCAGTGTGTTGTCTCCTTGGTGGCGAACACATCCACACATTCATAACCTCCACTATATGTACTCTACCAGTTGTGGATAGAGCTTCCAATCCCCGGGCCTCAGCCCCTGCCTCGATTCCGGTTGCATGTACATTGCACTCATTGACAAAAACTTTCCCTCCACCCAGAGCAGAATTAGTTGTACCTGCCTGAACAGGGGGTGCGAGCGTAACCCTCCCTGTTGGTTGATATATGAGACCACCGCTGTGTTGTCTGTCACAATTAACACATGATGACCTCTTGATTGAGGAAGAAAGAATTTCAGTGCTAGAAAAATGACCCACATTTCTAGGCGATTTATATGCCACTCCAGATGAGGGTCGTTCCAGAGACCATGAGCTGGACAGCCGTCTTGCGATAAGGAGATGTCCATAGAGTGTGACCTGAGGCTAGAAACCGGGGACACCTCCAAATTCTCAGAGCAAATAGGGATCGCCGCATAACACTCATTACTGAATCTGTAGAACAATATGTTTGAGCTTCAGCATCGTGAACCTATATGTTCAAATAGTATGGTTCAGATGAGACAGATCTACAATTGGCCGCATTCTCCCATCTTTTTTGAAGATCAGGAAATCACGGCTGTAAATACCTCCCTCCCTCAGGGAACAGGGTACATGTTCTATGGCCCCTTTGTCAAATAGGGATCTTACTTCCTGTGCTAACATCGGGCTCTGCTCTGTGCTGACTACTGTGGTGAGCACACATCTGAACCGGGGGGGTCAAGCTCTGAACTGGACCCGGTAACCTTTTTCTATGGTGGACAGAACCCATGGAGATACATTTGGCAGTAGTTTTCCATACTGCCAGATGGTCTTTTAGTGACGTTAACTCTTCCACATTCTGTGGGAGGCCCTACAGTAGTACTAGAGGCTAACTGCCCTAACAACCTCACATCCCCTTAGATTCAGTTTAGATTCAGTCTAGATTTAGTTTTTTGTCTGCCTTAGTAATCACCTCAAGCAGCTCTTTAAATGCTTGAGAGGTGCTCTCTGTTTTTGGCACCCCTTTCTGGTTCCTTGGAGTCATAGAGGGTTTTTTTTTTTCATTTCCATTGTGGAAGGAGGAGTTGCAATGCGAGATCCAAAATCTGGCCGAGAGCCAGACCTGAAGACAGAGCAAGAGATAGAGCAGCGCTCGTCTCTGGCTCCTCTTCCAGATCCAAACAAGATTCCCAGGACCTGAGCCAGCCGGCCAAGATCCGCAAGGCTCTGAAACCCAACTCCGTTTGGCCAGGAAGAGAGCGGAGCTGCCTAATTGTAAGGCTTTCACAATACGGACAATCAGACCTCTCGAGAGCTGCCCTGGCGTGTTCCACCCCTAGAAACTTCACATAGAAACTGTCCCCCCCATGATGGAACAGAAGCAAGGCGTGACACACTTCATGAATTCTCTTTCACTCATACTTTTCACTTTTTTTTTAAAGGGACAGAAAAGTCAAAAGATTTTTCTTTCTTTTTTTGAAATTATAGAGAGGAAATGAAGAGTCTTCTTGTGAACGTTACACAAATGACCAACATAATGAAGTTAATAAGTGTCATGTATCGTGACGTAACGGAGATTAGGACGGATGCAAGTGCAGTATGAACAGTTTTTTTTAAGAGAGAGACAGGCAGACAAATCCAAAACGTGTTCCAGAAACATAATCCAAAACATGCAAGAGGTCAGGTGATCGGCAAACAGGCATACACAGGGCTAGGCAGGAATCAAGGTCGTGGTCACGGAAAACAGGGTCGATAAACAAAACAACATAAACAACAGCGAGGGACTGGTAGCGGAGAAACCAGCGTGAACTAAACTAACGAAACTAAACATGAACTAAGACATGACTATGACTATGAATTTAAACATGAAACTATGAACTGTGACTATGGTTATCTATCGTAATTTCTTATCTATTCTAACTCAATATTCTGCCTTGTGTGCTGGGAGGCGCGCGGTATATATGCGGACATAATCAGCGTTGTAATTGCTGACGGCTGAGGGCAATTCAGACACACATGAGACAACAACCAATGACAGAACGGGGAGGAGACATATCAGAAACATAAACAAATGCACGTGTCGAAATGTCACGATGGTCAACAAGGGAAAAGCATGTGCTCGCGCACCTGATCGTGCACGCACGCTCACATGCTCCACAGCGCGCTGCTTAAAGGGGAACTTGTGACAATAAGGCTGACAGTGTGGTTCACAGGTGCTGTTTTTATAGCACACGATGGGCTTAATTGCCATGTCACCTGATCACAGCAGGCCTATAAATAAGCATGATGTTACACAAGCTTCAGATACCAGTCACACGCGCGGACGCTTCCCACAGCGTGAAGCTCACACAAAGATGGATTCCCTTTGAAAGGGAACAGGAATATCCGGTTAGTTTCTGTAGGATTCTAGCCAACTAACTACACTATGAGGATAGAGATATCAAGGTGACAGTTGCTGAAGTACTGAAGGTTTAATGTAGAAGTATAAAAAGAAAGGTAGACTGATTTTATAAGTTGTCATTTTTCCTCTAATCATTTTCAGTGGCGCTGTCATAAAGGTCTGAGGTATTTTATTTCCTACGCCTATTAACGTTATTAATATGGCATGCTTGATTGACGGTAATTAAATGACACCACCAGCACTTCTACTACTATCTGACATGCACTCAAAGTGCATGAGCGTGTCACACTTATCTGTTTAATTGTACATCATGCTGTGATTTTATTTAGCATATTTCCTCACCCCCACATGAAATTCAGTCCTGATTGCAGAGGCATGACTAGGCTTAGCCTCTTAACCCAATGTCAAATTACTCAATTTATTTCCATTGTGATCTCAATACCATATCCAGATACCAAACCTAGAGGACGTGTAGTACACAGGTTTGTGAATATAAGGCCTCACGCCGTATTAATAATTGACAGTTCTGATTGTAATCATAAGAAAAGAACATGCAATCACTCACCTACAGATTTCTAACCACTAGTTTATGTATGGAAGAGTGAAAATACAGTTTAGGTTTAGCACCAAGAAATCAACAACAATTGTTTTCATCTCGTCACTCAGCAAACTGCATCTATTCATCGTTTCATTCCATTTTGAGATTCCTGTTATTGTTTTGGGCTTTGTTCTCACCTGCCTGTCCTTCCTTTCTGCTTCAGACATTTGTTCCATACAAAAGAGATAAATTGCAGTGGCCATTTGATCAAATCTTTGCACAGAGGAAAATAAAAAGGAATGGAATTGTAGATTTCTGAGTACATGACATGTTCAGGTTTAATAGTATTTACAAGGCACAACAAAACATTTTTTCACTGCACCAACCTGGATGGAGGCACAAGATTAGACTTTGATTCCAACTGTGCTCCTATATATCATTAAAAAAGGAGTAAAAACTACATGTATGATTGTAGTTAAACTTAAATTATATTTCAAATGTAAGGTTATGTCATATAGTATTCATGAAAAGATTTTCAGTAATTAAACAACAACAAAAATCACTGTGAGGAAATATCTCAAACATCAAAATTCATTATATTTTTAGTTAGAGATTAATTAATGCCTGTTTAAAGCATTCTACTCATTCTTTCTTCTAGTAGTCACCACATCATAAGATAAGATTAGACTTGTTACCACATCATAAAATAAGATTAGACATTACGTGTTCTGATCACAGAAATTATGCCCACTGCATCAACTGTAGAAAAACACAGGCAGAAATATATCTCTTACTCAAACCTGTGTTTGTCCCTGCACCTTCCAGAATTCAATAGACGCCATTCTGGACTTTATTATCTTTTTGTAGAAGGACATGGTTGGCACAGCATCTTTTTTTTAAGCTCTGCTTTCTTGCAGTGCTCGCAAAAAAAAATGACAAAGGAGTTTTGTTTGAAACAACGAGGTAGGAAATGTGTTGAGCTGACGATTTGGAGTGCGTGAAGTTTCTTCCTTTTTAAAACTGGACGAAGAAAAGTTGTGCACAAAAAAAGCTTGTCTGGTAGAGACAAACTTCTGAAGTGAACGAGCTGCACAAATATTAGAGAATCAAAAAGAAAGGAAAAGTAATAAATGATAAAGAATTATAAATATGTAGTTTAAATATGACGCCATAAAGAGGATTTATAAGCCAGTATTACATAACGTTTGCTCTATTAGTAGAAACATGATTGAGGCCTTGTGTAGCTTTTACATATTGATATAATGTCTATTTTGCTACAATAAATTACTTTTGTTAATGCATGTATTTCTGTTTAATGAGTTTAACATAAACCTGCCATTATTTACCTAGTTACTTTTTCTGAACTTACATACTTTACTTTTTTTTTCATTATTATTTCATAATTCTGATCTTAATTTAAATACTTAGATTTTATTTCAGTTTAATGTCTTTGATTCATTGTACATAATTAATTCTTAAATCATTTATTATAGTATTGTAGTTATAATCGTTATAGATAATGGTAATGTAACAACCATTTTATAAAATGTTCTCTGAGGCTTGATTGAAGCAAGCACTATTTATGCCTTACTAGTCTGAAGGTGTTGATTATTTTTCTATACCGATTAGCCTTAGCCATAACATTGTGCTTAATGCCTAATGTAGGGCTAAAATATAGAGGGTTAATTATTTAGCCCACCCCTCTCCTATAACCAAATACAGAAATAGGTGGAGCCGAAGGTTAAATGCATGTTTCTACATCAGAGGCTTTTATATAGCTTCTTTATTAATCCATTATGTTGTTAGCTCAAAGGTTTATATCGACGTGCATGCCTAGGCCTTTCATATTTTACTTGTCATAGGGTCTGCAGAGGGGGGAGCACAACATATATTGTAAAAGTCATTTCCTAAATTTCTATGATGTTTATGATATCACCGCATCGTTCACCATCAAATATGGATTAATAAGAATAAGAATTTGTGCAAAAAAGTACCAAAAACTCTGCAAGGTGCATTGCAAATTTTGAAAAAAGCTTCAGCAAAATCAAGTCTTTTTGGGTACAACAGTCACAGAAAAACTTGACACAGAAAAAGCTTGGTAAACCATCCAGTATAAATGAAAGCATGATATTTTTTTTACATTGTGAACATGTCATAATATCTGTTATGGAATCTGTTATAAAACATTACCAAAATATCTGTTATGGAGTCTGTTGTGAGACATTAGTTAAAAAAAAAAAAAGAAAAAGAAAAAAAAGGGTTTAAAATGCATATTATGTATAAAAGAGTCCTGTATATTTTCTTTACCTCAGAAAAAAAAAAAACCTGTCAGTTTAAGATGTGTGAAGAGCTATAAATGTTCTTGGTTGCTCTGGGGATCGGTAACCACTTACAGATAAAAAGCCTACAGTACACTTGATGTTCATCAGTGCCTTATATAGACTGTGGGTTAAATATAGATAAAGAGCACCAGGCGATGGAAGCTGATCATCTGTATATAGAAGAGGTGAAAGGCCTCGCTGTATGTTCCTCGGTTTGTTGTTTTTGCTCTTGCATTGCTGGTGTGAGAATGTTGCGTCACTTCAGTTACATCTTTTATGTTTCATATTTAGATATGGGAAGCCTAAGACCAGGACAAAAGGGCAACTGGTAGCGGGGAGCCCACAGCCCTGATCTGGGCGGTACCCTGTAGGAACAGGAAGCACCCATATGGTAGAGGAATGAGAGCAGCAGGTCCTCACTGGTCACTTGGAGCCCGGTGGCCATCGAGTGACAGAGTGGCAGCTTGGAGCTTCACAGGATTGTTGGCCGCTTCTGCCTCTACCCATGTCCGTCACAAATGGCAAGGTGCTGTGGATCTAATTTCTCAGTAGCTATGACAGTTTCTGAGGATCATATGGCAGGCACCTGAGCACCTACATAACAACTGTCATGCAAATACTGTCAGATTGCTAACTTCCACGCTGCTTTTTTGTAATGCTAATGGCGTCCGCGAAGGAACTGGATCAATATCAACAAAAAATTTACCATTCCAACTTGTCTCCACATTTCACGCACAAACTCAAGTCAAGTTCTCGCTTTGCCTCCCTGTTATTTCCCTTATGATCACTCTCTGCCACGTCCCACATTTCTCTCAGCCAGGCCGAGCTCTGAGCATCTGCCATGCGCCCGAAAAAAGAGACACTGAGGTGTGCTACAAATCTAGCATGCAATCTCGCTCCTCCATACCACTGAGAAAAAAAATCTTCCGCAACAATGTCTAACATTCACTACGTCTTGAAAGAAGCGATTTCTTTTTCTTTTAGAATAATGTAGACAGTTCAAGGATTTCAGTAGAATATTCAGAAGTATGGTATTCCCATTAGAGAATTTCCAAGCTATTATTTACCTACACGTGTTCAGTCCAAGTTGTTTGAATATCTGGGGGGGGTTCCCTTTAATTTACATGTAACTCATTGAGAGGTCATGCTGCTAGCTCATTTCACCAAGTTTTAATCACACTCTTGTGGCTTTTCGTGATACAATTTGTTTAGCCATTATTGGTTTTTCTTAGTTATACACAAGTCCACGTTCATTCAAATTTCTCTGTATAGGTTTTAAACCATCATCATCCTGGAAGAAGTCCATCTAATAAGCCAAATGTAACATATGATTGTTACATTCAGGTCACAAATGCATAAAAGCATAAACATGGCACGATATTTATTAAGGGCTATTAAAGTCCATAGTAGGGGTCAGAGCACAGGAGGAAACATCACACAAGTATGAGGCAGCAGAAAAACATCAGATCATCAGTTCAAATCCCAATAGTACCACAAGCCAGTCTGTACAGGATTTCACAAGTTTTTTTGTGATTGGTGTGGCTAAAATTGCTTGATTTTGCTGCTCCTTTTTTCAAAATTTGTGATACAATTTGCAGAGTATTTTGTGGAACACTCCTCGATTTGCACGAAATTGTTTTCCACGGTCTTTCGCAGTGGTGTCCCCTGTCAGTCACAGTGACACTAGACAGTCGATAGTGTATATGAGCTCATGTATGCAGAAGAGGGTGGATAGCATTTTTTTTGTCCGAATGATGCAGCATGAGCAGCAGTTTGAAAATGCACAGTGGTTGGCTTCACATGTTTTGAAGGACACGCATTCAGAAATATGGAAGCAGAGAACAAGCCTCTGATTTACGGACAAAAGGGTCGAAAAGACTTCACACCGTTGTCACGAATCGAGGTCAAGCCAGAAGCAAGTGCAGATAATAACATTTATTGAAACAGACGTACTAGGAATCAAAGACAACTTGGAAAACTACTGTGGCACGAAACAAAACACCGAGACATGAACAACGAGAGTCTAAGGCAACGAAAGACAAGCAAACAGTGCAGACAAGGACTATATATACACACACATGAGTGCTCATTAACAAAACGTGAATCAGGTGCAGGTGGTCATGTGACAGCTAGTGCAGTGCAGTGGCTGATGGGAAGTGGAGTCCAGAGTTTCTTGATACATGACAACCGTAAAAAAAACAAATTATGGAAAAAACAAAACATAAAACGAGAGAGGGAATTGGTGACACCAAACTCCACACTCAGTAACAACTCAAACTTTATATATATATATATATATATATATATATATATATATATATATATAATTCGTAACAAACTCTTCCTTCAACAGAATCCAATACAATGATTTTGCATCTCCAGTGTAAACAATATCTTTAAATCCTTGCATTTGTTTATGTGTCCTTAATTAACCTAGTTGTGCTCATTAAAGTGAAGCCCCAGCCTGGGTATTCATCGTGTTGTTTTCTTCTGTGAAAATCCTTTCTTCTTGAGCATGTCATAAACATTGGTGCTAATTAATTGCAGTCTGTTTCTGTTTTGTTGGCACCCTTTGTGCTGTTCAGATGTCCTCCGAGGCTTTTGCAGGGGCACAGCCATTTTTGCCAGATTGGGTTGATGGTTTGCCGGCCATCGATTGTTCAGAATCCTCCTAATGGCCTGGAATATTATGTGTCCAAAATATTGTGGAATAAAACAGCTTAAATTCAACATTGAATCATGATAATACTGGCACACGACTGGGACAGCAAAAATACTTCAGGTGTGAGCGAGTATCTTTTATCTGTCTTTTCTGACAATGAGTGAATAAAAATTACGTCCATAAGTAAATAGTTTGGTGTGGAGAGAAGATATTAATTTCAAGTGCCTAATTAAACAATGCTGCTTAGGATTGTTGTATGTTTTTAAAGTCTTCCCAATGTATAGACTCTTAGCATTATGTAAGGAGTAGCACACTACGTGGCATATTGTTTTAAGAAAATAATGAACAACATGGTGATGTAAGGTGGCCTGAGTCAAAGTGGCGTTACTTTTACAACCCGGAATTTGATTATTTTCCCATAACAGCACATCTTGAAAAGTTTTCTTCCTCTTATGCCCCAACAATTTGTCAGTGATTACTAATTTGAATTTATTAATGAACAGCAGTATGCTTTTTAACTGGTT
Organism: Ictalurus punctatus; assembly: GCF_001660625.3. NCBI lineage: Eukaryota > Metazoa > Chordata > Actinopteri > Siluriformes > Ictaluridae > Ictalurus > Ictalurus punctatus. Next base: position 11,967,592 of record NC_030433.2, on the reverse strand, counting down.
ATAGTTCCATTTAATGTTGTGGAACATCCAAGAGACAAGTAAGTTCCTGTTATCACTTGTGTTTCAGTAGGTATAAATAATAGTTTCCATCACCAGGCTCTCTGGTGAACAAACATACTGTAGCTTTTCATGTTACTAAGAAAACCATAAAACTCTTTCTGTCAAGGCAGAAAATCTGCTGATACTGGAGACTCCTTCCCTAAATCTTAAACAAATGTTTTCATACAGAAATCTTCATCACATCAATGATTATATTTTTCTTTACATTTTAAATTACAACACATTTTACAGTTCCTACAGGAGTATGCAGTGTTTTGTGTATGCATATTTTTGTGATTGTTGCAGTCAAAAATGCACATTGTGTTGATATCTTGTTCCAAATCTGCTGCAAAATCTGCAGTGATTTAGAAAAATTGCAAGCGCCTCCGAATACTGCAGTGTTTGCTTGATTTTGCGTTAATTTCTGCTACTGCAAAATTTAATCTGTTTATTATTAGCCGTGGACATATGATAGATATATGAATTGTTAGTACAAAATTAGAATGAGCACATTTATATAAACTTGAATATTTGAATTGCAGATTTGTCTTGTAGAAAGCTAATCAACACCTTTTGACCAATCATATTGAAGAATTCAGAAGAATTTTGACATTCGGTCTTAACTCAGATAGGAGCTTATCATATTAAGATAATGATATGTCCAAATTGTGTTGCTGATTTACTAAGTTAGAAGGGGAAAAAATATTTTTAAATATATTAGTTACATTGAACTAATAATAATGAAAATAATTAATTAAGTTGTACCATGAAGGGTAAAAGTGTGTTATACAGTAACTGATACAACATATTATTTACACTTTTCCTGCAGAACAATTATTTTAGTCTGAAAACCTTTACGCTGTGTTGTACTGTTTGCTCACTAGAATCATGGCAGTCAAATTAAAAATGAAAACTTTAAAACTCCCATATGTGCAATTAGCAGGTGGGGTTTTTTTTCCCCCCTGCATGAGATGTGAGGCAGGTGAGAACAGAGACAGAGAGAGGAGTGATGATAGATAGATTGCCTCAAGGCTTGAAATTAAATTAAATGCTTGTGTTCAAGACCAGGCCAGAAGGTTGTGTGTGTGTGTGTGTGTGTGTGTGTGCGTGTGTGTGTGTGTGTGTGAGAGAGAGAGAGAGAGAGAGAGAGAGAGAGAGAGAGAGAGAGAGAGACAGAAACATGCCCAGTGAGATAAAAACACACTCGTGCCAGTGTAGGCCCAGACTCTTTCCAGAACTTTCCTCCCCTGTGTAAAATAGTTGCAGCCTTCTGCAGAAGTTAAGGAGCTTGCCATGTATTTCTCCTTCTCCAAAACACCTACAAATTAGACAAACACAAAGCAGTCTGCCTCAGCCCAGGCCTCATAAAGAGCCGAGATGCCCTTCTGAGTGGGAGGAAGAGGAGCTGCGTGATTGAAAAGCTCTCCCAGACTCAGACACTCCCGTCCAGCATGTGTGATTAGTAGCAGCCTGGTCCGCCCTCCTATTCACAAGCTGTCAGGCTCGATCCAGACGCCTCTCGCCCCCGTCCTTCACCTATGTCCAACTTCATGACAGGACATGCTGTGCTTCTCAAACATATGATCCTTTCTGATCCACCGCTGCCATTTGGAGCTTGGTGTATATTTTTATATATAGCATGAGCCCTGGAGTAGAGGTTGAAACAAGAACTGACCAGAACAGACTCGGTTTTAGCTGATATCATTGTATGCAATTTTGAGAGATGACTAGAAGGTGCCAGCAATGCACAGGTGAAAAGTTACATTGTTACTGTACTTATATCTAAATATCTACAGAGCCCCACTGGTGACATTCTGTAGTTTTAAAAAAATAACATGTGTCCATGAGAATGAGATCCGGATGCATAGCCACCACTTTATATGCCATCATCAAGATAATTATGCAGTGCCATGACATAGTAATGTGAGAGAATGAGAAAATTAACTACCGCCACAAATTAATAAGGCTTAAACATTGTGTTGTGCCCTACAATTGCTGCATGTGTATATACAAGTATTTACATACACAACCAACACTGCTGAAAAGCTGCTGTTTTAGTTAACATATAGACATTATAGATATTTACATGAACAGTTTATTATTAGTTACTCTATGTAATGTAATGTTTTTTTGCCTACCTTTGTTCAGTTTTAGCTTTCACCACTACTTATGTTCATGTTTCACCTCTACTTATGCACCACTGACAGGTGAAGTGTATAATGTTAATTATTTCATTACAATGTTAATTACACCCGTCAAGGGGTGGGATATTTTAGGCAACAAGTGAACAGTCAGTTCTCGAAGTTGATGTGTTAGAAGCAGGAAAAATGGGCAAGCGCCAAATTGTGATGGCTAGACGACTGGGTCATAGCATGCCCAAAACAGCAGGTCTTGTGTGGTGTTCCCGGTATGCAGTGGTTAGTACCTACCAAAAGTTGTCCAAGAAAGGAAAACAAGTGAACCTGCAACAGGGTCATTGATGTGTGTGGGGAGTGAAATCTAACCTGTGTGGACAAATCCCATAAAATTGAAAAGCTACTACAACTTGCTGAAAAAGTTAATGCCGGCTATGATAGAAAGGTGTCAGAACACACAGTGCATCACAGCTTGCTGCATATGGGGTTCCCATGTGCCCATGCTGACCTCTGTCCACCGCCGAAAGCACCTACAATGGGCACGTGAGCATCAGAAATCACTAAACTGATATCATTATGGGATACTATCTGACCCGCTCATATTATTAGCAACTAACAAAATTTTCTCTGCAATGATACCAACACATTAAATCTGGATGGAAACAAAAATACCATTTTACAGACATATGTAAAGGTACCTGCAAGACGTTCACTCTATATTCTAAGAAAATTAAAATATTTCCATGTTTGCGGCATAAAAATCCGTTGTGTATAAGGCAACACCATGTTAATAACCAATCAGTAACAAATTGTGATACTAGCCCCACCTCACAAGCATCATTCACTTTTCATTGTTTTCAGTGGCTAATGCAAAAAGCACAAGTTTTCCAGAAATGTTTTTGCTAATTTTAACCAAATCGCCATGTTACCAGGTCAAGCTGGTTCCAGGACAGTGTGAAAACAGGGTGTGGCATGTCTAAAACTGAGCAACAGCACTGTGTTCATCAGCCTGTTTAAGCTTCTTTGTGTCTGTGCAACCTAATTATCTCCACTTGTCTCCTGGATTGCTTTTTGTGTGTGTCGGAAACATGGGAAATGTTTAAATGGAAAAAATATGGAATCCATTAACCTTGTGGACAAGGGCCACTCGTTCTCATCTCGTTAGAGTCGAGGGGAATTGAGCAACTAAGTGAAATCTATTATTGTTTTAACAAGCCAATAATTTGTTAATTTGTTGGGGTCTTCAGTGTATACGCAATTTCTCATCAGTATCATCTTAATTGAGTTGGTGCACAAAGATTCTGTAAATTGGTAAATGTTCCCATGGACACACACACACACACACACACACACACACACACATACACACACACACATTCCCCATTTTTCGCCGTTAAAGTCCAAGAGTGTTATGTAGCAATATGAATGTGAAAGTCGTGTGCCTTTAACACTCATTTAAGGTACCAGTGTGGTTCTTAAGAGTATAATTATAGACATTACAAGAATTGTAAAGGCAAACTACATTCACTTTTTCCAAAAAATAGAAAAACACTAACGGTACACCAAAGTGACAAGTAATGATCTACTTTAGTAAAATTTTTTGACTGATAGAGCTCACAGCAAGTCATAAGAAAGAAAATAATATATCAGTGGAAGTTTCAATACCAATTAAAATCTACAGAATTGTTTTCAAGGTTTTGCATCCGTAGTCATGTATGGGACCCATAGCCAGGGGGGCTACTGTGGTGGAAATCACAAAAAAATATTTTAGAATGGTGGGTTGCTACAAGAAAACGAAAATCACAACAGCAGAAAGCAAGGACACAACCTCAAAATCATGAACACAACACCAAAATCCAAAACAAAACAAAACAGAAACAATTCATTTAGGCTCAAACATCTAGCTCACCATTTTCCACAGTCTCTTAAGCACTATTTGGACGGGACTAGTTTTCTAAATGTAGTTTGAGTTACAATTCTTATCACCCAACATCTGTGATTCCATGCACCGATTCAGACAGGACTAACGCCTCCGTGTTTATTACAGAGGTGGGAGTGTCTGTCTGGGCATTACAGAAGATCACGTGCTCTGGATGGATGCATTTTAAAAAGTAAAATTTCTTAATTTGTTGATTTAATTTTAATTGATTAAAATTACTTGGGTAGCACATTCACCTCACACTTCCAGGTTGGGGGCGTGGCGCAGTGACGTAATGACGCGGGCTGTTAATCTAATTATGTTCTAAAACATGTAAAATGGGAACATGACAGGAGTATTCTAAAAGTGACTCATGTAAACACCTCAATCACAATATTATCTTAATCAGAGTAAGGTCAATAATTAGATTAATGCTGTCCATGTAAACATAGTCACTGTGTGAGCTTCACGCTATGGGAAGCACCCTCGCATGTGACCTTTATCTGAAGTCTGTGTAAAATTGCACGCTGCCTGACTACAAAACGGCGCCTGTAAACCACGTCTTCATCTTTTTTGTCTTCAGTTTGTGTGAACATTCCTAAAACTTTTCACTTCTCTCTATTTTCAAAAGAATATATATATATGAATATATATACATATATACATATATATATATATATATATATATATATATATATATATATATATATATATATATTTTCTCATCTGTTGCTATCCTGTGCAAACAGAACGAGCCTTAGAGAGTTCAGAAAGTGTGTTACTCATTTTATTACAGAGGGGGATGACACATTTTTGTGTGAATTGTATGGGAGTGGAGCTTGCTGCGGCAGCCCTTGAGGGGGCTGACTGCACTCATTGTGAATGCTTCACAATGATGTAGCTCCGCTCCTGGCTCTCTTGCTTCTCAGCCGAAGCGAGATGGGTTTCGGAACTCTGTCAAACTCTTTCGGAACTCCGCTGTCAAGGCAGCAAGCTGGGTAAGATCCTGGGGGTGCTGTATGGATCTAGAGGGGGAACCAGAGCAGAGTACTGATTTATCTCTTGCTCTTTCCTCCGGCTCCGACTCTCCACTTGCAGATTTTGGCGCTCGCATTCCTATAAAGGGCTGCTCGAAGTGATCACTAGGGCTGGACGAGCTCTTTCTTCCCACTGAAAATAAATCTCCTTCACAGCACAGAAATATCCAGTTTTTTCCAGAAGTGCATGATGAAATATCGTGCTTCTGGGGAAGGCCGTACACCACCCGTGTTTATAACCCTGCGACATCAGATTATTTGGCCATCATGGGGAATTAACAGTACACATATTTTGCTATGCCAAAAGGTCGAGCAAGGCACTTGTGAGCTGCCTCTCTCCATCAATGGCAGTGAAATTAGGGGTGCCGGCTTTGCCATTCAAGTAGTGTAAGACTACCTCAGCATTGGTTGGCAAAGCCTATGTGGCAGTGAGTCTCACTTGTGGGTCACTTCATACAGTGGCAGTTTTGAAGGCTTACCAGGCAGAACTGCTGAATGAGCTTGACAGTGGGTAGGGAATTGGGCCCGAGGCAGTGGTAGAGCTTCACTGGGTAACTGATTTTTCTCTTTGGCCGACCAAGCAAACGGCCCGTCATATCTACCATTCATTGGGTCGGAGAGGCACCTGTGGCTCAACTACTTGGCCAAGGGGGATAAGAATAAAGACTTTCTTCTGGACACCCCTGTTGAACTTTTTGGCATTTTTGGTGGTGCGGTTAACGCCATTGCCAGCTTGTTTTGGGATGCGGAACAGCAAACGGCGTCGTTCAGCCAGTTCCCTCCCCCTCATGTCGAGTTTGCACAGGCATCCATGAGTGGAGCCCAGGCCAGCGCTCGTGTGAGGGAGGCACAGAAGGCGAGTGTGGAGAGCCAGGGGGACCGGCCACAGTTGCAGCCTGCTAATTGGCTTGATCTGAGAATGATCAAGCAGACAAACAAACAATGTAGAAGCAGTCCTGAGGGGCCACAGAGGGACATATCAGGGGATGTGAGGTTGTTAGGGCTAGTACTACTGTTGAACCTCCCCTAACCAAGACTGTTCCAAGTTTTCAGTCTTCTCTGGTCAGTGAGCTGTCACACGTCAACGAAAATCTGATGCTTTCCCTCCAACAGAATGTGGAAAAGTTGTCACTAAAAGCCCATCTGGCAGCATGGAAACTACTACCAAATGTCTCTGTGGGTTCTGTCTACCATAGAAAAGGGTTACTGGGTCCAGTTCAGAGCTTGATCACCCCCGGTTCAGAGGTGTGCTCACCACAGTAGTCAGCACAGAGCAGAGCCCGACGTTAAAATAGGAAGTAAGATCCCTCTTGGACAAAGGGCCCAAAGAAAAGGTACCCTGTTCCGGTCTCTTAGTGGTTAGCACATTCGCCTCAGATCGCCAGGGTCTGGGTTCGATTCCCACTGCTCTGTCTATGCAGAGTTTGCATGTTCTCCATGTGCTGTGGGGGTTTCCTCCGGGTACTCCGGTTTCCTCCCCCAGTCCAAAGCCATGCATGGTAGGCTGATTGGTGTGTCTAAAGCATCCATAGTGTGGTAATGTATGTATGATTGTGTGCCCTGCGATGGACTGTCACCCAGGCACAAGGTGGTGTACCCCGATGCGCCCTGGGATAGGCTCCAGGTTCCCTGTGACCCGGAAAAGGAGTAAGCGGTTGAAGATGGATGGATGGATTATCTGAACCGTACTCTTTGGACATACAGGTTCAAGATGCTGATGTTCAAACTTTTTTGTTTTGTGACAATAGATCTAAAAGACACATATGTCCACATAGAAATATCGCCCCATCACAGGAAGTTCCCAAGGTTCATGTTTTGAGGCAATGCATACCAATATCTGTTCTTCCCTGCGGGCTACCAGCATCCCCTCGCACCTTCACAAAGTGCATGGATGCTGTTCTGGCTCCCTTTCGATTCCAGGGCATCCATGTACTAAACTACCTGGACGACTGGTTAATTCTAGCATGATCCAGGGAACTGGCAATTCAACATTCAGATGTTGTTCTCACCAACATTAAGGTCGAACCTCCAAAGTATGCTTTCTTCAGTGCAGAGGACCACTTTTCTAGGGGTTATATGGGATTCTACTACGATAAGGGCATTTCTATTCCTAACAACATTCCTATCCTATCAATCCTATCAACACTAAGCAAGATAAAGCTGGATCTGGGCATCCCCTCCAGCCTCTACAAGAGACTGTTGGGGCTTATGGCAGCAGCAGCCAACATCATACCGTCGGGCTATTGATCATGAGACCATTTCAGTGGTGGCTGAAAAGTTGGGGATTTCGTCAGAGGATGAAACCTCTGAGAGTAATCAGTGTCACGTGGCGATGCCTATGTGCTCTGAGAATTTTAAGGTCTCCCTGGTTTCTAGCCTTAGGTCACTCTAGGGGCATCTCCTTATTGCAAGACGGTGATGACAGACGCCTCCCTCATGGGCTGGGGCGTGGTCTTAGATGGATGTCCAGCTCAAGGTCTCTATAGTGGCCCTCATCTGGCGTGGCATATAAATCACCTAGAAATGCGGGCCATATTTTTAGCACTGAAATTCTTTCTTCCTCAATTGTTTTGACAGAAAACACAGCTATGGTTTCATATATCAACCATCAGGGAGGGTTACATTTGCACCCCCTGTTCAGGGAGGTGCAACTAATGCTTCTCTGGACAGAGTTTCTTTCTGAGCTTCCGAAATGTGGTGGCAGAAGTCCTGTCACAAGTGGTGAAGTCCATATGGTGGAGGTTCGGCCAAGTGGAAGTGGATGTGTTCGCCTCTGAGGAGACAACACACTGCTTGCCGTGGTTTGCCCTCACTCCTCCCCCACCTCTGAGGCTGGATGCCATGGTGCACATGTGGCTGATGTCACGTCTGTATGCTTTTCCCCTGATTGCTCTGCTCCTACAAGTTCTCGAAGAGAGTTCACCAAGACCATCTATGCCTGCTGCTAGTAGCACCTTATTAGCCAACTCGAATATGGTTCTCAGAGATAATATCCCTGCTAGACGGCACTCCTTGGGAGATTCCCGTTCACAGGGATCTACTGTCTCATGCCGGAGGGCTGATTTATCACTCTCGGCCAGAACTATGGAAACTTTGGGTCTGGCCCCTGAGGGGCACCATCTCATAGATTCTGGTCTCACAACTGAGGTTGTAGAGACCGTGTTGAACACTAGAGCACCACCCCTGAGGAAATTGTATGCGCTCAAGTGGCGACTTTTTGCTTTATGGTGTAAGGAACGTCAGCTAGACCCAGTGAACTGCACAATAGCTACAGTCCTGGAGTTCTTCCAAGGACATTTCTCAGCAGGGTTGGCTCCTTCTACAATGAGGGTCTACGTGGTTGCCATTTTGGCCAACCACGCCCCTATTGATGGAGCCTCTGTGGGGCAACATCCTCTAACATTGAGGTTTATGCATCGTGTCAGGCAACTGAGGTTGAAGTTGAAGCAGCTGCTGGTCTGCTTTGGCAGCAACAGTAGAGGTGATTCTGTGTCAAAGCAATCTCTATCACTTATGAGGCACATGGTCTCGCTACGCCTCTGGGCATAAGGGCTCATTCCACAATGGGGGTCGCCTCCTCAAAGGCTTTGTCTAAAGGGATAGCCTTAAAGGATGCATGTACTGTGGCAGGGTGGTCTATGCCACACACATTCATTCAATATTACAACCCTCACGTGCGAGGGAGCTTCCCACAGTGTGAAGCTCACGTAATGTCTCGTTCACTTCTCAAGGAACAGAGTTACATGCGTAACCCAAACGTTCTGCTGTTGTGTTTTTAGTTTTTATGTTTTTTTCATTTGTTTTGATGTTCTGTTTATTGTTTTGCTTTTATGTTTTTTGTTCAGCTCTTGTGATTTCAGTTTTGATGTTGTGTTTTTGTTTTGATGTACTGTTTTTGCTGTTGTTTTACATTTACAGACCACCTTGCACTCCCCTTTCTGCTGCCCAGAAGATAGTTATAAAGTTGAATGGCATTTACTATAAGGAGGCACTTCCTGCTCAGAAATTGGTACTTAGCAAATGGGAAATATATTGAGTTACATTTCCAAAGACTTTTGGGTGAGAAAGACTTGACTTCTGTGTTAGCTACATCAGTCTCATAGCAAAAATAACAAATAAAATGGTGGACACCAAATATTTTCTTGGCTGAATGACTGTATTTTTGGGTAAGTAAAAAGAGTGTAATATTTTTTTCTTTCATCTTTCTGGAGGGTTCCTGTTGTACACTGTTTGAGAATCTGGTATTTGAGTTATGTTTAATTGGTAGCCCCAAGTGCTGTTACCAAAGATGATTGAGCATCAAGAAAGATGGATTTGTTCTAGTCTTCAGATTAAGAAGTTTGGTCTGTAAAAGTATGATGCTGTTTTATCATCTCAGACATCTGACCTTCAACTTACCTGACAAAGTGTCTATTTTATTTGATTTTTATTTCAGTATTATTGAAACTGCATGAAAGCTGGACACTGTCTATAAACTCGAAGATACCATTCCATTTGTGGATGTCTGGTCCTCTGTTTCTCCAGACCAGTCTGGATTAAGACTTCGGGTGGGCCTCCATGTGAGGTGACACTGGTGTTAAACCAAGTCTATTGTGTGTGAACATGCCTGAGCTTGCTCTCTCTTTCTCTGCCTCCATGCCCAACTGAATTTCAGCTAAGTGTCTCAAGTAAACCTCCTTCTTATTTACTTTATCAAATAATATTTGCACAGCAAATATTCTGGATCAGTGAGGATTGGGCTGACATAATTCAAAAGAATATTGTTTCATCTGACAGGTGGATATTGTATGATGACAGAGCTTTTCATCGAATAGGTCAACATTCTTGAGACTTCTAAATATTTCTTTTATCATACGCCCCAAAGTTGTTTTGAGCATCATTTGAGCAGCTGACAGAGGGTGGGATAAAAGCACAATGGCCCTGCAATGAATTGAGAGGCATAATTCAATTCTATATGTTGACATTTCTTTAAAAGCGGAAATCAGGGAGGAAGTGTGTCGAAGGGCTTGACTCAATATCTCTAAATGCTTGCTTGCTCACTGCATCATACACACACACTGCTGTATAACAATTGTTTGTTGTAGCACATGGACTATCACAGTTTGTGGTTTTGGAGGAGGGTTGTTACTGTGTCATGGTTAGATTAAAATTGCCAGTATCTACTTTAGAGCACAGCATGCATCATGCAGCAATTATAAATTCTAAAGATAAAAAACAACAATATCCACAACAGAATTTTTTTTTTTCAATATAGACTTTTATATGTGTGTCTGTTGCCCCATTAGACTTGTACAAAAAGCTCCAGAACATCCATTTTGATTTCATAATCTCTTTAAAGTGAAATTCCACCGATTTTTCAACATAATCATCTGCATAATACACTCAACGAGAAGTAAACAAAGTCATGCAGTGTGTTTTCAAGAAAAATAGTCCATTCTAGAGAAACGGCCCTAGCTGGATTCTTTGCGGTGTTTGTGATGGAATTGATGAGAGGACGTTTTGCTCCAAGATACTGTAGTTTTAGAAGCTGATTCCTGTCAGTGTTCCTGGCAATCAGAATGAGGCTGTTTACTTCTTGACAAGTGATGGATAAATTTAGAGAAAACAAATCTGAAAAATGGAATTCCCTGTTAGTTATTATTAATTTATTAGTTACTGGGCTTTTTGGGAACTGGTGCTGTAGCTTATATTAGGTTCCAGATGTGTGAGGATGTAGTGGCTGTGAAGAGGGCATTTGGAGCGATTTGCTAGAAGCACCCTCACCTTGTTTTGGGGACAGTGATAAAGTGGGGCTCACTTTTACAGCGGCAGCATCTGCCCTCTGACAGCAATGACAAATCAGCAGCAGTAAACTTTGGTGAAGAGCAGACGAAAGCAAGGTAGCCGTCCCCATCCATCACGAGAGCACGCACACACTACACACAAAGTCTTAAATGGCTCTTTCACATCTTGCTTTTCAGTGGAATGGCAATACTAGGCTTTCCACTTCATACGTCTCAGTGATGGAGACTGACATTGCCCTTCAGCAGGACTCAGACTTGGTTCTCGCTGCTCTCAGACATACTGGGGACTTGTTTGGGGAGGGTTTGATGATGGCTGTGGGTTTCAAACAAATCAATGGAGAAAGAGGAGGGGAAGACAGACACAGATGATATCAGTCATTACATCTGTATGACATCTAGCGTCTGGGGTTTGAGATGGCATCCAGGCTGCTTTATGGCTCCCCAATTCCCAGCAGAAATCAGCCACTCAGATTTTGTTGCTTTTTTTTCCAATGCATGTCGTTTCCAAGCACACGGCATGTTCACTGCGACACATAAAAAAATAGTGTTTCATTTTGAGGGAGTGTCTGCAGCTGTGTTCGAGACTCATTCGTAATTGTGATAATGCTCGTGCCACTTATCCAGCGTAATTCTTCATATTTGATTTTCGGAGTGTTGTCAGAATTAAGTATAGGTGCATGAGTGATGTGAGTGAGGGCGGTGAGGGGGCGAGGACAATCAGCAGCACGGATGTCAGTTAACGAAGATGGCAAGTGAAAAGTACAGGCTGTCATGTGAAAAAATGTTAACCATCATTTACTAAGGGCCAAAATCATATTCTGCGAATTGAGTTCAAAAGATATGTCAATATTTACATGTGGAAAGTCCTTCGTATGCATACTCAAGCTACATAGGTGCTCAAGTTCATATTCTGGGAGTGTTTATGAAATTGCCTACATCTAGTTCATGTTGCTGAGGTTGCCAGATTTTTTATGCTCTCCATTTTTCTACCTCAGTTTCATTATCCAACAACTCACCTCTAGCATATGTCAACTACCAAAAACGGGGTGGTGGGTGGGAATGGGGGTGAGGGTTGCCTAACACATGCTTGCTTCGAGACAACCATATGTACATTTTTTAACTGCTGCTCATGACACGTCACACAGCGGCGTATCACACTTAGAGGAACGAGCTATTTCCCCTCTTCTACATACATGAGATCACAGTCAGCTATGATTGGATAGTGTCACTGTGATTGACAGCGTAGATTATATCATCCCTCCCACCCAGACAGCATGGCCAATTTTGCTTTATTGGCTACCAGCCAAGAAAGCAAACTTATTTTGCTGTACCATCATCAGGACTGCACCATGTTGTACAGATGATGACTGTACCATCATCAGGACTCAAACTCTCGATGATAGCATGAACGATATTTTATTGAGCCACTCGGGAGCCCTTGCCAGATTTTTCTTGACTAGAGGTGCCAAGACGATGTTTTTCAATAGTATCTACCACCATCTTAAAACACAAGCACTTGTCTTTAATCCCCCCAAAAAATCAAAGAACAAAAAATAAATGAACTGAAACATTATATACCATAAACCATATGCCATAAACAAGACAATTTAAGCATAAACATAAGCTGAGGACGTCGTTCAGCCTCCCTGTTCAGCCAGGGTTGTCGCTCCGCTTCCCTACGCCGCCAAGAACATCGTGCAGTTTCCTGGCTCTGCTTGGGACATTCAGGCCAGGGGGCCGGGTCCGCCAATGAAATGGGATGACGTTTTGTTTATCGACCCTGTTTTCCGTGACCACGACCTAGATTCCAGCACCGTGTATGCCTGTTTGACAATCGCCTGACCTCTTGCATGTTTGTGGATTATGTTTTGGATCACGTTTTGGATTTGTCTGCCTGTCTCTCTTTCAAATAAACAACTGTCCATCCTGCACTTGCATCCGTCCTATCTCTGCTCCGTCACAATTCGTGACACCAACAAAGTGTTTTCTGTATTTAAAACAAACGGAAAACCTACTAAAGTATTTTCTGAATTACAAAAACATTTTAAACCCACCAAAGACATTTCTGTATTTTAAAAAAATCAGAACAGCTAAAAATTGTATAGTACTAAATCACAAACCATGTATCAGAAATATTTCTTGTCCCTGCTTGTGTGGAATTTAATATGGCATTGGCATAACAAACATAGTAACATGTGCTGTAATATACACTAATATATTTTAATATGAGAAGAATAGTATAAGGAAATAAACTAATAGTGCATGCGTTACACTCTATTAAACCTGAGATCAGAATATGTGTTGGCACTGTGCGGCGTCCTCCGTTTGCCAATTTCCGTCCGAGCCATGTGGGGTGGGAGGGGGAGGTGGTGCGGGCGGGTGTGTGCACTGTCATGTTTCCATGCCAACAGGTCTTCAGATCTAATTAGTTGAAATGCTAGGGACTTTGTTTAATTATGATTGAATCGGTCCTCATCCTCCTCCTCCTCGTAGTCTTTATAGTGGTGTTCAGCTTTAACAGTCTCGGTGCGTTCTCTGCCACGTGCCTCTGCTGCTGGAACAGGTGGTCTTATCTCTGTAAAGCTGCTTCTGACATCCATGTGCACTCTGTTTCACAGGAGCGTGGCAGGGTAGCAGAGAACACACACTGCCCTGGCGCTTTGTCAGCTGGCGTCACGCTGGCGATGACCCGCAGGGCATCGATGCCCCCTGCTTGTACCCAGTCAGGGGCTGCGTCTCTGCTTTCTTCTCTCGCGCCACCTCTGAAGCACAGCTGGAACTGCTCAGTTCCAGGAGACACGATTGTATGCCTCTAATATGCGTTTAACATCCGGTCACCGTGAAGCGCCTGTGTTAGCTGTGTGTGTGTGTGTGTGTGTGTGTGTGTGTGTGTGTGTGTGTGTGCGCGTGTGTGTGTGCGCGTGTGTCTGCTAGAGATGGAGCAAGTATTTATAGAGGCTATTTGTCATGTTTTTAATATTCTGGCCCGGCTGGCCCTGGTGCTGGAGCAAAGAACCAGAACAGCACACTGTGTGGTTTAGAGGGAGCTGGTGTTATTGATCCTCCCTGTCAGCATGAACAGAGTTTAATTACCTGAGCCGCTTTGTCTGCCCTACTCCTCCTAACTGGCCTCGTGGGGAGGAGTGTGTGTGTGTGTGTGTGTGTGTGTGTGTGTGCGTGTGTGTGTGTGTTATGCGCGCGTTCATGTTTGTCTGTGTAAATAATGTATCTTTTGAAGTGGGGGGTGGGGGGCTATAAAATGAAAATGCAATCTGTGCAATCGGTTCCCTCCAGAACCTTTTTAGCTCTTTGTAATATGAAAAGAGGTGTGGGAAGAAGATTTGGGAGATTGCCGTTCGCACCACGCAGCGCACCGAGGCTAATTTAACGATTCCAGCCTTGTTATTCATAGACAGAGATTTCCAGCTGCAGAGATTTACCATTCTTATGTAGTTTTTGCTTTTAAGTCTTCACTTGAGGACAGTGCTGCATTCGGACGTAAGTTATAACTTGGAATTTCTGGCCTCCGACTAGAAAAAAACTCCCCCTCGACTCGGAATTCCTACTCATAAACCCAGGGTGGTGCTCCTCAGTTAAGCAAGTGGTTTCAATCAAATCAAAATGGCTGCCCACAACGTCAACAGTAAACAAAATAGCTTTGTTTTAAAATAAGTTGTACTGTACTGCATATGCAAGTATTTGCTTTAGATCAATCAACATACACATCTGTGACGCTGACTTTAAACTTTAAATATACGTCACTCATTACAATTTTCTGGCTAGATTCCAACTTCCTACTTTGTAAGAATGTGGAAAAAGTTTTGTGTTTAGTGATTCTAGGTTCAGTAATGATTATGGTTATACTCCTAAAGTGTTTATGCCTTTGTAACACACGAGGTACTGGAAAGCAAAGCGAGAAGTGATCCAGCAAGTGCACAGGAAAGGAAAAGGTCCCGGATTATATACAGTAGACACAACAGTAACAGCGCTCCAAGCACTTTACGTAATACAGTAGTGTTGATATTTAGGGCCTCATATAGGGCTAATAGTGTAGTTACGATGAGGGATTGCAACCATAAAATTTCAGTGATGCCTTGGGAGGACTGGAGGAGTCAAAGGTCTGCACATTTCGTCTCTGTTAAACTTCACAATATGCGCTCAACCTTGCCTACATCACACCCTTTAAACAACATAGCATGAAAAGGACAGCATGAATACTGATAACAACATTTTTTTAAACAAAGACTTTCTGTTAGATTTTGTCTAATTAAACTACAGCACAGTCATTTAAAATACAGTCTCCTCTCGATGTCGTGATCTGTTACAGTTCAGATTCGTTTAGAAATCCAAAAATGCGCGTGCGGCATAAATCAAGGTTGAATTTATTTATGAAAATTCCAAATACAGAGACGCGATGATAAGGCGAATGCTGTGAAGGGAAAATCAGGTTGGTTTGAGAAAATCCTGGTTTACACTCTGCACTTCCGTTCAGTCAATATGAGAATCAACAAATTATTATTTGATTATTCAGTTTAAATGATGATGATGATGATGATTATAATTATTATTATTATTATTATTATTATTATTGCTGCATACACTATACATACATTATACATATTATACATACACTGCTTATTATAAATAAATCAATAAATACATACATACATAAATAAATTAATTTTCTTATAAAAAATGCAGCACTGATTTTTCCAACCTGGGACTATGTTTCACTAAAAGTACACAAAGGCAATTTTTTCAGCCACGTCATACCGCAGTGCGCTTGAATCCCCAGTTCTGATTGGTCAGAAAGTGTTGATTCATTTTCGATAACAGCAGCTCTGAGAGTAGTGCCAACTTCACGGTTTGTATTTATGTGCTTATTCTGATCCATTATCATTTCTCCTGTAACAACTTACACGGGGACTTGCATTGCAGATGCCCCACATTAACAGATTTATAACCCCAATTCCAAAAAAGTTGGAACTCTGTGTAAAATGTAAATAAAAAACAGAATGCAATGATTTGCAAATCTCATAAACCCATATGTTATTCACAGTAGAACATAGAAAGTATATTAAATGTTCAAACTGAGGAAATGTACCATTTTAAGGAAAAAATAAGGTAATCTTGAATTTGATGGCCACAACATGTCTCAAAAAAGTTGGGACGAGGGCAACAAACGGCTAGAATAGTAAGTGTTACTAAGTTCAAGTTCAATCGTGAATTCACGTCATTTTGTGCAGAAGCAAGTTGTAATATTAGGTTTATGTTATGTAGAGGTCTGATTAATCTCATATGTGTACAGGATGTGTTTGGGGGAGTTAATTATCCACTAGTAAATCGCTTCAGTTTACCGCTGTTCATTCACTGATCAGCTTCAGCTCACACAGTTTAAGCGGCTCCATCCCCAACATTATTGATTATGATTGACTGGATTATTTGATAGACAAGAACTATTCTTTCTAGATTTTTCTTCTTCAAAAAACATTGTTAGTTCATTGTCAATATTTTGTATAATTTTTTTCAACAGTACGTTTTAATTAAAATCGGTGTGAGTGCTTTCTACACATATTAAATTTGTATGCACACAGTTTTTGCATTTGAATGTGCATTTTTATCTTAAATTCGAAGATTATACGACTTTTGGATTTTAATTTGACAGCCCTAGAGCAGACGAGAGAACAGAAGCAGCGCGAACGTCTGAAATGTTGGTGACATTCATTCGTACATTCATTCATACATTTGTTATGTAAACAAACATGCATGTAAACATGGGTGATATCGAGGTCAGCCAAAATGATCAAGGTCATGTCCATATATCGTCTGATAAGATGAACATGTCATTATCATTCAGTTTGATGCCTTTCTTCAGCTGGTTAGAAGGGGCTTTGCAAGTGTTCTTATATGCTGTATCTGGTGAATATCACTGTTGTTTATCTTTGGGACCTCTTAGAGACAATAAGTGTAAAATATTGTCAAGAGGAGTGTAATGAATGAACCGGAAAACATAGGAGCCATGCTAAGAAGAACACGGCCATTTTTGTGCATGGAAATAAGCCCATTGAGATGATGTAATGATGTTTATTTCAGTCTTTATTATTGGAATACATGCAACACATACAGTATCTCACAAAAGTGAGTACACCCCTCACATTTTTATAAATATTTGATTATATCTTTTCATGTGACAACACTGAAGAAATGACACTTTGCTACAATGTAAAGTAGTGAGTGTACAGCTTGTATAACAGTGTAAATTTGCTGTCCCCTCAAAATAACTCAACACACAGCCATTAATGTCTAAACCGCTGGCAACAAAAAATGTGAGTACACCCCTAAGTGAAAATGTCCAAATTGGGCCCAATTAGATATTTTCCTTCCCCGGTGTCATGTGACTTGTTAGTGTTACAAGGTGTCAGGTGTGAATGGGGAGCAGGTGTGTTAAATTTGGTGTCATCGCTCTCACACTCCCTCATACTGGTCACTGGAAGTTCAACATGGCACCTCATGGTAAAGAACTCTGTGAGGATCTGAAAAAAAGAATTGTTGCTCTACATAAAGATGGCGTAGGCTATAAGAAGATTGCCAAGACCCTGACACTGAGCTGCAGCACGGTGGCCAAGACCATACAGCGGTTTAACAGGACAGGTTCCACTTAGAACAGGCCTCGCCATGGTCGACCAAAGAAGTTGAGTGCACGTGCTCAGCGTCATATCCAGAGGTTTTGTTTGGGAAATAGACGTATGAGTGCTGCCAGCATTGCTGCAGAGGTTGAAGTGGTGGGGGGTCAGCCTGTCAGTGCTCAGACCATACGCCGCATACTGCATCAAATTGGTCTGCATGGCTGTCGTCCCAGAAGGAAGCCTCTTCTAAAGATGATGCATAAGAAAGTCCGCAAACAGTTTGTTGAAGACAAGCAGACTAAGGACATGGATTACTGGAACCATGTCCTGTGGTCTGATGAGACCAAGATAAACTTATTTGGTTCAGAAGGTGTCAAGCGTGTGTGGCGGCAACCAGGTGAGGAGTACAAAGACAAGTGTGTCTTGCCTACAGTCAAGCATGGTGGTGGGAGTGTCATGGACTGGGGCTGCATGAGTGCTGCCGGCACTGGGGAGCTCCAGTTAATTGAGGGAACCATGAATACCAACATGTACTGTGACATACTGAATCAGAGCATGATCCCCTCCCTTCGGAGACTGGGCCACAGGGCAGTATTCCAGCATGATAATGACTTTTGTCTCGCTAAAGAAGCTGAGGGTGAAGGTGATGGACTGGCCAAGCATGTCTCCAGACCTAAACCGTATTGAGCATCTGTGGGACATCCTCAAACGGAAGGTGGAGGATCACAAGGTCTCTAACATCCACCAGTTCCGTGATGTCTTCATGGAGGAGTGGAAGAGGACTCCAGTGGCTGTGTGTTGAGTTATTTTGAGAGGACATCAAATTTACACTGTTATACAAGCTGTACACTCACTACTTTACATTGTAGCAAAGTGTCATTTCTTCAGTGTTTTCACATTAAAAGATATAATCAAATATTTACAAAAATGTGAGGGGTGTACTCACTTTTGTGAGATACTGTACATAGAATAATAACATTCATCATTCTGTAACATGACAGTGTATTGTGTGGAGGCATAGTGTTTAACACTGGTTTAATTGCCATGCCATGTTTAAGTGGTAGATTTGTTTACTTTGACCGCTGGAGCCTGATGTGGGATTCAGTTTGGGTCAAGCACACTTTTGCTCCTGTCGATATTAAGGAAGTTCGGCCTGTTCTGGTCCCCAACTCTATTTGGTGCCACCATTTTCCATTACATTACCATGACAGCTAGCGTCTCAAAAAAAAATCATGACCACAAACCCAATCAAGTGATGTTCCAGGTGATGTTTTGTTGCTGTTTTTTTTTTTTTTTTTTTTTTCTCACAGCCATTGGTTGGTTTGGCTTAAAAGAGCTTAGCCTTTTGTTTCAGCTGAGTTGCAGGAAGCCATATTGTTTCAGCGACATCCGATTAACCCACAGTTTGAGTGAAGAAGCTTTATTTTACAGTCTGCTGCTTCAGCCACATGCGCGGGAATCCCTTAACTCGGACACGCATGACAATGAGACAGGAGGAAGAACGGCGCCATTAAAGAACACTTATCTGCTAGTTTGCACCTCAGATCTGAGGGCGCCAAGACATTAGAGCAGAGGAGAAATATCTACAGCCATGTGACGTTGTTAGAAATGAATCTAAAAATGTTAGAAAGAATGTTATAGTCAAGTATGCATAATGTGGTAATATGTTCTTTTTGATCTCACCTGTTTAAAAAATGATTTCAACAATAAAGTCGTAACAAAAAAGTTGCAATATTTGCAGAATATTATTGTAATACTATGAGAGAATGGTACATGTTTGAGCAACGCAACAATAAGGAAATGCATCAGCACCAGATTAGAAGGAAGAAGCACACGGACTTGGAGGAAATAGTTTTTTTTGTTGAAGGAGAAATTGCAATACAGCACATAGTGTGTTATTGCAGATGGACTCGCCATAGCGTGTACGTTTTTCGTACTAGTCCATATGCTAGAACACACTGGGGCCTCGACGCTGAGCATGACGGACTTCCTCTCCTTCAGGATCCTCTGTGAATGGCATTGAGATGTAACCATCGATAGCCTTGAAGATCACTTCCTTCCTGAGATTTATCCTTCAACTAAAGAGAGACAAGAACTTCACCAAATCATGAACATTGCTCTGATGATCATTTTCTCACAGTATTATTTTTATATACTTTTTCTTTCTATATAATTTTTTAAATACTTTTTTTTCTCAATAAAGTATACATTTTCTTATTCGTTTTATTCATTAAATATTAAGACTTTTTTAATATTGTAATTTTTTGTTTCCTATAATATCAGATATTGCGTCTTCTTATGATAAATTGTGACTTTTCTCTCAAAGTAATACAACTTTAATCTGAAAATATTATTAATTTTTTTGTTATATCGCACACACAAAAATGCACTTTTGTTCTCATATCTTGTTGTAATATCAGATATTGCAACTTTTTTTAAATGCTTTATTCTCAAAATATTATGAATTTTTTGTTGTAATATCAGATATTGCGACTTTTTTTAAATGCTTTATTCTCAAAATATTATGTTTTTTTCTCTTAATATGATATGACAAAATGTTTTGTATAAATATTATTTTATTCTTGAAATACTGCATCTTACTTCTCATAATGTCATATATTTTGATAAATTATGACTTTTCTCTAAATAAATACAATTTTTTTTTCAAAATATTGCGATCATTTTATTCTCGAATGACTGCATTTTTTCCCTATAATATCAGATATGATTACTTTTTTCTTGATATATTACAGAACTTTATTCTTGAAATCCACACACCTTCCTGATTCTCTGAAAGATATCTCCATTTCCTCTTGCATGCCCTTAAGCTATTATTGATTTGTGTTGCCTGTCCAACGCTTTGCCCAACTGCCACGTCACCAGTGGGTTCAGCGATCACTTTTTTGCATGCTCTCTTAATTAAAGCCGCTGCTTTTTCTCTTGGTGTGAGCACTTTTCCTATGTATGCGGTGAGCACGGCGACGCTGAAGGCTGCCAGAGAGGCGGCAGGTGTAATTGGAATTCTCCTGTGAGGCAGGAGCAGGAAATGAATGTGACAGAATCAGAGGGATCTGCTATTTTGCAGCGAGCTC
Source organism: Ictalurus punctatus (assembly GCF_001660625.3). Lineage (NCBI taxonomy): Eukaryota > Metazoa > Chordata > Actinopteri > Siluriformes > Ictaluridae > Ictalurus > Ictalurus punctatus. Next base: position 11,946,962 of record NC_030433.2, on the reverse strand, counting down.
AATTAGAACCCAGTCCCATGGGGGGTGTGAAGGGGGGGGGGTGAAGGGGGGGTGAGGTGTATAACTTCCCAGCGGTGTGGTAAAGAGAGATAGATGGCTAAATGAATATATCAGGCGTATCCAACCATACTCGGGACTAGGACTTCACAAGAGATTTGGTAACAATGGCTGTGTTTAAATGAAAAGGAATTAAAGCCGACACTTAGGCAGCATTAGGCACACTCTTCTATTTAATGCAAATTGTGTGCGTAGAGTCACAGGCCAGTGTGAAATATGAAAATAAGTGAGATCTCTTAGCGTGCATTAGAAAGCCTCTCATTTGGAAGTGTTTAGGTTTACCCTTCTCCCACCTGCCCGAACCCTGAAATGAAGCATGATGGTAATATTCAAATAAGCCACAATGAAGGTGAACAGGGCCTGTCAGAGCAGAACGCTCTTTTGTCGAGCGTTTTTTTGTTAAGCAGTCGCGGCGCGTGAGAGGGGCTGATTCACTCCTTTGTTCGATTGCATAATAAACCTTTCTATCAGCCTTATCTTTCAGAGCATGGGTTTTTGTTCCCAATTGTGAAGGGAGAAGAACAGGGTGGGTTCAGATTGAATAGTGTTATGTTGGTGTGATGCCTAGGTCACAACTTTTCTACCTTTTTTTTCTGCCTTATTGAGAGCAATGTGTTGTTTTTTTGTTTTGGGTGGATCATTGACCAAGTGGATTTGCATCCTAAAGTTTGCATGGAGCTGACAGGTTCTTACTCATGTTCACATTTGGTCAATAAAAAGCACGGTTGCCAATATTAACCCAGGGTATAATTCGGAAAATATTCAAATTCACACACCAACCACTTTCCTCGACTGCCTGTTTAGTCATTTCCTGTAGCTTGTTTGCCACAGCGCTATTAGATTCTCCAGTCTTATTGGTCAGAAGGTGATTCATGATTCATTTTCTTAAACAGCAGCTCAGACTTTCATTCATGCGCTCGTTCTAATACTGTATGATATCGTTTCCATGTGTAACAGCTTACACATGGACTTGTGTGGGCGGACACTACACAATCTAAACCCAGTAATAAACAGAAAAATGTATTAAAAGATGTATAATTGTTGATATGGTGAAGTTTCTGTAAGGAGACATTTATTTAACATAAGGAAGGAGTCTACAGTGTCAGCACTTTGTAATGTTCAAGAAGTTTTCCACCATGGGAAAGTCTTCAGGAAACATTTGGCACTTTATATTTAATAGTGAGACAGGCTGGATTGTTTTTGTTTTTTTGCCAAAACGAGAGGCTGATGAGGGAATGTTTTTTTTATAGGTGTTTAACATAGATGATAATTTGTCTCACAGACTTTAAACATAATTACAAACGGATAAAAAGGGCAACATATCTTTTATTAATTAATTAAAAATCCTAATCGTCTGCAAATTACTGTAATATTAAAAGAACACTTCAGGATGTCATGTTAAAAGAAAATCAATCTACAGTGTTACTTCGTTTCTGATAACAGCACGCCCTGAAGTATTTAATTCCTTACATCGGGGCGTGCTGTTATCAGAAACGAAGTAACACTGAGGTCCTCAAAAATCTCCTTTGTTCGTGCAATGATACACTTCCACAAACATGTGTTGTGAAGATCAGACTCTGACAGATCCCTGTTCTTTAAATAATACAGCTTGCTCACTCACACCTGACTGTCATCCCATTAATTGAAAACACCTGACTCTAATTTCACCTTCAAATGAACTGCTAAACCTAGAGGTCCACATACTTTTGTCACTCACAGATATGTAATGGATCATTTTCCTCAATAAATAAATGCACAAGTATAATATTTTTAGGACTTGTGTGAAAATCCTACGATGATTTAAGTCATATTTGGGGCAGTGGCAGCTTGACGGTTAAGGCTCTGGGTTACTGATTGGAAGGTCGGGGGTTCAAGCCCCAGCACTCCCAGGCTCTGGGTTACTGATCAGAAGGTTGGTGGTTCAAGCCCAAGCACTCCCAGGCTCTGGGTATTGATCAGAAGGTCGGTGGTTCAAGCCCAAGCACTCCCAGGCTCTGGGTACTGATCAGAAGGTCAGGGGTTCAAGCCCCAGAGTTGCCAAGCTGCCACTGTTGGGCCCTTGAGCAAGGCCCTTAACCCTCTCTGCTCCAGGGGTGCTGTATCATGGCTGACCCTGCACTCTGACCCCAGCTTCCTAACATGCCGGGATATGTGAAAAATGGAATTTCACTGTGCTATAATGTATATGTGACCAATAAAGACTCATTATATTTATGCAGAAATATAGAAAATTCTAAAGGCTTCACAAACTTTCAAGCACCACTGTATAGAGAAAAGGCTGCTCCTTTTTATTTTATATACAATATCTGCATTATTAAAGCTTTGTTTGTTTAGTTTTTTACATCTAAAACCATCTGACTGCTTCAAGTAGCCCTCATTATCCACAACACATCTAAACACCTTTTCATTTCTCTCTTGGATGCGTTCTTGTCAGTAACAGGAAGTGATGTTTGCAGGCTAAGAATGATTAGCTGCTCTCGGTAGTCGGCAGCCCCTAGCAAGCCCACTTTCTCAGCGTGAAGAGGCTCTGAGAAGCCGAGAGAGAGAGAGAGAGAGAGAGAGAGAGCGCTTTGAGGAGTGGCCTTCAGTGGATATATTTTCTGGGTTTGATGTATCACACAGTGAATCTGGACAGACTGGGACTCTGCGCCCTGAAGCTGCTTTCCTCTGACACTCCTCTGTTTGTTTTCGTGAGTTTTTCGTTTTTCGTCCCGGAATAAATATTGCAATATTTAATATATATAAATATATATATATATATATATATATATATATATATATATATATATATCATTACCCCATGTGGCCTTGCATGTGATGTAATCTGTTTTGACCGACTTGCATAAATATGTGAACAGTAAATTATGGCAAATATTATTCCCTAGCCTCTCAGCACTGTGTTTTTGTAATGTGATTGTGAATGACAGGATATTATATTTTAAAATCAACATGCATTATTAATAAGGGTGGGAAAAGGAGGGGGAGTGGAAGAGAGCAGCGTGTAGAAAGCCTGGCTGAGAGCTGTTGCTCTACAGCTTTGACTCGGGAACAGAGCTTGACAAACTCAAGGTGATTTTCCATTGCTACTTTCCTCCTCGGCGTGTAAACGTGGTGTGAACGGAATAGGATGCGACAGGAAAACCGCATTCTAATGAGGCTGGGAACCCGCATTCTGACTCTCTCTCCCTTTCGCCTCGTCCGTCCTTCCCTGCTGAACAAAGATGAAATCCAGCCGGTTGCACGTGAAAGGAGCTGCTCCTAATTCTGGCTCTACTTTTTTTCCCCCCAACCAGAGAGCTGCTGCACTTGACCCGCTGGGAGCCATGCATTTGGCAAGTAGGATAGCTGATAACCTTGGCGAAGTGTTGGGGAGAGAGAGTATGGCTCCGCAATCTCATTAGCCCTGGCTCCAGCCTGGCTTTAATTGCCAGGCACGTTCTTCGAATGGCCTGTCTCTGATGAGTGAGAGGAGAGATCAATGGGCTGATGAGAGCGGTATGGCTTTCAGTGTGTGAGGATACACATGATGGACACCGAGGGTGTCAGATAAAACCAGTTAGAGATGGTCAGGGTGCATTATAAATATTAGCAGGCCCAGGTGTGGGAAAATCTATGGTGATATGTCAAAAATATCACAAAACAGTAGCTCAAGACCTTTTTAAAGTACAAGATACTCTATAGAATTTAGGTTCCAGCAACAACAAAAAACAGTAATACCACATAAATAAATACATTGAATTGAATCGACTTAAAATAAAGTATGGTCTAAGTGATTTTATGTGTACGTGCACAAGAATACATAAAGATGTCCCTGCTAACAAAAACACTAATAAGAATTCGTCTATTGATTTCCATTAAGCATTCTAATCATTAGATACTGAGAGGGAAATAATTAATGGAAACCATTAGGCCAATTCCCATTAGGACATGAGGGAACAAATGGAAGAATGAGTACGAAAACAGATTTTAATGTCAGATCACGACCTGTTAGTGGAGCAGTGTTTTAAATCTACACATCTCAGAAATGTGTATTGTGACCTTATTTACTGCGATATACATATTATGTTGTCATATTTCCAAGCACTGTAATGCATCAGGTAATAGATGAATGACAGGTTAAAAGAAAAGACATCATAAAATGTGTTAGTAAGGTGTCGAACCACCACTAGCCTCAAGTGGTGTTTTGGAGAATGATGTCCGACACTTTAGTCCGAATTCTCTCATAAGCCTTCGGGGGGTGCACAGTGTTCAGTGGTTAGCACGTTTGCCTCGCGCCTCTTGGGTTGGGGGATTCGAATCTCACTTCCCACCCTGTACACACAGAGCTTGCATGTTCTCCCTGTGCTTCAGGGGTTTCCTCAGGGTACTCCGGGTTCCTCAGGCAGTTGTTGTAGGATTGGCATTTCCAAATTATGTGTGTGCAGTAGTGCACTGTGATGAGTTGGTGTCCCTCGCCTTGTGCCCCGAGTCCCTCTACACAACCCTGTGTAGGATAAGTGGTACAGAAAATGGATGGATGGATGATGTTCAACTGGATTGAGATCTGGTGACTATTAAGGTCATGTCATAAGATGGGGGTGGAGTCATCCTGCAAGAGACCACCCCTTCAGGATAAAACTGATTAGTCAAATGCTTATATGGGTATTCTGGGCATCGTTCTCCTGGCAGGGGTCTAGACTCTCCATCCGCTTTAAATCAGGCACTTGTTTTAAAGCTGTTTTAAAAAAAAGTGTAAGGATAAAAACCACTGAGCCACTGTGCACCCCCCGTAGGCTTCCCGGAGAATTCGGACTAATGTGTCAGACAGCATTCTCCAAAACACCAGTCGATAAAAACACTGACTGTCTATTTGTTATCGAGTGCAATATGATGAGGCACAAGAGATTATAAAAATACAATTTAGACTTAAACTCAGATCAGACAAACTGAAATAGTGTGGAACATCTAAAAGTGTGAATATGTTGTGAATTGTTATTAATAGTCCTTCTCATGATTATGGTGTTATATACATGATTTTTGATTTAAATAAGTGTAGTTCGTAATTTTATTAAAATAATTAACTCGCCATATCAAATTCGCTCCTTGAGAATTTCCAGTACATGAAAAATATCTTTTAATCTTTTAATTCATTCATCCATTCTTCAGTAACCGTTTAATCCTGGTCAGTGTTGCACTGGATCCAAAGTCTGTCCTGGGAACGCTGGGAATACACCGCAATGGAAACACACCCTGGATGAGACACCATTGTATCGCAAGGCACCAAACACACACACACACACACACACACAGAGTCCAGGTTGTGTGAGGTTGGGTTGGAGGAGGGGTCCAGAAAAATGAGAAACTCCACACAGACAGTTATTCGAGGTCAGAATTAACACCCTGGAGCTGTGAGGTGGCAACACGACCAATGAATATTTCAAAACTTAATATTTCTATATATAAAATATCACCCGCAAATGGTATACTATCATTTTTGTTTGTGAAATTATGCTGCCTAAAACATGTAACTCATAGTGAAATATTGTGCTTGACACACCTCTTTTTTTTTGGAGAGAGTTAGGAGTTCAGTCTGTAGTTAAATCTGAGGACTGAATACAGACATGCTTCATTTTTATTAAATATTATCTCACCACTAATGCTGAACAATTTGGACGTTTTGGATCAATCCATCGAACGAGTTTGGGGGTTTGATTCCCGCCTCTGCCCGGTGTGCGTGCAATTTGCATGTTTTCCACGTGCCATGGGAGTTTCCTCCCCCAGTCCAAAGACATGCGTTGTAGGCTGATTGGCATTTCCAAATCGTCCATAGTGTATGAATGGGTGTGTGAGTGTGCCCTGCGATGGGTTGGCACAACCTGTTCAGGGTGTCCCCCATCTTGTGCCCAGAATTCCCTGGGAAAGGCTCCAGACTCCCCCACAAATCAACCCCATACTATGATTGATGCTGGATAGTGGACTTACAGTAAGAGGAGGAAGTGTGAGTTTATGAGAGGCTCGAACATTGCAAACATCCTCAAGATACAATATGACAAGAATTAGTGTTAGAGTTCTGTCAGAAAACTGTCCTATAAACTGTATAGAATGATAAATGAACACGCTAAAGGAATGGTCCAGAACCTGAAGAAAATTGTATTTCGTGGGTTGCAGGGCTTGGCAGAGAAAAGGAGTAAAAGAAGAGTAAATAATTCATCTGGTGAAACACTTTTTTTTTTACTTTAAAAATTTTTTTTTTTACTGCTGTTGGCACATCTAATCCAAAAACATTCTGTATTTAAATAATTTTTGTACCATTATGTTAACTAGCCTACAGCTATGCTGAAATGAACACCACCCATTATCAGCAGTATATAAAGAAAGGTAACATTAGCTGGCTAGCCAAATGCTGTTGGGGTTTGGGTAGCTTCCTAGGGTCATTATCTAGCTAGCTAGCTCATGTTCATTCATACATGTTTCTAGCTAGCCAAAAAAATAGAGTTACATATAGACTATAGCAGCACTTAGATATATTTAACACAACAGGAAATTGCTACTGAATATCGAAGTGATATTTAAGTTTAATACAGAGCTTTAATACTGTATAACATCAAAACATCCAGCTAGCTAGTCTAACTCACTTAGCTAGCTAATGGCTTACCTACCTGTATGAACACGAGCATGAATATGAAATGAGTATGAATATGTGCACAGATCTTCCTGACACCTGTTTTTTTCCCTAACATAGTTAGGCTCATTAATGAATGTATTACTGCTCATTATTTATTCATGAAGGTGTTGTGCGTTGTACAGTAAAGGCCTACACTATAGCATGAACAGAGCTCGTCTCAGAGAAGTAAAAACTCAGATTCATAATTCAATGCATAATTGATGAAGCTAAACACACAGAGGATGGAAGTCACAAGAGACACTGAACTGTCAGATCCTTCAGTTTCACCTTCATCACTCTTTCTCCCTCAGAAGTCCAGCAAGGGAAGCACAAGTGAGTGGGACGTTCTCCTCGCTCTGTCTGCTCTCCTCGTTCTATCGGTCTCCTTGACACAAACTAAGCATCAGCAAAAATAGTGAGAGCATTCTTGTTACTTCTGCATGGCCAATGTCTTCTATAGCCTGTGCTAATGTCTGTGTTTAACGCAGATTTTACTTTCAGTGAACATGTTATAGCACATTTGTCAGCTCATTTTAGTCAAGTAAAAGTGAACAGTAAAATGAAATTGACAATTAGTCGTAGAAATATTTTACTTAAAAAAAAAACGTTTATGCTAGTTTTTTAAACTACAGATAATATACTTTTTTGTTGTATTTATTATTTTTCAAGTAGGAACGTAACATTTTTATCTTTCCATAATGAATCATAAATCATTGTGCAGCTTACTTCACAACTTAAAGACAGAATTTGGAACAGATTATCAGCTTATATTTATGAGGGGGTTTTTTTTTGGTTGTGTATTTGTATGTTTTCTTAAATATGGCAAGCTTATACTACATATACATATACAGTGTTCCATGAGAATATATATATATATATATATATATATATATATATATATATATATATATATATATATATATATATATATATATGTGTGTGTGTGTGTGTGTGTGTGCAAAAATTATAATGTAATCAACTTTTATGTCTAACCATTAGGTTAAATCAGTTAAATCAATTTGTTAAAGAAATAGATACTTTTAAAGATGTTAACTAAGACATAATTCAATGATATATTGACTCATTTTTTATATTTTCATATTTGATCTTAAATTAATTACTCACAAAAACATTTTTGTATTAATCTATACGTTTATTGTGTTAAATTTTCAATATTTAGATATATCGTTATTATTAAATTCTATTTATTTATTTATTCACTCACTAACTTACTTGTTTAATTTATAAGGTATATTACCTAGACTTCAAAGATACCATATTTTACATTCCTTTTTTTTTTTTTAACATGCATTCATTTTAAATCCTGTTGAAAATTTGTCGCAACATGCTTTGTAATCCAGACAGTCTAGATCCATGAAAGAGCTAATGATGCCTTTTGTTTTGTTGACTTCGTTTTAAACATTTTAAAGAATCTCATTTTAAACATTGCACAGCATCTTCTCTGTTGTGTGATGCTTGAAAAGCGCAGATTGTCTGAGTTGGAAATTGTCAGTTTGTACATCTGAGGCTCGGTCTTTGGGATTATTTATGACTGCTCTCATTTGGATTGGATCAGGACTTTGTTATTGTGCATCCGTCTCGTTTTTCTGTCTGTCTGTCCCTGAAAAGCCGCCATCATCCTTCTCTTAGCTCTGTGTCATCTCTTCTTCTTCCCACCAGACAATCGATAGGCCACCTCTCTTATTAGAGTGGGGTTTTTGTTTCCAGAGACGGCGTATTCTCTTTCCTGAGCAAGAGCGTGGCCTTTCATCACCGATGGCTCTGTCCTCTGAAGACTTTCCTCCTAAATGAATCTCTGTGATTCTTTTTATATCCCACAGATTAAGTGTTAGACCATAAATAGAAAAGATCACGTACATGCTCGTGTGCTGTTTGTCATCTTTTTTTCTTGCTTGCTCGATCTATTTCCTGTCTATCTCTCCATCTTGAGCGAAGCAAGAGCGCAAGGGAGGAGACATATCGGAGCAGGAGAGTAAAGTGACAGAAGGAGATTTCGACATGTTGTTGTTGTTTATTGTGGCGAAATGCCGCTTCACACCCTGGCAGCCTCACTCTCACTCCTTTCACATGTGACAGCCTTTTACTTTTATTTACCAGCAGGATATTTCTCATATTGTGTTGTTGGAGAAATGTGGCTGATTGGATTTTACTTGTCAGGCTTCATTAAGCAGTTAACCATCTTCATGCCAGAGATTATTGGCACTTTTTTCAACTATTCTATGCTCAATAAAGGACCAAGTGCTGTATGAATACAAGAGAATATATGGATCATAGTGACAAGCAGATATATGTTACACATTATGAAATTATATGGAGAAATATAATGACCATATATTACAAATCATCCAATTAGCTAATCATGTGGCAGCAGCACGATGTACAAAACCATGTAGATACAGGTCAAGAGCTTCAGTTACTGTTCACATCAAACATCAGAACGGAGAGAAATGTGATCTCAGTGACTTGGTCCATGGCATGGCTGTTGGTGCCTGATGGGCTGGTTTGAGTATTTCAGAAACGGCTGATCTCCTGGGATTTTCATGCACACCTGTCTCTAGAGTTTACACAGAACGGCGTGAAAAACAAAAAACATCCAATGAGCAGCAATTCTACAGGCGTGAAAACCCCGTTGATGTGAGAGGGAAGAGGAAAATGATGAGATTGGCTCATGCTGACAGGAAGGCTATACTTACTCAAATAATCACTCTTTACAACCGTGGTGGGCAGAAAAGCATCTGAGAACACACTAAACGTCGAGTCGTAAGACAGATGGGCTTCCAACAGCAGAAGATCGCATCAGGTTCCACTCCTGTCAATCAAAAACAGGAATCTGAGGTGAAGATCGGAAAAATGTCACCTAGTATTTCTCCAAAATCTAAGCGTCATTTTACATGAATTATATTATGTAAATTGGTAAACTGGTAAACTGGTTCTTTAATGTGCTTTATATTACGTTATAAATACCTAGTTGTGAACATTTAATCTTTTGTATGTAAAGCGCATTGATATTCTGGACTCAAATTGAAAAGTGTTATAAGTAAATAATCAAACAAAGAAAATAAATGATATGAAGTTGCTTGTCAGTATAATCAATAAATTGTCCAATATAAAAAAACATTAATATTGGATAGACATTGTAGATATTATATAAATATAATTTTATTAGATATTATAAATATAATAATAGATATTACAAGTATAATTATTATTAATTATAATTATACATATAATGAATTATATTTACATTATACACTATATTTTCAGATATTTTTAATATTTATACATAATTATAGTTTTAATTCATTTTGATCAATAGTGAATAATTTATCATTAGTTATGTATTTATATATGCATTATATAAAATTATTAAGTGCTTTCCTGTTTCCATTGTAACTACCAGTGATACAATATATAGAAGTTTATATGTCATTATGTATACAGTAGTTATACAATTAGTTATATACCATTGTTCATGCCATAGAAAGGAGGTAAAAAAGGAACACGTCAGGACATCACCAATGAATTTTGTGATCGTGTCTGGGGTGGTGGAGCATTTACCCATCTGCCCCCTCCTTCTCCTGTCTCAGTCCAAGGGGTGGCATCAGAGCCACGGCTCGTTACCCGCTAACAAGCCCCATCACAGCCTCTCATTAACACTCCATAGTCAAGAGCCAGAGACAAGAGCTGTAAATCACTAGCCTCAGCATGCTGTGGTTAGCCACCCCCCCCAACCACCCCACCCCAACCTAGCAACACACTATTTGTTATTAGTGTAAATGTAATTATTCTTGTCTTCTCACTAACTGTTTGTTTGAATGGAGCTCTAAGTTTCTTCTTTGCACTATGTCGTTCCCTTTCTCCTATACTTTTATCTCTCTCGCTCTTTGACACTCCCTCTGTGGCGAGACTCCAGGTTTTAATTAAACTTCCACAACTGGCAAGGACATATCACATCCTGTTTCATCAACCCTGCCATTCGACCCCCTCCTCTCATTTAGCCCCAGAGGGACTGTTTGGACTAGACCTGGCTCTACGTTCAGGCTCCCCACACCCTTGTACATTAGAGATGCCCACAGCTCCTCCATTATACTCTCATTCCTGTTCTCCGTCCAGTCCCAATCCATCAGGCCTCTCCGAGCAAAGCTCAAACACTAATCAGAGGCATCTATTGCTCTCCCTCGACATTACCCTAAACATATGATGGATGGCGTTTGCCAAAAAGAGATGGGCCTCTCATGTCTCTGAAGGTTTGCCTTAATTGCAGTGGAGAGAGGACACGATGCAGTAATGGGATAATGGTGGAGATGGACCGTACTCTGGAGCGAGAGTAATCGGATTCTCTACAGTGTGCCTCTCCTCACTCTCCTGATCACCCCCAAGAACAGAGTGTGTGTGTGTGTGTGTGTGTGTGTGTGTGTGTGTGTGTGTGTGCGCGTGTGAGTACACGCACATGTGCACTTTGCTTCTGAGGGTGTGAAAATGTAAAATGTAAAAATGTGCCATTAACTCCAATGTAACCCAGATTTCCCTGCTGCGAGTGGTCTCTTGTATCTGCATATTTTTGCATAACACAACGCACTTTCATAAGCTGTTCCCGTAGATATGTTGCTGAGATTACAAAGCGCAGCCAGCATGCACGTCGTCCATTCATACCATATGACTGACATGTCAGCCCATTCCATAACTACTGACCATAACCTGCTCTCATAATATCACGTTAAGTAGTTCCTCTGCGAAGGAAAAAAATCACTCGCAATTCTCTGCATGTTCATTTGAATACGATGCAAATGAACTCCAAATTAGAGAGAAAGTCTGAATCTAGCGACACTGCATTTTTCATGGCTTAGCAGTATTTCGGAGTGTTTCTTCTTCTGCCTGCCAGGAAATGGACAGTTCTGGCTTTGATAGCCTTTTAACGTCTCTTCAAACAGATTTCTGGCATCCATTAAACTCAAGCATTAAACCTGTAATGATCCTGCATGTAGTAGCATCAACTATCACTTTGCCCAACCTTTAGCCAAGCTTGGCGTGCTGTAGATCTTAAGGATTTGCTTGTGTTTTTTTTTTTCCACACCTTGGTTGTCAGAGTAATTAATTATGGTAAACTCAAAGGAACCCTCTCAGCACTTTCCTCTTTAGACGTGGAAAGGTGAGGTGACTCACTCACCAATTAATGCTCTAAGTGAGAGCTGAGGCTCAATGGAAGGCATTAGATTACCCTGGCCTAATGACTCGGAGCATTTTGCTGTCAGCCGGGAGCAGCATGAAAAAAAAACAAACAGCCGCTCTCTTTTCTCCCCCTGCTGTGAGAGAATGATATACTGTAGAACAACTCTTCTAAAAGAGAGCGTCTTGTATGGAGGTGTTGCTTTACTCTGGGGATAAATACACCTTGCTAATCTTTAGGCTAGATACACAGCTTTGTTTTATCCTTTCTTTTTCTTTTTCTGTTTTTTTTGTATCTGGTTGCCAGTGGCCAGCCCTCTGGATGCAGCAGTTACCAATGTGGAAGTAGCTATAGTTTAACTTACAAGTCTCTCAGGTCCCTAGTGTAGACCTTTAACCCTGCATCTACTGGGAGCCTCGGCAATCTCCTCAGTAGCTTGACACAGGCTGCACACACACACACACACACACACAGACACACACACACACACAAAACACACTTGCCCTCTCCTGCCCTCTGTTGTCCCTAAGGCTCACTCTCAGCCAGTTCTATCCATCCACTATGCTTACACACACAATCTCTATGTCTATCTGTCTATCTACCTCCTTATTTCTTTTCCCCTAATAAGATAGGGGACCGAGGTGCTGAGGCTGTCTATCAGCGAGATTTTGCTTCGACACTTTCTCTTCCTTCCCCAACTCCCTCTCCACACCTGCCCTGCGTCCGTGCCTGTCCTCCCCGACGTGAAATCGAATGAGCTGGGACACCTACTTCACGGTGAGAGCTCTGGACCGGGAGCCCTAGAGATTTGAAACAAGGGATGACAGCAGAAATTGTCCCTTCAGCTCACCATTCGGCTTGGGGACAACTGGAGGAGTAAACAGACTCTAAAAATTGAATAACACCACACTAGTCCTTATGAAATATAGTCATTTTTGGGTTGCAGTGGGATTGTATTTAGGAAGACAAGTTGGAAATTGTTTTGTTGTTTTGTTTTGGTATTGTTTAATCCCTTTTTGGGATTGTTGCCCAATGTTCTACCAATTTATCCCCTGTCATTTCTTTTTCCCTTATTGCATGACATCTGCCAACCTGGGAGGTCAAAGGCTAGAATGTGCTTCCTCTGAGACATGTAAAGCCACTTAGTCTTTTCTTCTTTTGCTCATATAGCGTTACAGAACACTACCTGCTCTCTTCCACATACATGAGATAACATACACCTGCGATTCTTTAGTGTCATTCTGATCGACCGGGAAGTTCAAAATACCATCCCAGAATGCAGAGACAGATATTCTGTCTTCGACTCCCACCCACAACCGATGTGGTGTTGTCAGGATTTGAACTTTTGATGATATTAGACCCTTTCTCCACTTGGGTGTTTGATCCCGAGCTCTATTTATTGTCCATGTGGGTTTCCTCTGGGTTCCCCAGTTTTCTTCCACATTCCAAAGCATGTTACAAGTCCCTTAGGTGTAAGTTTGATTTATGTTGTGTGTAATGCCCTGCAGTGGCTTGGTGTCCCATCCAGAGTGTGTTCCTGCCTTGCGCCTACTGTTTCAGAGATTCACCCAAGATAGTTACTACTGAAGATTGATTAACCAATCTTCGGGGCCTGGAGGCAATCCAGGGAACGCTGGGCGCAAGACCATCACAGGGCACCACTACATTCACACGTATGTACAGTATTTATCATAACCAATCCACGTACCAACACATAACCACACATGACCACAGAGAGAACTCATCACAGACAGTAACCTTAGTTCAGGATCGAACCATAGACCTTGGATGTGTGAGGTAGTGATGCTGCCTGCTGTGCCACCATACCACCCTAATGAACCATTTGCTTCCTGAATTTCAATAGATACAGCTGACACAGTGGCCTTCCAGACTGACTAGCAATATTTAATTGTTTGCAGCTAATGCGCTACATTGCCCCGACTTGTGATGCAAATGCTACTGTTACAAAAGCACCCCAACTTCTCCTGCGGCTTGCACATTTTGACTGCTCTGGAATCATTGTTAGCATGGATGTATTTTTTAAAAAAAGTCTTGCATAAAGCAGTTTTTTAACAGAGAAAAAAATGGAAAAAATGACACAAACAGCCTAACTGTAGCATTTTATCAGCTTGGGTGGCACGCAAATCTCCACAAAGTTTTCAGCACCTGGCGGTTTGCAAATTCAACGCAGCCACTTTTAAAATGGCCTGAATAATTGCTTCCCTCTCACTGTCATCACAAAAGAAGTGTTAAGTAGCAAACCCAGCTGCAGTGTATGAGAAACTGCAAGGCGTTGCTCGAAAATGCCTCCCAAAGAGCGAGCTGCGTGCTCGCAATGGTCGTTTCTTTCCGACTTGTTTATCATTTGCAGACTCAGTAACCCCACTCAGGCCAAATGGCAAAATGTATGTGTGTGTGTGTGAGAGAGAGAGAGAGAGAGAGAGAGAGAGAGCTTGGATGTGCATGCTGTGCCTCTATTCTGCCCTCTCTGTACTTTTCTGAAACATTACTGATAATTGCATTTTGACTTCATTATGGGATGAGCAGCAAGAGACAAAATTAGATCTGTTTATCAGCCACCCAGCAGTGTGTAAAGATTCCATTTACCAAAAAAATGCCTTTGTAGTAGCATTTTGATTGGGGGGATGGTTCTCAGCATGAAAGACCATAGCTGGGGAGGACAAAAAGGAGAAATTAGTTCGCCAAACAGAAATAAGGCAGTGCGACCTCTAAAGAAAAAAAAAAACAAAGAAGAAAGGAGATTGGAAGTGGCGCAGAAGGAGAAGGCAGATAACGAGAACTTAAACAGGAAGTGACACATCGTGGTGAAAGGCACCTACCAAAAACAAACCAGTCACTGGTGTCACCTCTTCTTCCCTCCCTCCTTTCTTTCTACCAGAGGAATGGATACGGGAAGCGGGAAAGTGAATGTGAATGTGTTTGAAAGTCTGGACAGTACGGAGTAGGAGACGGCAGGTGATGGTGACAAGATAGGTGATTAGGAGGGACGCGCAAGTCCAGAGCAGAGAGAAGTGCAGAGAGGAAAGAGAGAAAGAGAGCACACTCTCCATGTGGAGGCACAAAGATTGATGGCAGCCAGCAAAAGGGAGGAACAGCTTAACTTATCCTTCATCATTTTGAAGATCTTCTCATTAAAGCCTATATGCCAGCATGCTGAATTTTAAATGATGACACATCCCATAATTACTGATTATCTGCTTATCCACAGCTATATAGCGCTACTACTCAGAGTTAAGTATGTAATTACAGGTTTGTTTATTTGTTTGTTTTTTTGTTTATTTTCAATAAGTATTGAATCTCCACACTACTGTACTGATATCCAGTGGTTGAATTCTAAAATAATTTGGATAATAATGTGGAACATGGGCTAAGGCATGGTCATGGGTGGCCAGCGCTACCCTAGTGAATGTGTTTGAAAGTGGACAATAGGGGGTAGTTGTTGGTGACAGTGGTTCAATGGTTAAGGCTCTGGGTTATTGACTAGAAGGTCAGGGGTTTAAGCCCTAGCACAAGGTGCCACTGGTGGTCCCTTAGCCATATCTGCCCCAGGGGTGCTGTATCATGCCTGACTCTGTGCCTTGACCCCTGCTTCCTAATAAGCTGGGATATGTTATTATATTATTTTACATTATATAAGATATTATAATTTATTAGTCAGAACGGTTGCCAGTGTCAGTGATGGAAAACTGGATGACTTAGTAAATATCGCTGTGATTGGTTAGTTTGAATAACGATGGAAATTAAAGTTTATTTTATCATTGTCCTACAGCGAACTACAACTACAACAGAAGGAAACTATGTCCTGGCCCAACTGACCACAACAAACAATAAAATTACATTTTATTATATTTATTTCATCTGGTTTTTAGCTGCCTTTAGCTAACAATATTAAATTCGTAGTATTAGTGTACTTCATAAGGCATAGCCTAATGTTATGTTTGCTGCCCTAGTCTAGATTGCAACCCTGATAAAGTCATTAGGTATAACCTGGTTACCTCAATGTACAGTCATAAGGTCTAGCTACACCCTTGGTGTGGAGAGTTCAAACTATAGGAGAGAAATATGCAGGAAAATCTAGGTGATATCACAGATGCCTAAACCTTTATAAAAGACCAAGATGATCTATCAGTCAAATATCCTTCAGCCTCTGTACATTAAACTGTGAAAGTTTTAAATTAGACTGAAATTGTTTTGGAGTTCTTTTGCTGCTGAAGTGTGAAGCTCAACCTATCTAAAGCCCTCAAGCACTGGGCTTTTGTATCCTTTGCCATGTTGTATTTAGTAAAAAAAATCAAATCAAATCTACAATTGCAATGAAAATAATCTTACACGTGCTTGCTTCTAAGCTTATCAGACATAAATATTATATATACAATGTATAGAGACCTATAAGCATACATTTCCTTTGAGAAAAGCACAGATATAAATGCAATCCCACAAGGTTATCAAATCATTTACTCCAGACATGTTTTACTGGTTAACAACCCTGTGTAGACAGGGACTTCAGGAGTACTGGATTAAAGTCTTTGCATCCCACACAAAAGACTTTCTGGCCTAGTCCTGGCATACATGACCAGTTTTTATTCAACCCAGACACCACAAAGAATGCTGGTCCAACATGGACCCAAACCAGTGTGCCAGAATGATAGTCACGATAGTGCAGAATTTCAGCCAGCACTCATCCTTATTTTTGGCCTGTCCTTGGGCCAGAACCCATTTAAACTCTGGTACCATATCTCAGCCATCTCTCAGCCCAGATACTACGTAAAATGACAGCTTAAGAATGGTCCAGACTGATTTGCCAGATTAGGGACACATAATAGCTTTAATAATAAATTTCAGCTAGCAGTTATGCTTTTTGTTGGCTGGGACATGGGCCAGGACTCATTTTAACTCTGGTACCGATTCTCAGCCATCTCTCTCGGTCCAGACATTGCAAAATATGACAGTCCAAGAATGGCCCAGACTGGCCAGAGTAAGCCAAATCAGCATATACGCCAGGGCTACTTGAATATATAGACATTTTGGACTGAATATCCATATCCTCACTCATCCACAGTCAACACACTTGCTGTTTGGCATAAAAGATGCAGTGCTGTCTGACCAGCACTGCTGACTTAATACTACGCCAGGGCCAGATATGTTTATTATATTGAATTTTCACATAGTCCAGAAAATGTGTGGAATGTCCCTGACTATGTTAGATCGAAAGCCTGAAATGAATATGCTTGTAGAATTCAGACCCATGGATTATTCATCAGAACTGAATGATATGCAGTATGTAATACTGCAAAAAAAAAAAAAAAGACCTCTGACTTCTTTCTATGGAATGTCATCTAACTCAGGCTTACAACAGATCTCTGACTTTTTGACAAGCAGGTGCTTGGTGAGGAGAATGCAAATGAACAAAGGAAAAAAGCAAATAAACGAAGAAGCAAACAAAGAAAATAAACAAAGTAACAAAGAAAGCAAAGTAACAAACAAAGAAAATAAACAAAGTAACAAAGAAACCAAAGTAACAAAGGAAGCAAAGTAACAAACAAAGAAAATAAAGTAATAAAGAATGGAAAATAACAAACAAAAAAAATTATCAAAGTAACAAGCAAAGCAAGAAACAAGTTATAAACTAAGCAAATGAACAAAGTAACAAAGAAAGAAAATTGTGAAAGTAACAAGCAAAGAAAAAAGTAACAAAGTAATTGAATAATGTGGCAAAGTAAATTAACAGAGAAATCAAAGTAACAAAGTGAAAAACAAAGGAAAAACAAAAGTTACAGACAAAGCAAATGAACAGAAAGAAGCAATACAAACTAACTAACAAAGCAAATAAACAAAAATAGCAAAAAAAAGCAAATTAGCAAAATAACAAAAAAGCAAATTAACAAAATAACAAACAAAGCCAATTAACAAAGTAACAGTGAATTAATGAAGTAACAAAGCAAATTAACAAAACAGAAAGCAAATGAACGAAGTAAGAAAGTTACAAACAAAGCAAAGTAACAAAGAATTCAAAGTACAGACTAAATCAAGGTAAAGACCAAGGTAAAATCAAATCAAAAATAGCACAAAGTAACAAGGCAACTTAACAAAATAACAGAAAGCAAAATAACTGAAAGCAAAATTACAAATTAAGAAACAAAACAAAGAAACTAAGC